>NC_088406.1:49466233-49820608 GCF_034236695.1 Oncorhynchus nerka
GGGTACAGGGGGTGGCTTGGGTCTGCAAGGCTCACAAAATCATTTTAGAGGACCCTGACCATAAATATCTCATCCAGGCACCTTGCTTGCTGTGGTGATAATCCTTCTTGGCATATTTATCTGGCTGACAGTGGAATTGCCAAACCAACAATCAATAGAAAAAGTTAAAATACTTGTAAAACAGAGTGAGTATAGTACAATTAACATTAAAAGATCCCAGCTTTTTAATAAGTATAGTCTCTGTTGACTCTTTTGTAGATCAAGTCTGTACATTTACTCCACTGAGGTTATTGTCCAAGAGGACACCCAGATATTTGTATTTGTCTACAGTCTCCATGTTCTGACCTCTGATAGATGTTGCAGAGGTAGGTGGTTTATCCTTCCTGAAGTCTATGCAAATCTCTTTGGTCTTATTGGTATTGAGGACCAAGTGTGATTAATCACACCACTCTAAAATGTCATTTAGGCCCGGGCCATGTTGTTCTTCGTCATCCTGCAACAGGCTGATCAAGGCAGTGTCATCAGTGAACTTGTCTTGCTGGAAATGTCAGCCTCCTGGCAGAGGCAACCAGGGTTTTTTGGCTAAATACTGGGTAAAGTTCACCATGATGTTGACCTTATCAAAGGCCCCAGGGAATTATTATTAAAAAGCAAAAGAGACCCATAACATCAAAGATCCATCACCATATTTTACAGTAGGGTCAGGGTTATTTTCTTTTCATTGGTGTGTGTGTGGCCAAAGAGCTCTATTTTCATCTAACCAAAAGCACCGGTGCCAATCCAAGGTCCAATGCCTTTTTTTTTTAGCAAACTCCAGATGTTTACATTTGTTGGATGACATGAAAGTAGAGCTCTTTGCCTATGCACACCAGTGGTGGGATTGGCATCTAAATAAGGATGCATGAGCAGAAAAGAACCCCATACCTACTGTAAAATATGATGGTAGATCCTTGATGTTATGGGGCTATTTTTATGTTATGGGACTACATCTAGAAAAATGTATAAGCAATGCAGGTGTCATCTCAATATGTCATTTAGAGGAAATTCATGCCAACGTATCTTTCCTCGCTGAAAATATCTTCTATCATGCAAATGAAGTGGTAAAAAGGTGGATAAATATTATATCAGCAGAGGCCGGTCCCATAGAGGCACCACTCATCCTGGAAGCATGTGTTCCTTTGCCAAAGCTTTCCCTCCTTCCCTCTCCGCTCTCACTGTAGCTTGTTTGGAAGTGAGTAGCGGAGTTGCAGACTGTCACAGGGATGGGGATCCTCCATTGAGAGCGATCACTTGACTGGAACACCCCCCCCGCCCCCACCGCCCTCTCCTCATACTTCTTCACCTCCAAGAAGAAAAGTGGAGCAAAAAAACATGATTAGTCTTGTGGCAGGAAGGTAACGGGACAGATACATAATGCAGGAAGCCTCGAGTTTGCCGGGGAGTCTAACGATGCGGGGCTGCAGTCAGACTAGTGATATTTAAAACTAGCTGGCTGCTGAGAGAGTGAGAGCCTGGCTGCTGACAGATGAAACCTTAACGCCGGCCCATCAGATGTTCTGCATGAGCCTCAGATCACCTACTGTTAGAGATGGGGCAGCACTGTGGCTTTTATTGGGGTGGGGTCAAGAGATAAGCTTTTGACCATTATAAATTATAAAAGGTGCAAGGAATACATATCTCTTCACGGTGAAAGGTTTGAGAAACAAAATGCGGATCATGTCTATGCTCAGAGGTTTTAGCGTTGCCACATCTGATATGTCTCTCGAGCAAGCTTGACCATGGGTTGAAGGTTGAACACACCAGCTAAGAACTAGCATAAGACTCACACAGCCTCAACCCCCCCCCCCCCCCTCCAGCCATCCTAGCTGATATGTGAATACATCCCTCCAGAATAGCAGAATGGTTCAGTCCTTTCAAAGTAAATGCAGCCTGCAGTCATAATCGAACTCCAGGGGGGAGTTCTGGTTGTGGATTGTTTCCATCCCCGTCGGGGTCCCTTGGAGAAACAGGTGGTTTTCTCTCTGTCTGCGTCACTAATCCCGCTGAGAGAAATAGTCTGTCACCCCAGTCATTTTCACAAACAATCTAGAATCTTCTGCCCCTTTTGCCACTGACAGCAAGCAATTCTGTGATATTAGCTAACCTTGTTGTTTTCTAGACATCAGTCTAATATTGCCACTGTCACTTGTGAGCAACAAGAGCAGACAACATGCTCTTATTACATACACCCATGCACATGTTTGTGTCTGTAAAAATTGCTAAATGTTCCATCTCTTAAACATATCATTGGGTAGTCAGTAAAATTTTGCTGGGCTCAAAATTGCCATTGAGCATATTGTTGTGATTGAAGCAGTGGTTATATGTGGGGGTCGTAAGAAAATATTTTTATTTTTGTTGTTGATTGCAGGTAGATGGGGGGGGTGAAGACCCCTGTAACTGCTTCCCATTACTCTGCTGTTGGATGAGATTTCGCGAGTTATTGACAGCTTGCGGGTATAAATATTGTCTAAATTGTGTGTGATCCCGCCTGCTCATGTCATTCCTTTTCCTGAACTGGTTAACAATTATGGCCTCAGGCAAGGTAGCAGAACTCCACAGCAAAGCTGCTGAGGCATCACTACAAGTTATGTTCGTTTGTTGAATGGCATGTGCTTTAAGAAAATAAGTACAGTCCACCGTATGTGTTCAATGGGCCTATGATTCAAATTCAAGTGCCGAAATAGATTTTGACATCCACTCTCAGTCCTTTCCCGCCTCCCTCTTTTATGTAACAATGTCATCCCCAAGGAGATGGACTATAGCTATGTGTGTGCAAGGTAATTGGCCATCTCACAGGGATACTGGAGGTAGACACTTTTAGCGGAATGTATGTTGATAAAGAGCTTTTAAGATGTGACAAGGTTGGAGGGTTTTGAAAGACTGTGCAATTTCAAACGGCATATTCTGTAATAGAGGTATAGTGAATGTACATTGTATGTGGCTCTAATGGCTGTTTTATGTATGTTCCAACACCGCAGCCCATTATCGTGTCTGCTCACGTTGCCGGTCTGTAATGATGGGGTGCCTCACCAGGGTGCCCACTCTTCTGCCCGTCAAAGTCCCTATTAGTGGAGCTGATTCTGCTGTACGTGCGGCAGAGGGCACAGAGGCAGGGAGACACAGGGGTGTTCATTAAGCAACCACCTCGTTACACTGTCTAGAGCATACCGGACTGTTAGCTGAAGTGGTCCATCAGTCAATTTCTTGGGCTACTATACCTATTTTGCCAATTGGCCTGGACTCTTTTACTACACGGACCCCTGCTGTTCCACCACGACTGGTCTGCCGACGTAACCACACGAAGGGGCTACAACCGACTTCTTCCGTCAAAAACATCCCTCTAAGGCCCTTCTGCTAGCCCGCTAGCCCCGGCCCGCTAGCTGTCTGAATCGCCGTGTCTCCAGCCCGTCCAGCTACTCATTGGACCCTATGATCACTCGGCTACGCATGCTCTCCCTAATGTCAATATGCCTTGTACATTGCTGTTTTGGTTAGTGATTATTGTCTTATTTCACTGTAGACTCCAGCCCTGCTCAATATGCCTCAGCTAACCCTCTTCTCCCACCTCCCACACATGCAGTGACCTCACCTGGTTTAATTGATGTCTCTAGAGACAACACCTCTCTCATTGTCACTCCATGCCTAGGTTTACCTCCACTGTATTCACATCCTACCATACCTTTGTCTGTGCATTATGCATTGACTCTATTCTACCGCGCCCAGAAACCTGCTCCTTTTACTCTCTGTACCGAACATACTAGACGACCAGTTCTTATAGCCCTTAGCCGTACCCTTATCCTACTCCTCCTCTGGTGATTTAAAGGTTCATCCAGGCCCTGCAGCGCCTAGATCCACTCCCATTCCCCAGGCGATCTCATTTGTTGACTTCTGTAACCGTAAAAGTCTTGGTTTCATGCATGTTAACATTAGAAGCCTCCTCCCGAAGTTTGTTTTATTCACTAATTTAGCACACTCTGCCAACCCAGATGTCCTAGCCATGTTTGAATCCTGGCTCAGGAAGGCCACCAAAAACCCTGTAATTTCCATCCCTAACTATAACATTATCCGACAAGATAGAACTGCTAAAGGGGGCGGAGTTGCAATCTACTGCAGAGTTCTGTCTTACTATCCAGGTCTGTGCCCAAACAATTTGAGTTTCTACTTTTAAAAATCCACCTTTCCAGGAACAAGTCTCTCACCATTGCCGCTTGCTATAGGCCACCTTCTGCCCCCAGCTGTGCCCTGGACACCATATGGGAATTGATTGCCCCCCATCTATCTTCAGAGCTCGTGCTGTTATGTGACCTAAACTGGGACATGCTTAACACCCCGGCCATCCTACAATCTAAGCTTGATGCCCTCAATCTCACACAAATTATCAATGAACCTACCAGGTACAATCCCAAATCCGTAAACATAGGCACCCTCATAGGTATAATTCTAACCAACCTGCCCTCCAAATACACCTCTGCTGTCTTCAACCAGGATTTCAGCGATCACTGCCTCATTGCTTGCACCTCCGGATGAAAAGCGTGTCCAAAGTAAACTGCCTGCTACTCAGGCCCAGAAGCTAGGATATGCATATAATTTGATTTGGATAGAAAACACTAAACTTTCCAAAACTGTTAAAATAATGTATGTGAGAATAACAGAACTGATTTGGCAGGCTTGCATTCTGAAAAATGAGAGAGTAAAACCACTCTGAATGAGTGGACCCTACAGTGTCCCAGAGGTTCTTCATGTGCTCGTCCGAGAGCGCGCCTATCTTGTTTACCTTTTATATTGACGACGTTATTGTCCGGTTGAAATATTAGCGATTGTTTAGGCTAAAAACAACCTGAGGATTGATTATAAACATTGTTTGACATGTTTCTATGAACTTTATGGATACTATTTGGATTTTTCGTCTGCCTGTTGTAACTGCATTTGAGCCTGTGGATTACTGAACAAAACGGAGGTTTTTGGATATAAACAGGAACTTTATTGAGTAAATGGGAGTTTTGTGAGTGCAACCATATGAAGATCATCAAAGGTAAGTAATTATCGCTATTTATGACTTTTGTAATTCCTTTACTTGGTTGTAAAATGTTTGTATGCTTTTGTAAGCGGGGCGCTGTCCTCAGATAATCGCATGGTATTCTTTTGCCGTAAAGCCTTTTGAAATTTACATTTACATTTAAGTCATTTAGCAGATGCTCTTATCCAGAGCGACTTACAAATTGGTGCGTTCACCTTAAGACATCCAGTGGAACAGCCACTTTACAATAGTGCATCTAAATCTTTTAAGGGGGGTGAGAAGGATTACTTTATCCTATCCTAGGTATTCCTGAAAGAGGTGGGGTTTCAGGTGTCTCCGGAAGGTGGTGATTGACTCCGCTGTCCTGGCGTCGTGAGGGAGTTTGTTCCACCATTGGGGGGCCAGAGCAGTGAACAGTTTTGACTGGGCTGCGCGGGAACTGTACTTCCTCAGTGGTAGGGAGGCGAGCAGGCCAGAGGTGGATGAACGCAGTGCCCTTGTTTGGGTGTAGGGCCTGATCAGAGCCTGGAGGTACTGAGGTGCCGTTCCCCTCACAGCTCCGTAGGCAAGCACCATGGTCTTGTAGCGGATGCGAGCTTCAACTGGAAGCCAGTGGAGAGAGCGGAGGAGCGGGGTGACGTGAGAGAACTTGGGAAGGTTGAACACCAGACGGGCTGCGGCGTTCTGGATGAGTTGTAGGGGTTTAATGGCACAGGCAGGGAGCCCAGCCAACAGCGAGTTGCAGTAATCCAGACGGGAGATGACAAGTGCCTGGATTAGGACATGCACCGCTTCCTGTGTGAGGCAGGGTCGTACTCTGCGGATGTTGTAGAGCATGAACCTACAAGAACGGGCCACCGCCTTGATGTTAGTTGAGAACGACAGGGTGTTGTCCAGGATCACGCCAAGGTTCTTAGCGCTCTGGGAGGAGGACACAATGGAGTTGTCAACCGTGATGGCGAGATCATGGAACGGGCAGTCCTTCCCCGGGAGGAAGAGCAGCTCCGTCTTGCCGAGGTTCAGCTTGAGGTGGTGATCCGTCATCCACACTGATATGTCTGCCAGACATGCAGAGATGCGATTCGCCACCTGGTCATCAGAAGGGGGAAAGGAGAAGATTAATTGTGTGTCGTCTGCATAGCAATGATAGGAGAGACCATGTGAGGTTATGACAGAGCCAAGTGACTTGGTGTATAGCGAGAATAGGAGAGGGCCTAGAAATCTGACAAAGCAGCTGGATTAACAAGAAGTTAATCTTTAAGCCGATGTATAACACTTGTATTTTTTATGAATGTTTATTATGACTATTTCTATCCAAATTATATGCATATCCTAGCTTCTGGGCCTGAGGACCAGGCAGTTTACTTTGGGCACGCTTCTCATCCAGACATCGAAATACTACCCCCAAGCCATAAGAAGTTTTAAGCATCTCCAATCCAAAATTAAATCTAGAATCGGCTTCCTATTTCGCAACAAAGCATCCTTCACTCATGCTGCCAAACATACCCTCTTAAAACTGACTATCCTGGTGATCCTTGACTTCGGCGATGTCATTTACAAAATAGCCTCCAACACTCTACTCAACAAATTGGATGCAGTCTATCACAGTGCCATCCGTTTTGTCACCAAAGCCCCATATACTACCCACCACTGCGACCTGCATGCTCTCGTTGGTTGGCCCTCGCTTCATAAGTCTTTGCTAGGTAAAGCCCCGCCTATCTCAGCTTACTGGTCACCATAGCAGCACCCACCCGTAGCTCGCTTTCCAGCAGGTATATTTCACTGGACACCCCCAAAGACAATTCCTCCTTTAGCCACCTTTATTTACAGTTCTCTGCTGCCAATGACTGGAACGAATTGCTAAAGTCACTGAAGCTGGAGACTCATATCTCCCTTACTAACTTTAACAACAGCTGTCAGAGCAAATCACACTGCACCTGTACATAGCCCATCTGTAAATAGCCCATCCAACTACCTCATCCCCATACTGTTATTTTTTATTATTTGCTCCATGGCACCCCGGTATCTCTACTTGCACATCTATCACTCCAGTGTTTAAATTGTAATTATTTCACCACTATGGCCTATTCATTGGCTTACCTCCCTTATCTTAAAAATGTATATTCAGTTATTGACTGTATGTTTGTTTATTCCATGTGTAACTCTGTCGTTGTTTGTGTCGCACTGCTTTGCTTTATCTTGTCCAGGTCACAGTTGTAAATGAGAACTTGTTCTCAACTAGCCTACCTGGTTAAATAAAGGTGAAATAAAAATAAACCCCACGATGCCCTACCAGGTGGAGAGGATAGCGGCTCGTCACAAAATAAATAAATGGATAAATGAGGACAGGTGCAGCCGAAAGGGAGGCTGATGCGAGGGATGGAGCGGGTGAGGGAGGGCCAGGATGTCTCAAGGTCGAGCTGTTTCCTGGAATGAGAGACTTGGGGGGGGCTTTCTAAAAGAGGAACATTGTTTTGTTGTTCCAACATTGAGATGAAGGGGGTTCAGTCCTAATCAGCCTGAGGATGCAGGCTAGCTTAAGTCTTCCACCCTGGTGCACTCGGGCTGTCTCGGAGTGGAGAGAGTGAGGCCAAGTTTCTGGCATCCAGCGGCCACAGAGCTCCCGAAAGGTCAGGATGATTTGCTATTAAATATAGTCCAGGCTGGAGGACCTTATGCTCCGTCTGATCGAATTAAGTTAATTTAGTGAACAAAATATCACAAGATGGCAAAGCACCTCCTCAACAATTTCATGGCAGAGAAAGTCAATGAAGAAATATAGTCCTACTTCCAAGTGCCTGAAAAGATAAATGGTTTCAAGAAGTTAAAGAAAGCTAGAATTGTTCCCAATCTCTGGTCTGTATTGCACAGATCGACTGAGTTCTCTGGTAAAAGTATAACCTTAATTGATTTTGAAATTGCATCTAGTTCATTCTGCTATTACAACTTAGGCTTGTCTCAACAGTAAGTTGAAAGACCGACTGAGTTCCCCAAAAACAAATAAATAAAAAAACGGCCTATTGATTATGGCACATAATCATCTGGTTAAAGAGCGACTGCCTTTAAAAAGCAACAAATCCCTTTAAAACTGCCTATGTGGCATCAATATAAGTCAAGCAGTTATTCTATCGTCACAATTGACCACAAAGTGTAAATATTATAATTTTTGCCATAATCTCAGTCTGGTCTAAAACAGAGTTTTGAACATCCGTGAATTGATGATGTCCATTTGCCCACTGACATGGAGTGAAAAGCTGCGGAGATTGCTCTCTATCCAATATCATAGACAGTGAGACAGACCTGCCCAGCAGCTCTGACTGTTTACATAAGACAACACTTCACACATTTTTTTACTTGAGATCTTTTGCACCAAACACCTTAGTTAGATGTAAAATTGTGCAACTAAAACTGAATGAAAGACAGATTTCTTGAGTTATCTTATCATTTGAGGAAATTAATAAATAGGCTTCCGCAACTACAGTGTCTCATGGAGGACAAACATCATTAACCAAATGCAGAATCGGTCAGGAAACACACCTCTACGACAAATCTTTTTTTTTCTAATGAGCAACAGAAAAACACGTGCCAATAGCGGTACTCAGTGGCTCTTTTTAAGGCTGGTTTATACATGGTCTAACAACATGTCTGTAGACCATTAGAATGCGACAAGTGTCGCTGGTCAATACAAAATGTAATTTATAATCCGGTGGAATGACTGTAGACTGTCCTGCGACTGATGGTTTTCCATGTCTCAGATGCATAAAAAAAAAAATCAAGTTTGACTGTGTCTCAGCGTCTGTTGTCATGGTTACCAGCAACGAGTCAGTGCACACCCATACAGAATGATAGAGGCCTCTAATGACCAGAAGGTTGTTTTAGTATGGGCAGCGCCATTGAGGGCTTCCACCATGCTTTCTCCATTTTAAAGTAGTCAAAGTTGTCAACTTAGTGGGGATATCTAAGCATTGTAACCGTCTGATTGATGGCCTGGAGATAGCTGTTTCTCTGTCTCTTGCTCCCAGCTTTGATGCACCTCTACTGTCTCCATATGCTCGATGGTAGCGCGGTGAACAGGCCCTGGCTCAGTGGTCGAGGTCCTTGATGATCTGTGACAACAGGTCCTGTAGATGTCCTGGAGGGCAGGTGGTGTGCCACTGGTGTTGTGTTGGTCTGCACCACCCTTTGGAGAGCCCTGCGGTTGTGGACGGTGCAATTGCTGTACGAGGCGGTGATACAGTCTGGCAGGATGCTTTCAATGGTGCAACACTATACGTTTGTCAGGGCCTTAGGGGCCAAGCCAAATTTCTTCAGTCTCCTGAGGTTGAAGAGGTGCTGTTGCTCCTTCTTCACCACATTGTCTGTGTGAAGAGACCATTTCCGTTCATTATCTATCATTACCATTCGGCTAAATATGTGTATACGACCAACAACATTTGTTTTTTATTATCTTATCATTATCAGGTAATTATCATTACCTTGTAAATGATGACCTTGTTGTGATTTTATCTTCCTGTAATAATGAAGACAAATGAGCTGAAGTTAAAATCAAATCAAATCAAATTTTTATTTGTCACATACACATGGTTAGCAGATGTTAATGCGAGTGTAGCGAAATGCTTGTGCTTCTAGTTCCGACAATGCAGTAATAACCAACAAGTAATCTAACTAACAATTCCTAAACTACTGTCTTATACACAGTGTAAGGGGATAAAGTATATGTACATAAGGATATATGAATGAGTGATGGTACAGAGCAGCATAGGCAAGATACAGTAGATGGTATCGAGTACAGTATATACATATGAGATGAGTATGTAAACAAAGTGGCATAGATAAAGTGGCTAGTGATACATGTATTACATAAGGATGCAGTCGATGATATCGAGTACAGTATATACGTATGCATATGAGATGAATAATGTAGGGTAAGTAACATTATATAAGGTAGCATTGTTTAAAGTGGCTAGTGATATATTTACATCATTTCCCATCAATTCCCATTATTAAAGTGGCTGGAGTTGAGTCAGTGTCAGTGTGTTGGCAGCAGCCACTCAATGTTAGTGGTGGCTGTTTAACAGTCTGATGGCCTTGAGATAGAAGCTGTTTTTCAGTCTCTCGGTCCCAGCTTTGATGCACCTGTACTGACCTCGCCTTCTGGATGATAGCGGGGTGAACAGGCAGTGGCTCGGGTGGTTGATGTCCTTGATGATCTTTATGGCCTTCCTGTAACATCGGGTGGTGTAGTTGTCCTGGAGGGCAGGTAGTTTGCCCCCGGTGATGCGTTGTGCAGACCTCACTACCCTCTGGAGAGCCTTACGGTTGAGGGCGGAGCAGTTGCCGTACCAGGCGGTGATACAGCCCGCCAGGATGCTCTCGATTGTGCATCTGTAGAAGTTTGTGAGTGCTTTTGGTGACAAGCCAAATTTCTTCAGCCTCCTGAGGTTGAAGAGGCGCTGCTGCGCCTTCTTCACGATGCTGTCTGTGTGAGTGGACCAATTCAGTTAGTCTGTGATGTGTATGCCGAGGAACTTAAAACTTGCTACCCTCTCCACTACTGTTCCATCGATGTGGATAGGGGGGTGTTCCCTCTGCTGTTTCCTGAAGTCCACAATCATCTCCTTAGTTTTGTTGACGTTGAGTGTGAGGTTATTTTCCTGACACCACACTCCGAGGGCCCTCACCGCCTCCCTGTAGGCCGTCTCGTCGTTGTTGGTAATCAAACCTACCACTGTTGTGTCGTCCGCAAACTTGATGATTGAGTTGGAGGCGTGCGTGGCCACGCAGTCGTGGGTGAACAGGGAGTACAGGAGAGGGCTCAGAACGCACCCTTGTGGGGCCCCAGTGTTGAGGATCAGCGGGGAGGAGATGTTGTTGCCTACCCTCACCACCTGGGGGCGGCCCGTCAGGAAGTCCAGTACCCAGTTGCACAGGGCGGGGTCGAGACCCAGGGTCGATGAACAGCATTCTCACATAGGTATTCCTCTTGTCCAGGTGGGTTAGGGCAGTGTGCAGTGTGGTTGAGATTGCATCGTCTGTGGACCTATTTGGGCGGTAAGCAAATTGGAGTGGGTCTAGGGTGTCAGGTAGGGTGGAGGTGATATGGTCCTTGACTAGTCTCTCAAAGCACTTCATGATGACGGAAGTGAGTGCTACGGGGCGGTAGTCGTTTAGCTCAGTTACCTTAGCTTTCTTGGGAACAGGAACAATGGTGGCCCTCTTGAAGCATGTGGGAACAGCAGACTGGTATAGGGATTGATTGAATATGTCCGTAAACACACCGGCCAGCTGGTCTGCGCATGCTCTGAGGGCGCGGCTGGGGATGCCGTCTGGGCCTGCAGCCTTGCGAGGGTTAACACGTTTAAATGTCTTACTCACCTCGGCTGCAGTGAAGGAGAGACCGCATGTTTCCGTTGCAGGCCGTGTCAGTGGCACTGTATTGTCCTCAAAGCGGGCAAAAAAGTTATTTAGTCTGCCTGGGAGCAAGACATTCTGGTCCGTGACTGGGCTGGATTTCTTCCTGTAGTCCGTGATTGACTGTAGACCCTGCCACATGCCTCTTGTGTCTGAGCCGTTGAATTGAGATTCTACTTTGTCTCTGTACTGACGCTTAGCTTGTTTGATAGCCTTGCGGAGGGAATAGCTGCACTGTTTGTATTCGGTCATGTTACCAGACACCTTGCCCTAATTAAAAGCAGTGGTTCGCGCTTTCAGTTTCACGCGAATGCTGCCATCAATCCACGGTTTCTGGTTAGGGAATGTTTTAATCGTTGCTATGGGAACGACATCTTCAACGCACGTTCTAATGAACTCGCACACCGAATCAGCGTATTCGTCAATGTTGTTATCTGACGCAATACGAAACATCTCCCAGTCCACGTGATGGAAGCAGTCTTGGAGTGTGGAGTCAGCTTGGTCGGACCAGCGTTGGACAGACCTCAGCGTGGGAGCCTCTAGTTTTAGTTTCTGTCTGTAGGCAGGGATCAACAAAATGGAGTCGTGGTCAGCTTTTCCGAAAGGGGGGCGGGGCAGGGCCTTATATGCGTCGCGGAAGTTAGAGTAACAATGAGCCAAGGTTTTTCCACCCCTGGTTGCGCAATCGATATGCTGATAAAATTTAGGGAGTCTTGTTTTCAGATTAGCCTTGTTAAAATCCCCAGCTACAATGAATGCAGCCTCCGGATAAATGGTTTCCAGTTTGCAAAGAGTTAAATAAAGTTTGTTCAGAGCCATCGATGTGTCTGCTTGGGGGGGATATATACGGCTGTGATTATAATCGAAGAGAATTCTCTTGGTAGATAATGCGGTCTACATTTGATTGTGAGGAATTCTAAATCAGGTGAACAGAAGGATTTGAGTTCCTGTATGTTTCTTTCATCACACCATGTCTCGTTAGCCATAAGGCAAACGCCCCCGCCCCTCTTCTTACCAGAAAGGTGTTTGTTTCTGTCGGCGCGATGCGTGGAGAAACCCGTTGGCTGCACCGCTTCGGATAGCGTCTCTCCAGTGAACCATGTTTCCGTGAAGCACAGAACGTTACAGTCTCTGATGTCCCTCTGGAATGCAACCCTTGCTCGGATTTCATCAACCTTGTTGTCAAGAGACTGGACATTGGCAAGAAGAATGCTAGGGAGTGGTGCACGGTGTGCCCGTCTCCGGAGTCTGACCAGAAGACCGCCTCGTTTCCCTCTTTTTCTGAGTCGTTTTTTTGGGTCGCTGCATGCGATCCATTCCGTTGTCCTGTTTGTAAGGCAGAACACAGGATCCGCGTCGCGAAAAACATATTCTTGGTCGTACTGATGGTGAGTTGACGCTGATCTTATATTCAGTAGTTCTTCTCGACTGTATGTAATGAAACCTAAGATGACCTGGGGTACTAATGTAAGAAATAACACGTAAAAAAACAAAAAACTGCATAGTTTCCTAGGAACGCGAAGCGAGGCGGCCATCTCTGTCGGCGCCGGAAGTTAAGATGTCAGCTATGCTCTGGTCATTATTTGAACTAGCTAATGTTAGGAGATTCCCTAAAAACACGCCACTTTGCTACAGCTGTGACTGGAAGTGACTTTTTTGTAACAGGTTAGGATAATTAGGTTAAGGTTAGGAAAGGGGATATCGAAAAGTCACTTTCGGTCGTAGCTGTGTCAAAGTGGCGTGTTTTTAGGGAGTGCTAGCTAGCTAGCTAACAAGCTAGAAATGAACCGAAACATTGTTTAGAACGTTGCTTTTAGTTGTCTGGCATGCTACATTGACATATACTGAAGTAAAATCCAGCAATTATGTCATTTGGACCACCATGCTGTTGATGTCATACAGCCGGTCATATTTGTGTATATACTTTTACATAACGACAATGACAAGTTTGATGTTGGGTGGCAATAGAATGTTCATGATGTCACTGCGACAACTGTATACAGCAGAGATGGGAACGGTGTAACAGGAACAGAACTGTCTCAGCCAGACGTTCTGGATTGACTGCAGTAAGACCCAGAGACCTCTGTACTATCTAGCAGAAGAACAGAGAAACAGGCAAACGTCTCTTTCTTTTTCAACTCTCTTTTATTTTCTCTTTTACTGCACCTCCTGTGCTCACATTTTCCGTTTCTCCTTTGATCTTTGACACAATCGTCAAACTAGCAACCAGCAAAGACTGAGCCTTTCACTCAAACAGCATCATTCTTTATCCACGCCAAAATGTCTTATTATTCTGCCTGCTGTGGAGTTTTAATGAAATGGGGTTTAGATACATGGGTCTGGTGTGGGGCTAGAGCAGGAGATGAGAAAAGCAGGCAGGCAGTCCAGGCAGGCAGACCGAGAGAGGGGTTATATATAGACTAAATCATTAGTGGTGCAGTCAGAGTGAGAGGAGAGGCGATCTGGGCCTTGCTACAGCCACTGCCGAGACAGACCGGGAATAAGCTGAGGGGAGAGACGGTCCACTGCATTGTCTGAAAAACAGTCCTGTACCTCCATAGAGGTGTCAGAAACCATCCGCACACACACACATACACACACACATCTGGCAAATGACAGCCACAAGGAGGGAGGACATTAACTTGAAATAATCAGACCTAAAATAGACGCCAATCAGACTAAAGTTATGCCGCTGGACGCTTGGGTTTGAAGGTGTGTCAAGACCATTTTGCATACTTGTAATGAGGAGCAAATGTGATGCCTTTGCTAAAACATAGCTAAATTGTCCCCCTGCTTGCACAGTAGATTATTATCTGTTGGCAGTAATGCCGGGAAGTGTTCCCTTGGGATTTAGCTAGGCCCACATCTGCCGGTCAGTTATCAGCTGTCTTGCATCTGTCGCCTTGGTACCAAAGCTGGGAAAAAAACGTAGAGAAAAGATAAGAGTGGACCATTTGCATCGCATGTGTTCACAGGCTTTTTAGCGTGACTTATTTGAGGGTATTATAGGGAGCACTAACCCATCAGTTTCACACCGAGTGCCTCACTCCTCAGGTTGGTCAGGGTTGTGTGACTTGGAACGCTGCTGTAATACGAGTGACTGGATTCGTATCACGCTGAGGCCATTGCTCTCCATCCCACCGATCACAAGCGTGAGCTCCAATTACAAAGCCTTCGTTTTGCTCAACACAAAGCAACATCTCTGCATCTATCTCCCTGCAGTGCTTCACAATGCTTCGTCCACTGTTCTGGAATAAACCATAAGACTGGCTAGAGCCCTCTTCAATCTGCAGACCTGTATAGGGAGCCTTGATGCACTCAGAATCACAATTGTCTCACTGACTGCCATATTAGAACCAACATGGTTTATCTTTGGTGTATTTAAGTGTGTACTATGCATGGACTCCAGAATAAGCTTTTCAGTAGTATTTATGTGACTGACTGATTCCTTTGTATGTTAAAATCTAGATCTATAATTCTCTCCTCATGATCAGCTGCGTGAGGTCAACTATTCAGAGTTAATATCAGCAGTCTGAGGGTTCGATTCTCGCACAGCGTTGCATGTTCCTATGGATAGATTAACCTCTGAGAGTGCTGATATATTAACCTTGATTAACCAGGATCGGTGTACCCCCCGCGGGAAGGTTGAGCTAACATAGGCTAATGTGATTAGCATGAGATTGTAAGTAACAAGAACATTTCTCAAGACATAGACATATCTGATATGGGCAGAAAGCTTAAATTGTGAATCTAACTACACTCCAATTTACAGTAGCTATTACAGTGTAAGAATACCCTGCTATTGTTTGAGGAGAGTGCACAGTTATCAACTTGAAAATGTATCAATAAACGAATTAGGCACATTTGGACAGACTTGGTACACCATTTGAACAGAAATGCAAAGGTTCTTTGGATCAGTCTAAAACTTTGCACCTACACTGTTACCATCTAGTGACCATAATCTAAATTGCACCTAACTGGAATAATACAATATGGCCATTCTCTTGCATTTCAAAGATGATGAATGCCAAGAGAGTGCAAAGCTGTCATCATAGCAAAGGGTGGCTACTTTGAAGATTTTCAAGTATAAACTATATTTGTTTAACACTTTTTTGGTTACTACATGATTCCAATAGTGTTTTTATGTAGTTTTGATGTCTTCACTATTATTCTACAATGTAGAAAATAGTAAAATAAAGAAAAACCTCTGAATGAGTGTGTCCAAATTTTTGACTGGTACTGTACATGCTTTATACACATACCCAGTCATGCGCTCACACACACATTTTAAATACTTTATTTCAATCCACCAATCAAATTGACAAAAAAAGGATCCAATAATGCATGGCACTCAAGGGTACAGAAAGCACCTCCTTCACCAAAGAGCTAGGCTGCCCACCACAGCTAAAACAGAGCAGTACCTAGCCAATTGCTTTGCCCTAGTTTTTGTCAGGCCTGCAATGTGGAGGCCACACACTGCAAGCCTGTGTACGTGGCCGAGATATCAGCGCCACCAGCTTGCACCTACACCAGAGGCTGTCCAAGAAAACAGAAAGCAGCTTATTGGCAAAGGCCTGCTCCATATAGCCGTCAAATGAACAGCCCACTTCCAAAATGAGCACCTCCCCCTGGCCTCCTCCTCAACAACAATATCTGACGTATTTGGCACACAGGAAAACACATCATCATCAACATCGAACCAGCTTCCCCTTATGCATATGTGTGGTTGGTGAGACCACTTTTCCCACCTTGCTGGCTATCAGGTCAACAAGACGGTCATGTTTAGCAATGTAAAAATCCTTGTATGAACAGCAGCCATTCACAACATGGGCAATGGACTCCATTACTCTTCACTCATGTAGAATACAAAATGGGTCATGGTTTGCAGGGTACCAGAGTGCTAGATTATATTTGGTTGGTAGAACTTGCAGCCTCGCTTTAACAGTAAAGGTGAGAATGTCCTTGCCAATGGCAGCATTCTAGTACATGGAATGAGAGACAGAGTGGTCAGCACAGTCCAGACACACACACACACACACAGTCTCCCTTCCCTACTGTGCAGTATCGACCCATGCTGAAAGGCTGCAAGTTCGTAATGGAGAATTTGGAGAAAAGAGATTGTCTCGATTGGCTTAGGAGAACCAGCCCAAACCCAGAGGTGCTTCTAGAAGCTTACGCTTAGGCATGGGTGGCCAGAAATCCATCAAGGCTTTTTAACCCAGCTTAATGTGGTCTCTATTTACTCTGGATACTCGTGCCTAAGTGGATATTTTCACACTGTCTCACAGACCCATGACAGGCACGTTTACCCAACACTCTCCACCCACGCTCCTCATCCACGTACAGTAGCTACCAGTATTTCCTGTCTGATGTTTGTGTTGTTGTTTGGAAAATGAACATCTTTATTGTCTGATCAAAGTAACCCACCGGCATTGTTATTCCGCTGGTTGACAGGGCTCTTGAGCTGATGGTTACATCTGATGAGCGGGTGATAAATCACTCACAGCTCCACCATGACCGGTCACCGAGCCCAGATGATAAACTATGATTAGCTAACACAACGTGTCATTGGAACACAGGAGTGATGGTTGCTGATAATGGGCCTCTGTACGCCTATATAGATATTCCATAAAAAAAATAAACCGTTTCCAGCTACAATAGTAATTTACAACATTAACATTAACAATGTCTACACTGTATTTCTGATCAAATTGATGTTATTTTAAAGGACAACAAATTGACTTGTCTTTCAAAAACAAGGACATTTCTAAGTGACCACAAACTTTTGAACGCAAACACACAGTCTAGGATATTGATTAGAACTTAGTCCAATGAAACAGGTCCCTAGCGGGCCAACACAATATGACACGTGATAAAACAAAATAGGGATTTCAAAAGAGAAAGAAAGAGCGAGAGTGCACGAGAGAAAAGCACACTTTGGTACATTTGAAAACTATGCTTAGTTTAACCCTGACCTTGCCCCGAACTGCCACTCTTATGGGTCAGAATATAATGATGTAATTACATTTCGACAGTCTCCGATGGGGTCTCTCCTCGTGGACCAAGTTCCGACCTCTCCTCTGATGGCCCCACTTCTGTTGTTACCGGGTGTAACTCTCTGATTGTCCACATAGTGTCAGTGTCCTTTCTCTTAGTGGTCTGTTTCCTCGCCCTTGTTCTGAAAGAGGGGTCTTCTGAGGACGGCTAATCAGCCATATAGGTGGTTCCAGCGTGGGAATGAAAGCAGTGTAGACGCACGATTCCTTGGAGAGAATAACCGGGTGGTCCTGTTTGAAATTCACCTTCTTAGACACAGCCACTCATCCGTAGCGTAGATTGTTAAAAGGTTCCTTTGTCTTCTTCAACCTGGTGGTGCGTTTTGGGGTTACAACTAATCGGACCTTGGCTGCAGCTCGTGGTCCCTAGTCATAATGTTAATTCTTAACTCGCATGTTTTACACCCTCAGGTCAGAAATGGCTGTTTCCGCCTTTAGGGTAAGTTCTCTGGGCGTAACTAGTTGCGAGGCAAGGTCTGGATTTGACTCAGATCCAATTTAGACAACTAACTTCACATTTCATCCTTACATAAACGTTCTCTTTGATCTGGACATTTTCCACAGAACGTACAGTATGCAAACATCAAGGGCATATTGTGAAAACGCTTAGGTTAGAGCCTTGGACTAGTAACCGAAAGGTTGCAAGATCGAGTCCCCAAGCTGATAAGGTAAAAATCTGTTGTTCTGCCCCTGAACAAGGCAGTTAACCAACTGTTCCTAGGCCGTTGAAAATAAGAATTTGTTCACAACTGACTTGCCTAGTTGAATAAAGGACAAATAAAAATAATGTATTCCATACTGAGAGTTGACGAAGGGATATTGTCTGCTCCCTTAAGATTTACAATACCTCTCGATCTCTCCCCCTGCTGGTGGGTGAGAGATATATCTCTGTAGGATTATGGTCCACGGTAACCTGACCCGCACAGGCCAGTCACGACACTCTGCAACTACCTAGCCTCTTGTTAGATCATGAAACCAATGAGAGCATATGGGGTTTTAATGAGAAAAAAAAATATTACATTTTTTATTGCAGATGCTAATGCGTGGTTGTTTAATTATGTTCATATTGATCAGAGAGGGAGAGAATAAATATAGAGGGAAGGTGGGAAAGATATTTGTAGATAAATACTCTGATGGAATAAAAACACAATTCCTTCCTGTCTAGTTTGAAAGCAGGCCAGTGATGTGAATAACCCCAGAGTTAACCATCAGTCTCTTTGTTTGGGTTCTGTGCGAGTGAGTGTTATTTTATTCTCCCTTTTTTAAAGTAAGGACTTGACAGTGCATCAGTGTCTTATTACGCACTGTTTTTCTGCTCTGCATATGCAAATGAGGTCTGATACCCTAGGGGCATATTTCCGACAACATGTGCAAAAAGTTCTAAGCGGGAGTGCAAGGCGGCAAGTTGGGCTGATTTTGGAGTCGCTGCGGAGTTTAACTCTGCACTCCCGCTGAGGTCAGCCGTGAAGGAACAGTTTAGAGGGAGACGTATCTGTCATGTACTCTAAGATTATACTGTAAATAGAATAGAATAAAGTTGAGAATGTTATAGTTAAGTCGAGCATAAAAATTGATCAAATAAAACCGGATTGCGTACAGTCTGGTGTAGAGTGGAATCAGTTTGCTACTCCATTGTGGAATGTGTTTCGTCACACCACGTAGCTGTTCTCTGATTTTGTTTTCATTGTTGTCTATAACCTACGCTATGTTGGCGTATTTCTTTTCTGAAAACATATCAAGGGTTAGTGTACAAAACATTATGAACACCTGCACCTTTCCATGACGTGGACTAAGTCCATGTGAAAGCTATGATCCCTTACTGAATACACTTCAATGTGTGTAGATGACGGGGAGGAGACAGGTTAAAGAAGGATTTTAAACCTTTGAGACATGGATTGTGTATGTGTGCCTTTCTGAGGGTAAATGGGCGAGACCAAAGATTTAAGTGCCTTTGAACGGGGTATGGTAGTAGGTGCCAGATGCACCGGTTTGTGTCAAGAACTGCAACACTGCTGAGTTTTTCTTGTCACCAGTTTCCTGTGTGTATCAAGAATGGTCCACTACCCGAAGGACATCCAGCCAGCTTGACACAAATGTGGGCCAGCATCCCTGTGGAATGCTTTTGAGGCTGTTCTCAATATTGGGAAGGTGTTCTTAATGTTTTGTACACTCAGTGTATATAATGCTGCCTCTCTCTCTCTCACCCCCAGGTCAATGGACATCCTCCACAAGGGACCCAGTTGTTTCCTTTAGTCCCCAGTGCCGACCTCCAGATGCTACTTAGGTAGTCCCCCTTACCCCCTGCTCAGCGGCACCCTGACCACATGTAAGCTGCACATGTCTGCCCTTCTCTGCTAGGCCAACACAGCCCACACAGTCTTCATGAGGATCACGACCCTGCCAGACCACACCAGATAGAGGTATGTATATCAGTGCAGTGTACCTCGATACAGCTCGTCTTGAACAGCACTGCCAATCCTGGGATGTTACGCAGTGTGCATAATGGACAGACTTTCTTTTGAATATTGTAATGAGGCAGCAGTGGCTTGATGGTGGACAGCTGTCTTGGTCTTGATTCCAATGGTGTGAAGAGGCATGAAGGGGGAACGTTGACATATCCAAGACAAGAGACAGCTCCCTCACACTGTCAATCTGCTGGCCATCTGGCCCATCAATAGTGATGATTTTGATGATTTAAGTCACAATCCAAATCCACGGACCTAAACCTAAACCACCAGTTGGTTTTTCGGGATCTAATTTCCCCAATAACTGAATTGATTGAATTTAAAGAAAGCCTTTCCCATTCCTGTTCATCTGAGGTTTAAGGGCTGATATTTACTTTTCACAACCGGTTGCCATGGCCGCACCTGCTACACCTTCCCTCTGGGACAGCTGTCCTTAGTGTTTAGAGGTTTAAGGTCAAAGGTCAGTGTTGTAGCCTCTATCAAGTACAGGGACCTGCTGTAGCCTGTCCCCTGAGACAGCTGCCCCTGTCTGGCCTGGGGTCAAAAGTCACCCTAACACAAAGTGACAGGCATTTTAACAGGAAGTTAAACCAACACCATACATAAGTAAAATCTGCTAGTCCATTAGCACAAACTAAACTACTACTTGTAACATTGGAAAGAATACTGTAGCTGTGCCTATGTGCAGCCAGTGATTTATTTTGTGCCAGCCCATGCAGTCTTAATTCATTCAGGCACTTTCAATGTTGCTTTAAAAGCCAGAAACATTGACGCTCACCCTACATTTAGCGGGGAATCGATCACTGAACTAGCTGTAACAAAGAAGAGAAATGGGGATAATGCATGAAGATAACACAGTATGCAGTCTGAGTGAGTCATTTTGTAATTTGCCTGGATAGGTCTTGCAGAATTTCTCAGCTATTCTGAGACCTTGACATTTCTGTAAAAACAAGTAACGGACCTCAAAGTGCCCTTTTTGTATTTGCATGTTGTTACGGTTTTTAATTTAAGGAAAACACTGCGGTAGAAATGCCAACAGGTCATTTGGGGGCAGGTGGTGGTGTTAAATGTGCATGAATTGATATTTATGCTTCTTTGAGTTAATGGAGAAAAACAGAGAAGAAAAACAGATTCCCTTGGAATGATTTGAATATTGATTTCGATATTGACATTACAGAGGGGGTGGCTGGTTGGGTGGCTGGGTGGTGTTTAGGATGGATGGATGCATGGATGGGTGGGTGGGTGGTTGGATGGGTGGATGCATAGGTGAATTAGTGGGTGGGTGGATTGTTTGATGTGTAGTACACGTAGGGCAGGTGATGAAGATCAGAGCGAGTAGGATAGCAGGATCCCATATGGAAAAGATATAGAAGAATTTAACAAGATTGCTTTATGTTTTACCAGGAACTTTTAAGTAAAACATATGACAGCTAGTACACTTAAAAGATTCAAAGAAGAACTTGTAATATCTGACTTATACGGGTGGTTAAAATGTAGACATAACAAAAATGTTGCATGTATTATTTAAAAAAAAAACGTAATGTCTCGTGCATGTTTTAAAGGAGCAACAACTGTATGTACATTTTCATGTTTGGAGTTTCCATGGTGAAGGTTAAGCAGCACCTCCTACTGGACAGTTGATTTATTTACAGCTATGCCTTTGGTCTCCCAAACAGGGTTTTAACCAAGGCCATCCCTACTTAGGTTTTATATTTGTCACTGGCTACTACCAACGTGCTACCTTCTAAGGTCTCACATACATGTGACATACACACAGTGTATGCGAGCAGGGCACACAGGAGACTGGGGTTCAATTCCCTGATGGGGAGGAATAAGTAGGCTGTCCTTAAATAAATAAATAATCATTTGTTCTTAACTGACTTGCCTAGTTAAATTGAATCTGGAGTGCCTGCGCTCATAAATTCAGAGCGTTGTCAGTTTGTAAATTCAGATTGTTTTGCTCTCGGAGCATACACTGGACGTTTGGGCTGAGGAGTAGGGTTGATTTGAGTGTTCTGGCCTTTCAACGCCAGTCAAGCACCCAAGTTAATGTTGGCTAGCTTGCTAGCTACTTCCAGACACAAATGAGACCCCTCTGACCATTGTACTCGCCCTAGCAGAGCTGGTTCGAATGTTTTTGTGTTTACCAAAGGGTTGGTGACTGTAACTGTGCTGCTGGAAACAATTTAATTGCGCTTTTTTGCCGACGGTTACTGACACCGGCCATATTCAACTGGTGTCGAGCGCTCGTAAATGAATTATTCTGCGTTCTGGTACACTCAGACGAGAGTGCTCTGAAATCGGAGTACTGTAGAGGGCCAGAGCGAATTTAAGAAAACACCCGAATGTCCACTGAGAACGCACAAGAACACAGTGGCCTCTATCATTCTTAACTGTAAGAAGTTTGGAACCACCAAGACTCTTCCAAGAGCTGGCCGCCTGGCTAAAGGGAGGTGACCGAGGGAGGGGTGGTGAGCAAGAACCCGATGGCCGAGCACTAGAGTTGCTCTGTGGAGATGGGAGAACATTCCAGAAGGACAACCATCTTTGCACTCCACCAATCTTGGTGGCACTCCACCAATCTAAGCCTTTATGGTAGAGTAGCCAGAGAGAAGCCGCTCCTCAGTAAAAGTCACAGGACAGCCCACTTGGAGTTTGCCAAAAGGCACCTAAAGACTCTCACACCATGAGAAACAAGATTCTCTGGTCTGATTGATCCAAGATTGAACTCTTTGGCATGAATGCCAAGTGTCACGTCTGGAGGAAACCTGGCACCATTCCTACGGTGAAACATGTTGGTGCTAGCATCATTCTGTGGGGATGTTTTTCAGCGGTAGGGACTGGGAGATTAGTCAAGATTGAGGGAAAGATGAACGTAGCAATGACAGAGAGATCCATGATGAAAACCTGCTTCAGAGCGCTCAGACTGGGGGTGAAGGTTCACCTTTCAACATGACAATGACCCTAAGCACACAGCCAAGACCTTCGCATGAGTGGCTTTGGGACAAGTCTATTAATATCTTTGAGTGGCAAAGACAGAACCCGGACTTGAACCCTATCGGACATGTCTGGCGAGACCTGAAAATAGCTGTGCAGCAACGCTCCCTATCCAACCTGACAGAGCTTGAGAGGATCTGCACAGAAGAATGGGAGAAACTCCCCAAATTCAGGTTTTCCAAGCTTGTAGTTTCATACCCAAGAACACTCGGCTGTAATTGCTGCCAAAGGTGTTTCAGCAACATACTGAGTAAAGGGTCTGAAAACATATGTAAATGTGATATTTCTGATTGATGAGGACATACATGTTTTTAACAAAAATTAGAATAAGGCTGTAACCTAACAAAATGTGGAAAAAGTCTAGGTGTCTTTCCGAAGGCATTGTAAGTCAACACATATACAAATACACCACTGATATAAGGCAACACATACAAATTCTTACCAGATTATTATTAGATGTTTTACAAATCATCTTCTTCTGCCATATAAAAATCTTATTTGATTTTTATGATTCTTTTTCATATGGGATCTTATGTTGGAGATTATGATGGACGGATATGGGAGTTGAGCGCAAAGGTGATAGAGGATGAGAGATATGAAGGAATGTACTGTAGATGAGGGACATGTATAGATGGGTTCAGTGGGGCAGTGGGAGGAGGGTCTTGGAGACATGGACGAGTCTAGGCAGATATATCCAGAGAGGGAGTGTGTCTTTCGCCCAGGGTAATTCACTGGGAGTTGCTGTGAAATGGAGCAAGTCTGCTGAAGCTGACAGAGATTATTCAAACATTTTCCGGGGAGTTGTGACAGAAGAGAGTGGTTTTGAAATCAGACTCAATCCATAATGTACTTGGTCCCATCACAGACTGCAAAGTTTTCCCTTGGGCACCCATGCAGCACAAATATAATCAAAGAAAACATAGGCAAAAACCGAAGGATATTTGCTACTGCGGGACAGGGGAGAAGTCATACATTCTCTATGCATTTTGTAGGTTTAGAAATACTAGTCAAATAGCATCGGTTTACTTACGGTAGAGCCATGGAATCCCTGATTTCAGCTCGATTTGCATAGGAAAGTTTGATGAAGCATACTCAAGTGGATTTTAAACGCTCTGAGGCTGAAGGACTAGATATTTTTCACATGATGGAGGGATAGGAAGTAGGCAAACTGACAGGAAAATGCCTACTTTTTATTCCAGCGTCACATGGATAAAATTCCCAGTTCAGCCGCAGAGCAATTTGAAATGTTTGCTTGATTTCCATGTACGGTAGTTGTAATACCTCGATGGTTTAGAGCATGGTTCTGGCAACAGCAGGGCTTTGTGTTTGATTCCCACATGGCCTAATACTGTGTCTTACTCTTTGACAGCTTTGTGAAGTGTCTGCTAAATGACCATATTTTTGGGATAGCATAGCATCATAGGCTATACACCATATTCACTGTTATTTTTTTTATCCTCACTTTATGCAAGCTACAGTATTTTATCTGAGAGAACCATACAGTAATGCAGTGCTGTGAGAGTCAGATAAAGACTTCAAAGACTTGTGTCTTTAAAGGAACTGTGAGATTTGAGGAAGGATCTGACCATTCAAAACCATTGAATATGTCTCACTATCTTTCATCCAAAGTCATAACAGTAATAGTGTAACAGATGAAACAGCACACAGATTTACAATTATAACCTAATCAGCAGTCTGAAAAGTATGCTAGTTATGCAAAAATCGGTATGATTGAAATGTGCAAATTTAACCATGTCTGATTCAATGTAAAACAAAAAAAAAATGTTTTTCGACTTCACATTTCACAATTCTACTACTTTCCTCTAGTTTGTCAGCTATGTGTGATGCTGATGCTGGCACATTGAGATGGAGTTGATAACCGCAACGTAATTCGCCAAGAGGGGATAAATTAACGGAACAATCAAAACAAAATAAAGCAGCATATATCTTTAAACAGTTTATCTTATCTCTTCAAATAGAGGAGCCCTAGAGGGACAGCTGCATGCAGTGATCATGAATGGAGCTCAGTTAGCACTGCTGACTACCAAGTAGGGCCCCCGCCTCGCCTCTTCCAGCTAAAAGGGGCTTTCAAAGGGAACCCGGCTTCCCAGTGTCACCGCGGTAAAGTCCACAGCCAACAGAATGTTTTCTTGGTGTTTCGATTTCACATTCATTTAAGGCTTGCTGTGATGACTCTGCAGGAAATATACACACCCATAAATGATGATCAGTTCTGTTGCGGTTGTAGGATGCTTTAAAGGTATTTTGAGACAATCATTCAGTCGCAGTGCTATGTGCTCGAGGCTGTAGCCCCATTTAGACGCACTGAGTCCCCTGTGTGGCTTAGATCTCGGTAGTGATCCCGGCCAACGTGGGGATGGGTGGCGAGGGGTCCGTCGTCTTTGAGCTACAATGCTGATTTTAAGGTTTCACCGCAAAACATTTGATCTCTAAAGGCTCGGGTCAAAACTTGTTCTTTTGAAGGATTACTGGGTTTATGGGACGGTAAGTCTACTGAACCCGGAGGATGTTTGCCTTGCAATAATCAAGTAATGTTGTTCTCTAACTTTAACCACTGGAACACACTGAAAATGGCTCCAAAATGCCCTCTGGGAAAGTCTTCACAGTGTCTAGCATCATACAACACCCAGTCAATGTGAAGTGGGTGTGGTTATTCCTTTTATTTGACGAGCACAGATGGCGGGAAACTTTTTTTGCCCTGTTTTCCCATTAAAACTGCATAATTGATGTCACACAGCAAAGTTCATGATTAAAGGGATACTTTTGGAATTTTAGCAGTGAGGCCCTTCGTCTACTAGCATTAGCACAATTACTGGAAGTCTATGGGATATCTACTCGCATGCTGTAAATGTACTATATTAGGATAGATTGGTATGTTGCCCCTCAGTGTTTGTGTGTCTCATGATATAACTCAGTAGCTGAGGCAGTATGTCAAATGATTGATTCTCTGCGGTCTCCCACCTTCTGAGCACCGCCGCAGTCCATCTCAATCCTCGCAGACCCAAGCACAAACAACACAAGTCTCCAAATGTACAATATACTGGCTTTTGAAACCCAATCTCCTTCTCCTAGAACCCTGGTCTGCCTGTTCATCTGCGGTTGCTATGAGACAAACACCTTGGAGCATGCCTTGAGGGTCACACTGACCAATAATAGAGATGCATGGCTCGGCGTCTTGTTGAAGCACTATGTTTTCTCTCTTTCCTGTCCATCCCTTTATCCGAGGAAGAGAGTGGTGGTGCGTAATGGGGTGTGTAAGACAGGCCTTTGGTCCATGGCCCTAATGGATAAGCTCCAGACCAGAGCCGCCTTCGGAACAAGCGCACAAACCGGAATCGTCTATTTACCCCAAAACAATTTAGAGAATATCAGCGTCATACCGTCAGGTAGGAGAAAAAAACACTGCGGTGATATTTAACTCATTACTTGCCACAGAAAACGATAACAGGAGTGCACATCAGTCAAAGCGTGTCAGCCAGACACGCAGGATGTGGTGCCACGTTGCCATGATAAATGAACGTTTCATGCGACATGATTAATATCACGCAGCGATACGATTGTCATGGCAATTAAGTTATTGGCAAGATGAGACGACAAACATCTGCATGTGCCAGATCTTCTCAGTCCGTTTGTGTGATGGGCCCTCCTGAGAAGGAGGTGATATATTCCTGTATCGGTCCTCTTTGTAAGGTTATTGGTGTACTACTGTACTATGTTCTACCAGGCTCCTTTCATCTTGCCTCATGTTTCACATTATACTGTAGAAGCTTGGTCATTTATATGATTAAAAACGAATGGTGCTCATGTTTTAACTACTTGGTATTTACACACGCCTGTAGCCTGTCTTGTACTATCAAGACCAGAATACATTAGTGCTCTTGTACAACTCTTCAGCATTAAAGTGAAAACATACTGACAGTAAGCAGAAGCCCGATTCCCTGAATAACAGAAGGACAAGCGATCCCATTTTCTGTTTATCCTAGAGCGGAGGAAACGGCAGCCATCAAGTGTCACCCAGACTGTCTTTACTCCATGCGTAGTGAACCGTCCTGGGTCTTGCTCCTATTCTCTTCTCCCTCAGCCCAATCCCTTAGACGGCGGGGCATCAGATCTCATTGACTGGGACCTCCCTGGGCCCCTGGGGCATTGCAGGCCGTTCCACTCCACAGCCGACAGCCTAATCCATCTCCATTGTGGGGAGGCATAGGAGTCGGAGAATTGAGTCTGAGCAGAGCAGATTGGACACTCATCCTGTAAATAAGCTCTGGGATGTGGACTGTTTCCAGTGTCCACACCAAGATTCCCCAGAGAGCTGATGGCTGCTTGGCATTTCAGGCTCTCTACCTTGGAGAGTTCTGCCCATATACTGTAACGATGTTTCCCGCTACAGCTGACAGGGCTGTGGTTTTAGTAAACATGATATAAGAGGAGCTGGAGATCAGGCCCTCATTCTTTGGGCAGACTGTTTACCTTTTAGACGATGGCAGATGTTGTTGTCTTACAACAACTTAGCCTGGGTGAGATGGGGTGAGTGTGAGAGAGAAATGTAACTGCATCCATGTTATTTTGTCATTTACCTGCATTTCCTCTTATCAAGTTGAAAGTGGCCTGACCGCCATTAATTCAACAACGGAGCAGCATGCTCTTTGTTAGTCTTTATTTGTATGTACTGTATTCCCAGCGAAACGGCAATTTACAGTTGCTAATGGCTGTTGGCATGTCTTTAAAAGGACTTTTTTTTCTGTTGTCTGGCAGTACAGTTAATTCCTTTTTAATTATAAGGAGCCAGCAGGTAAGCGTTTTTCAGAGCATCCATCATGCTGCCCTTTTTCATCCATTACGGTATGTACGGTACGGTGGCCTAAATGTCTCACACAGTGATTTGACCTTGAGAGTAACCGCACCAGTGCATACTGCACCTCTATTCAAAAGATCAAATGTGTTGCAGAAAACAAAACAACAACAACAACAAGTCTTCCAACGTGGCTTTACTTTCGTTCGGTATTCATCATAGCGTTAGCCCCGTAATCCAAGGTACAGCTGGGAAATGTGTTGGTGAAATGAGATGCATATGGGCAGCTGCTCTGTGTCTGTTGACGCTGCATGGCTGATGGCCACTTCGTCGCGCGAGAGAAGCCATACAATAACCTCATACTTCTCCATTCCAATACCATTCCCTGGTTTGATTAAATTCACAGCACAGACAGGAAACAAAAGGCCTATTTAATGGCCTATGACAAATCCCATGCAGATCCTGGTGTATTAAGTGGTAAAGCTGAAAACTGCAACCGCGGAAATGCTATCATCATTACAGATGGGAGCGTGTGTGTTTAAGGTACTTCGGCATGAACAAGGAATCACCACGATAAAAATATTAAAGTACCGTTTCACGGATATGCTTCATACGAGAAAGAGAGAGAGAGAGAGGATATCTATATATCTCGACCATAGTCAGTTCATAGCACTTCAAATCTGTCCCGCTGCCTCAGATAATTCTCTATTTGTAATAAGACTAGCAATCTTTATTTAACGAAAAAACAGTGTCTGCCATACCTGGAAGCGGGGTAGATATTGAGACACTGTGTGTTTCTGTGTTTGCATGTGTGTGTTTTTTTTAGAGAGCATATATTAAAAAAAATGTGTGTGTGGGTGGATGACTGCGTGATTTTGCTACAATTGTATATGCATTGCCAGTTGGCGTCTTCTATATGGATACATTTCTGTTTTTACTCATATTGGAGATTTATGTAGCTATTTAAAAGACTGGCTTTTAGAGAATCCACAGAAGGTAGACCCACTGTGATAAACCCCTTATGAAACTGTGCAGCCAACTAACTTGGTCCAGGGATTGCATGTTGAGTTAAATGATTTGCTAAGCTATAATTACACAAACCTACTATTTGTCCTTATCTCTTCATTGGGCGTATTAGCACGACACGTGTATAATTCCCTAACATCTTAAAGAAGTTCCTATGAGGAGGAAAATAAGATACAAGCTGTTAAGAAAATTGGCTCTCTTGAAACATCACCTCAACCATATGCCTCTGTGCTAAACATTTAATTTGAGGTATTGCACATTCATTTAAATGCATTCACATACATTTACTGGCTTTAATCACCTGAATGTACTTCGAACACTGCTGTTTTGCATCCTGATCATGGCTGATAGAGATATTTAATCTCAGTTTGACCACTGTGATAGCTAAACACATAGATATACATCTTGATTCACCTAGTGAATTCCCCACCTGGTGTCTCACATCCTGACCAGTGCCTCTCTCCTTTTGCCTTGCAGTTTCCCAGAAAGCCGGAGGGAGGATGGACCGGCTGATCTTCTTCTTGTTGATGCTGGCCGTCTCCACCAGGGGGCAGCTGTGCCCCAAGCGCTGCATGTGCCAGAACCTATCCCCCTCACTGGCCATCCTCTGCGCTAAGACGGGCCTACTCTTCGTGCCCACCGTCATCGACCGGCGCACCGTGGAGCTGCGGCTCACTGAGAACTATATCACAGCCATAAGGAGGCGGGACTTTGCCAACATGACTAGTTTGATCCATCTGACGTTGTCCCGCAACACCATAAGCCAGATCATGCCTTACACCTTCGAGGACCTCAAGCGGCTGCGAGCGCTGCACCTGGACAGCAACCGGCTGAGTGTGATCAGAGATGACCACTTTCGGGGGCTCACCAACCTTAGGCACCTGATCTTGGCCAACAACCAGCTGCACAATATCTCTCCACACGCCTTTGACGACTTCACAGGAACCCTGGAAGACCTGGACCTGTCCTACAACAACCTGGTGGACATCCCCTGGGAGACGATAGGCCGTCTAACCAACGTCAACACCCTTAACATGGACCATAACCTTATAGAGCACGTGCCCCAAGGTATCTTCACCAACCTGCACAAGCTGGCGCGTCTGGACATGACATCCAATAAGCTTAAGAAGATCCCACCGGATCCACTTTTTCTGCGCATCCCTGTCTACGCGAAAGCCAAAGGATCTCCTCAGTCGTCATTGGTGATGAGCTTTGGTGGAAACCCGCTCCACTGTAACTGTGAGCTGCTGTGGTTGAGGAGGCTGACCAGAGAAGACGACCTGGAGACCTGCGCATCTCCTCCAGACCTCACAGCCAAGTACTTCTGGACCATCCCCGAGGAGGAGTTCATCTGTGAACCTCCGGTCATGACCAGGAAGTCTGCCAAGACCTTCACCATGGAGGGCCAGCCGACCAGTCTGAAGTGCAAGGCCAACGGAGACCCGGACCCCGAGATTCACTGGATTTCCCCCGAGGGCCGTCTGATCTCCAACACGTCACGGACTGTCACCTTCAGCAACGGCAGCCTGGACATCAACATCACCTCCCTGAAGGACTCTGGAACCTTCACCTGCATTGCCTCCAACGCGGCGGGGGAGTCCACGGGCCAGGTGGAGCTGGTGGTCAACCTCCTCCCCCACCTGGCCAACAGCACCAACCGGCTACGGGAGCCCGACCCTGGTCCTTCAGACATCCTCACATCGGCCAAGTCCACCTCAACCACGGGCAACGACACACGGAGGAACCAGGAGGGAAGGGTGCTGATGGCGGAGCTGACAGCTAGCTCAGTGCTGATCAAATGGCCATATCAGAACCACGTCCCTGGGATCAGGATGTACCAGGTCCAGTACAACAGTTCCCTGGATGACACGCTCATCTACAGGTGAGGAGAGATAGGGATGTAAACATGTGTGATGGGGAAATAGTCTCTTGGTTAGATTGAGTTAATAACTGTTTTTTTTTGTATTAATGACCTACTCAAGGTTTTATGATTAAATACCATTTTGACTCGCAGATGTACAATTGCAAAATGTCTATCAGCAGCAATCATAAGAACACCAGAAACATTTCATCTTGTACAAATGTAAGTCATTATAATGAGATGATAATTAGGTGGTAATTACTCATCGTTTATTTGCGAGAGATAAACAAGGACACTTTTTCATTTGCTCTGAGAAAATGTTTCCTCTCTTCTCGTGTTATTTATTATTTCTCTCCTTTGTTCTTGTTCCAAGGTAATACTTTTTTGTTTTGATGCTTCCGTCATTGCATACGTCAGGTCCAACATCAATTTGTAGAGTTTGTATCGCTCTGATGGATCGTTCTGTTCCGCTCATTAATTATTTTGGTCCTCAAAAAGTATTGGTTTTCATTCAAATCTCCTCACGTCTTCTTACAGGGCCTGGCCCAGGGCTGTATGCAGGCAACGTTCTTTTTTTCTTCTCTGATCAATGACAGCAGTCACCAAGGGAGAAAATTGATTTAAGATCTCATTTAGGGGCGTCCACGCCGAGATTCTTGGTGGCAACTCTTAGTGACCGAAGATAGGCAGGCCTGTCCCACTGTGGAAAATGCACAGCCACAGTGAGAGAAAGAGAGAACTTTTCCATCTTTGTTTCAAGGGAAACGTATTCCCCAAGCGGTGTCTGTTACCACGGGGAGTTGGAGGGATGATTTTGAATGCTGAACACGTAGAGGAGCATTGTGCACAGAGAGGCACAGTTTGGATTGTGGATAGTTTTAGAGCAGGTACACAGTTTATAGACTGATGCTTCTGTGCTCTGATGCACTCTGTCTCAGCGGATAGTGTGGGGTGCCTAAACGAATGAACACGGCAGCTAATTAACGGAGTGGACAGGAGAGATGTTACTGTAGGTGAATTTATCTAGTACTAAGGACTTAAACCTGGCTCCCTGATTCTTGTTCCTCATTGACTAGTTGACTGATTTGTTTATTTGGGATGGGCAAGCAATGAGCATGCACATGCGCGCGCACACACACACACACACACACACACACACACACACACACACACACACACAGTTATGTAAACCTAGCATATTACAGTATGTACCTTTCACTTGTCTACACACCCACTGAAGGGTATGAGCACATAGTACACTCAAAGGCATTCAATACACTAATACAAACACACACCCACACAAACAAAGCAAGTACAGTACATTTCTTAAACAACTCATCATAAAAAAAAACATATTTCTTTGTTTTAGATGAATCAGAGGTTTTGTTCGACTCTAGGGCAGCAAAGCTTGCTTAAATTCAGCCTCTGTCTTCCATATTGATTTGGAAGAAGAGAGGAATGTGCATAAGGGACATGTTTCAGGGGCGAGGAGCTCAAGCTAGCAACAACACCCCGAAGCTGTAATTTATAGACATTTTTCAAAGCTGTGCGGAGGAATGGCGTAACAGCCACTGCCAGGTCCCAGTACACAACACGCCGCAGCCCCAAAATTATTACGAGCGAATCAGTATAATGCCCACAGGAACTAGGTCGACCAAACGAATGGGCCAGCCTGCCAGCTCGCTACGCATTAAGGCTATGGAAATGTCTGCCGGTACCCTTCTGCTGATTTGGCCCTTTGCAAATTAGCTGCTATGTTCACTTTGCTCTGTTCCAGCTCCTACTCAAAATGTGTCCTTGATCATTTTAGCCATTTCTGTATAAAAGAAACAACAACATGTCATTTCGGCTTGTCCTTCCCTTCATGTCCCTTCATGTCCGTGGATCTGAAATGACTTGACAAATGCATTTCATACAGTGTAAATCAATGCTCTCTTTATCACATCAACAGCCAGAAAAAAAAAGACTATTAAAAGGAAGCCATCTGACAGTATTGGGACATGGCCCCAACCATTCCTCTGATGTAGGAAGTGATTGATAGTTTATATCAGAAGCACCCGGGGCCGGCTGTGAGGACCATTGGGTTCCACTGTATATTTGCTGGCACAGTCACTTGGGCGGTACCCATCGATGGCATTGCTAGTGGATCCATGCGGGGTGTCACCAGGGAACAATGGGACCCAGCTGGACTTATGCAGTAGTCACTCTTCCTCAACGCCTCAGTCCCTCTCTGGGGTGGGGCCCCGGTGAATAGAGGCCCCGCCACAATAGAATGGCACCGTCGCACACACGCACACTCCTTTCATGCCCTGCTTTCTAAATCACCTCGGCATGAGGTTCTATTAGGGATGGGCGGAAGAGCACTGGAGGGGGGAGAAAGGAAGAAGTGAGGAGAGAAAGAATGAGGGAACAGAGATTTTGTCGCTGTGATATCACGACTATCAGCTGAACCATATTACTAAGGGATGGACGTTTGTTCGGTCGTTTGAAATCGAGGAGCAGGCTCAGAATGTGTAAGTGCTTCTTCTACATCTTCTACAGCTATATAGTATTCACAGTTGAATAGACTGCTAATCCACTTGTGTGCAAGTGGACTCATGTGAGAGGGAGGAAGGAAGGAAGGAAGGCATTTACTGTTTGCTCACTCATACCATTGGTTATTTGAATACTTTGTGATGACCAATGAGCTCACCGATCTACTCGCTTGACAGACTTGGGTCTGTTTACACTTGAGTGATTATTAGTATACATGCCACATTCATTCACCTATTTATTTGGAGCCTTTGTTGGCTCTTCTGAGCTGGCATGGGTTTTTTGGGAGAGACAAAGCCATCGCATTGGGCATACACTGGTTCAATCATCGTTGTTTCCACGTCATTTCAATGAAATGGCCAACATGGAATAGATGTTGAATTGACGTCTTTGCCCAGCGGGATCATTGGTATGCAACTATTTGCCCACTTGATGTGTACCTGCGATATCTCTCAGACAGTCCTTATAAGGACTATATATAGTCCGAAACAAATGAAAACACTGAACATTAGGGATTCTTCTGAACAAAGGCTTGGCAAAGTATGATGCGTGGAGCAAAACGGAGCATTGCGTAAGTGAATTCCCCAAATGATGGTTTCGACAAGACTCTGTTGCCAACAAGTTCATCGTAATTTCTTTTTGGTGCTGTACTTGAAGGCCCCCTGCAAAGAGGGCGCAATGACATGTTCACAGCATTCTAAAAAATAGAATCAAACAGAAGAGCATGACATTGCTGTACACAGCTTCTCCTGAGCAATGAGTTATACCATCAACGTAGTTGTCTCGCTGTGCATGATGGTGCAGCATATCGCCTGTACAGAGATGGCGAGATAGACAAAAGGCTAAATATGTAGGTTTTGGCTGAGGGAACAAGCCGGCTGAGGGAACAAGCCAGTCTGCCTTGTTCTTTTGTTAACCGCTCGTTACTATGCGGTCCTCTGTGTTGGAACTAACCACCAAACTTTAAGGCCAAAAGGATGACTCATCCAGTCCACATAGTATGTAAGATCGGATCTCGCATGGAGATCTCGAATAGGGAATCGAGAAAGACAATGTTGTTGCCTGTCTTTTGATGGCCTATTTCAACAAAGAATGGCAACATAATGTTTTGTTGTTATCAGATGCCCACAACTGTAACATAAGCGATAAGGCAAACGCGCCTAGTATAAATCGACTGTCGAAGATTGAGTCAAAACACAAAAATCTCTATTAATAAACCTCTAAAATGGTTGGTTTTAAGGCTTGCCAATACAAATGGAACCCGGCATTTAAGTTATGTACAGCAGGATAGAGGTGGGGATTCTGATAGGCTGCCATCACGTGTGATATCTCATTTGTATGCATACAGAGTGCTGAAGCTTTCAACTGGTGTTTGTGATATCGCACATGATATGCTCAGCTGCACATTACCATGTGCACTACACTTATACTCAGAGACACAGGCGTACAAGTGTGCAGACTCTCTCACTCACCCACTCACTCACTCACAGCTCTACTAACTGCCGTGCAACGTCTGACTCTAAATCTCTAAGCTTAGCCTTTTTCTTTTAAGTGCTCCTTCTTCTTCGTTGCTCCCATTTTCTATGACTGGCCTCTTAGAATCCGGTGATGTTCCCCTTTTTCCAGGTTTATCCATCTTAGTGGATTCTCCTCACGTATGCCTCTGTTGGAAAGGGCAGCAAGGGGCCGATTGGCTTTATCCCCTACCAGAAGCACCAGACATGAACCCATCTGGTTGTCTCATCTCCGCCCCCCAAAAATCTCAGTTCCCTAAATGTATTCATGCATGCTACTCCGGCATGCATATCAATCAAATCAACTTACTTACTTTACTATCATTATGCTGGAGAATAAATAGTAGACACCTCTCTGAAAAGATATTATAGCAAGTTAGACGACTAGACTGCTGAGGATCAAGTGTTTAAATTCAACAGGAAATGAGCTGGAAATATGGACCGATTCCCTTGAATTCTGATGTGGGTGATAGGGGATTATTTTCAATTTGAAGCTAGACCTTTACCTCATGTGATAATATGAACTTGGCCAAGACCATGCATAAAGACGAGGAGGTACAGCATCTCATTAGGCTCCATGTAGTGGTTCTGGAAGCTGCACTCCATCAGAGGTGATTGGCAGATGGTTAATGTGTGAACCCGGGGATATAGCATGGAGAAGAGACTAGCCTAGATAGATAGTCTTCCCCTCCAGGCTAGTGACCCCCCCCCCCCCCCTCCCCATCGTGAATGATTGATGGGATGAGAGGACGTCTCCTTGCTGGAAGACTGCAGGGTATGTACTATGTGGACGGATGACCCATAACCCTAAAACCGCACACTGGTATTCTTGTTTCAGCTCTGGTATGATCCTGAACTTTAAGTTTATAGAAGGAATGTTGTGTCATTCTTAGGGCTGCAAAGGGAGGATATGTATTGTAATGTAATGTATGTATATAAATGTAATGCTAAATGATATATTTATGGAAAGATTTGAGGTTTACCAGTAAACTACAAGCATTTTTGTATCTTTCAAAGATTTTATGTAATATAGCACAAGACATCTAGCGGGCCTTTTTGGGTACGTAATATTATTACATCTCTGGACATCTGTGCATTCTTATCGCATGTAAAATATGTAAAATCATAAAATAGAAACATGTAATAAACGCTCTAAAATATTATCAAAAACTATAAACCATGAACTTTGCGAATACCGTTGTGGTTTAATATGAGGGTTTCAGCATAAAATATCCTTTATTACAAGCTTATTTATGTATTTTACTATGTCAATATGTATCTGTTGTCAATGTTTTGGCATCAAACTGATGGCAGTTTGTCAATAGTTGGGCGAGTTGCAGGGGGAATTCAAAATAATGCCATTGTTGATTAGATGCTTTTTTTTTTTTATCCTCCTGTTGTGTTAGTTTCATGTTAATTCATTCTGTGTTTCCGGTCCAAATTGACCTCCCCATTATAGCTGATTTATAAATACATAATAGTATATATATTATCACCTAATGTTGCGTTAGCTCTTTTTATCAACTTAAGTTCTTGTGAACATTACTAGTTTTGAACTTCTATTTGCTATTTATGGCCTGTAGGCCTCATTGACCTGAGGTCATACAACTCGTTTTTGAGTAAAAAAAAAGCATCATGTATGGAATATTTTGACTATAACTGTAACGGCGTTCTTCGTTTGTTGAAAGAGAGTCGGACCGAAATGCAGCGTGGTGGTTACTCATGTCTTTAATGAATGAATCGCGACACATGAAATAACTATACAAATACAAAACAACAAACGGAACGTGAACCTAATTACAGCCTATCTGGTGAAACTACACAGAGACAGGAACAATCACCCACGAAATACACAGTGAAACCCAGGCTACCTAAATATGGTTCCCCATCAGAGACAACAAGAATCACCTGACTCTGATTGAGAACCGCCTCAGGCAGCCAAGCCTATACTAGACACACCCCTAATCAACCACAATCCCAATGCCTATAAAAACCCCAATAAGACAATACAATAACCCCATGTCACACCCTGGCCTGAACAAATAATTAAAGAAAACACAAAATACTAAGACCAAGGCGTGACAATAACAAATACTCAGATGAAACTGTCAGTTTCCTGGCCTCTCTCCTCCTCACCGCTGATATGATCAAGAGCCTCACATATATTATATCGTTTTGTCATTGTGCTGCCACAGAATAAATTTTGAGCAAGGCCTCCAAAAAGCTTTATAAACCAGGGCTGTCAGAAAAGTTATATATATATATATTATTGAAACAATGTTGTGATTGTTTGTGAGAATGCCAACAGGTGTGGTTCCCATGGGGGAAAGATTCTATTGGGGAAGGTTCCCATGGGGGTTGCCATGGACGCCAAGAAGGTGTGTGTGTGTGTGTGTGTGTGCGCGCTCAAACACACATGCATGTGGGGGTCTGGGAGAGGAAGTCTCCATCTGATTAATGGGCATGTGCCTGAACTCAATTTTATACACTAATTGTAGTCTCGCCCATTCATTTCTAATGACCGGTCATTTTTGACCAGGAACACCACAGGTGTACAAAAGCTAAATAAATCACCCATAATGTAATGAAAATCATCTAAATGTATTTTATGTGTTCAGATGCCCTGTGTGGACAAAGTCACAGAACCTTATGACAATCAGATTACAGAGAGCAAACTTCGGTCCAATTCGACCGGAACACAACAGGAGGGTTAAATAAATTAGGCTATTTCCTTTTGAACCATATGGTCTATCTACTAGAAACTCATGGACAATTATGGACACAAAGTTATAGAACTAAAAATTGCCAAAATTACTGAAGATATCGGGTAACTTTGGTAAATTACTGGTAGCTTTGTAACCCTAGTCATGGTCTGTTTTATCGATCAATGGGAGAATGTGTAAGCAGTGTGTTTCTCCCGAACCCTTCTACTGAGCCTGAGTCTTGCCAGTTGTTAGTTCACTTACGGCTCATGCCTTCCTTATTTACTTTGTAATTCTCTACTAATATGTGTGTACACACAAATGGCATTACGCACCTAGCTAATCATTAGGCCATTGTCCTCTAATTCAATGATTCACTTAGTATTAACTAATTGGCTTACACCCCCTAACATCAACTGGGCATTCACACAAGTACCAAATACCTGCTTCAATGACTGCCAATTATACTCAACCCATGAAAAATAATGGATGTTATCAAGTGCTACAGTTCAAAAGAGTCACTTCGCTCTAGCTAGTTACATGGGCGCGAGTGAGGCCCTTTTGTACTGCACAGTCACCACAGTACTTTTTTCCATTCTCTCCTCCTCTGGTCCAAATCTAGCTGTGCTCAGCGAAAGGCCCGGTCTCCTCCCTAGACCCATACTGATGTGCTGGTCCTTGGCATCTTGCTCAGAGTTTTCATCACCCTCCCCAAGCCCCAGGTCATTTTTTTATTATCGGCGTCGACATGCCCCCCCCCCCCCCAATTTCCTCCATCCCCGAGTGTGTTTAGATTAATTAAGCAGACAGACATGCAACAGCCGTAGCGATAACAAGGGAGGGAGGGAGGCGCTGGCCCAGTTAGTGATTTTAATCACCGACAACAGGTCACTCTTTTTATAAAGGAGTGAAGGCAGCAGAATGTGACAGAGATGCTGTTGAGTTACCTATTGATGGATATCATAACGGAGGTGACTACGTCATTGAATGAGGAGGATGGATCGAGTCGATGCACCGGAAATGATGGGTAAAGGCCAATGCGTTTGTCATTACCGTGTGGTAATAGGAACACTGTTCCGTGTCTTCATGAACAGTCCATCATCTGAACACATATCAAATTCACACACACATGCACAAACGCACGCATGCACACACACACACACCCAGTCACATGCTTTCTCTCTCTCTTTCTTGCTCTCTCTCACAACCACACACACACACAGACAGACACGCAGAACCCATCCAATTATCCTCCATGGGATTTTCAAACAATGTACTTTGTATCATAGATTAATACTATTAACAAATTAGAATCTCTATTTGATGCACCATGAACAACAGCATCCAATAGAGATTCTAATTTGCTTGGAAGAACTGCAACTCATTTGGCTATTTACATCAAACTAAGCATGACCTTAATTTGGTTAGCAGGAATGTTATGAGAAGCAGTAGTAAAGTATGCTCCTGCTCTTTTAAGTGCAAATCCTTCACAGAAACAGTTTACTAATTTCTTTGGAAACACTCAAGCCTGCACTGTGAAGTAAAACAAAACCCCCCGAAAAAACCTTTCAACTGATTTTGTCTACTTGTCTTCTCCCAAAACATGTCTCACAATGATTTTAGGAAGTTTTCCAAGCAGATTTAATTCCTGAAGTATTCAATTATAGTGAGGCAATGTAAGCCAATGACCACTGATAGTAGATCAATTCCTATAGGCTCTTGGGGTGTTTCCGGGTGCTTTGGGGTGCCTCTTCTCAAAGCCTGAGCCCCTTAGTGATAGTGGGTAACTGGGATTTATTTGAAATGCATTAAGGTGTTCTGACCCCCCCCCTCCCCTTCTTCAACTCAAAGCCATTTCAAGTTATCGGGCAGATTTGAGGAAGCGTGGCAAGTGCCATATTTATCCTCCATTTATCAAATCTATCGATCCGCAACACGTCCACAGAGAGACGTATACTGTCATTGTGTTCTACGTGTCCGAGCGGCTCCTACTGTAGGTTTTGCTTTTCATTGCGGGTTGAATCTGTCATTTTACAGTTATGTCTCAGCGTATTTTATGTTTGGAAACAATGAGAGAGAAATGGTCTCCATCTTGGGGCTCTGCTAAAAATGTATGGACAGTTTGAGATGGCTGGATATCATGCAAGTCATAAGACTCTGAGTGGTGGCAGGAGTGTGTACCATGGGTTGAGGGCAGCCTAGCAGGGAGTCTCTCTGCCATGTGTTAACTGATGGGCCACTTATATAGCCTAAGCCAGATGGCCATCAGTGTAAGTGGGCTGAACTAGCCCTGTCTGCCACCTGAGGACCCGACAGAGGGAAGCAGGTGCTCTGGACAATTGTGTGTGTGTGGGTGTGAGGGGATGGGTGTGTGTGTTCCTGTGAGAGTGTGTATGTGTATGGGGCACACAACAAAGACCTTCTGTGACTCACTCTCACTCACTCACACACACACACACACACACACACACACACACACACACACACACACACACACACACACACACACACACACACACATTCACATACACACACCAAACATTGGGGAAGAGTAGAACTGTATTAACTGCCAGAACTACTAGACCCAGTGTGACTCAGGTGCTGCAAAGACCAGGTCCTGACTTCAACCAAGGGTGGTCACATGGCCCCTGTCATGTTTCCAGTTAGATGTTTCTGTGGCTTCTTGCCCCCTAGTGGTCAGATATTTTCCTTCCTATAATTGACTCATGTCATGTGACAAGGTTAGAGGCCTTTTGGAGGGGGTGTGATGACACGATGGCATAATGGTGCTACTAAATTCAGAGGTTTGTCACTTGACTACATACCTTCGTCTCCTGTATACAATCCAAGTTACATTTACATTTACATTACATTTAAGTCATTTAGCAGACGCTATTATCCAGCACAAATTGGTGCATTCACCTTATGACATCCAGTGGAACAGTAGTGCATCTAAATCTTTTAAGGGGGGGGGGGTGAGAGGGATTACTTTATCCTATCCTAGGTATTCCTTAAAGAGGTGGGGTTTCAGCTGTCTCCGGAAGGTGGTGATTGACTCCGCTGTCCTGGCGTCGTGAGGGAGTTTGTTCCACCATTGGGGGGCCAGAGCAGCGAACAGTTTTGACTGGGCTGAGCGGGAACTGTACTTCCTCAGTGGTAGGGAGGCGAGCAGGCCAGAGGTGGATGAACGCAGTGCCCTTGTTTGGGTGTAGGGCCTGATCAGAGCCTGGAGGTACTGAGGTGCCGTTCCCCTCACAGCTCCGTAGGCAAGCACCATGGTCTTGTAGCGGATGCAAGCTTCAACTGGAAGCCAGTGGAGAGAGCGGAGTGACGTGAGAGAACTTGGGAAGGTTGAACACCAGACGGGCTGCGGCATTCTGGATGAGTTGTAGGGGTTTAATGGCACAGGCAGGGAGCCCAGCCAACAGCGAGTTGCAGTAATCCAGACGGGAGATGACAAGTGCCTGGATTAGGACCTGCGCCGCTTCCTGTGTGAGGCAGGGTCGTACTCTGCGGATGTTGTAGAGCATGAACCTACAGGAACGGGCCACCGCCTTGATGTTAGTTGAGAACGACAGGGTGTTGTCCAGGATCACGCCAAGGTTCTTAGCGCTCTGGGAGGAGGACACAATGGAGTTGTCAACCGTGATGGCGAGATCATGGAACGGGCAGTCCTTCCCGGGGAGGAAGAGCAGCTCCGTCTTGCCGAGGTTCAGCTTGAGGTGGTGATCCGTCATCCACACTGATATGTCTGCCAGACATGCAGAGATGCGATTCGCCACCTGGTCATCAGAAGGGGGAAAGGAGAAGATTAATTGTGTGTCGTCTGCATAGCAATGATAGGAGAGACCATGTGAGGTTATGACAGAGCCAAGTGACTTGGTGTATAGCGAGAATAGGAGAGGGCCTAGAACAGAGCCCTGGGGGACACCAGTGGTGAGAGCACGTGGTGTGGAGACGGATTCTCGCCACGCCACCTGGTAGGAGCGACCTGTCAGGTAGGACGCAATCCAAGCGTGGGCCGGGCCGGAGATGCCCAACTCGGAGAGGTTGGAGAGGAGGATCTGATGGTTCACAGTATCGAAGGCAGCCGATAGGTCTAGAAGGATGAGAGCAGAGGAGAGAGAGTTAGCTTTAGCAGTGCGGAGCGCCTCCGTGATACAGAGAAGAGCAGTCTCAGTTGAATGACTAGTATTGAAATCTGACTGATTTGGATCAAGAAGGTCATTCTGAGAGAGATAGCGGGAGAGCTGGCCAAGGACGGCACGTTCAAGAGTTTTGGAGAGAAAAGAAAGAAGGGATACTGGTCTGTAGTTGTTGACATCGGAGGGATCGAGTGTAGGTTTTTTTCAGAAGGGGTGCAACTCTCGCTCTCTTGAAGACGGAAGGGACGTAGCCAGCGGTCAGGGATGAGTTGATGAGCGAGGTGAGGTAAGGGAGAAGGTCTCCGGAAATGGTCTGGAGAAGAGAGGAGGGGATAGGGTCAAGCGGGAAGGTTGTTGGGCGGCCGGCCGTCACAAGACGCGAGATTTCATCTGGAGAGAGAGGGGAGAAAGAGGTCAGAGCACAGGGTAGGGCAGTGTGAGCAGAACCAGCGGTGTCGTTTGACTTAGCAAACGAGGATCGGATGTCGTCGACCTTCTTTTCAAAATGGTTGACGAAGTCATCTGCAGAGAGGGAGGAGGATTCAGGAGGGAGGAGAAGGTTGCAAAGAGCTTCCTAGGGTTAGAGGCAGATGCTTGGAATTTAGAGTGGTAGAAAGTGGCTTTAGCAGCAGAGAGAGAAGAGGAAAATGTAGAGAGGAGGGAGTGAAAGGATGTCAGGTCCGCAGGGAGGCGAGTTTTCCTCCATTTCCGCTCGGCTGCCCGGAGCCCTGTTCTGTGAGCTCGCAATGAGTCGTCGAGCCACGGAGCGGGAGGGGAGGACCGAGCCGGCCTGGAGGATAGGGGACATAGAGAGTCAAAGGATGCAGAAAGGGAGGAGAGGAGGGTTGAGGAGGCAGAATCAGGAGATAGGTTGGAGAAGGTTTGAGCAGAGGGAAGAGATAGGATGGAAGAGGAGAGAGTAGCGGGGGAGAGAGAGCGAAGGTTGGGACGGCGCGATACCATCCGAGTAGGGGCAGTGTGGGAAGTGTTGGATGAGAGCAAGAGGGAAAAGGATACAAGGTAGTGGTCGGAGACTTGGAGGGGAGTTGCAATGAGGTTAGTGGAAGAACAGCATCTAGTAAAGATGAGGTCGAGCGTATTTCCTGCCTTGTGAGTAGGGGGAAGGTGAGAGGGTGAGGTCAAAAGAGGAGAGGAGTGGAAAGAAGGAGGCAGAGAGGAATGAGTCAAAGGTAGACGTGGGGAGGTTAAAGTCGCCCAGAACTGTGAGAGGTGAGCCGTCCTCAGGAAAGGAGCTTATCAAGGCATCAAGCTCATTGATGAACTCTCCGAGGGAACCTGGAGGGCGATAAATGATAAGGATGTTAAGCTTGAAAGGGCTGGTAACTGTGACAGCATGGAATTCAAAGGAGGCGATAGACAGATGGGTAAGGGGAGAAAGAGAGAATGACCACTTGGGAGAGATGAGGATCCCGGTGCCACCACCCCGCTGACCAGAAGCTCTCGGGGTGTGCGAGAACACGTGGGCAGACGAAGAGAGAGCAGTAGGAGTAGCAGTGTTGTCTGTGGTGATCCATGTTTCCGTCAGTGCCAAGAAGTCGAGGGACTGGAGGGAGGCATAGGCTGAGATGAACTCTGCCTTGTTGGCCGCAGATCGGCAGTTCCAGAGGCTACCGGAGACCTGGAACTCCACGTGGGTCGTGCGCGCTGGGACCACCAGATTAGGGTGGCCGCGGCCACGCGGTGTGGAGCGTTTGTATGGTCTGTGCAGAGAGGAGAGAACAGGGATAGACAGACACATAGTTGACAGGCTACACAAGAGGCTACGCTAATGCAAAGGAGATTGGAATGACAAGTGGACTACACGTCTCGAGTGTTCAGAAAGTTAAGCTTACGTAGCAAGAATCTTATTGACTAAAATGATTAAAATGATACAGTACTGCTGAAGTAGGCTAGCTGGCAGAGGCTGCGTTGTTGACTATGTAGGCTAGCTGGCAGTGTCTGTGTTGTTGACACTACACTAAGTTATCTTACCTTTAGGTCTTCTTGCTCTCCTGAGAATCTTGAGGCTCTTGAAATGGAGTTGGTCGGCAGTGGTGAGCGCTTTGAGGAAGAATTGGGCCTACCTGCGGCGACAGTCATAGTGGAGACTTCTAATGTTTGCCCTGAGAATCCTACCATAGATTATTTTGGACGGGTTGGAGTGAGAGTTTTGGAACGAGTGCATTCCTGCTTTTAAGCCGACCCATATGTTGTGTCAAGCTGGGTAAAGGACAAACTGGGAATGGTTACATCTGTGAAAGTGTCGGGAATGGAATTGTTTCGATTATTATTATTTTTTTTTTAGTATCTACCGCTTAGAGGAAGCGGGCGCTTTGAGTCACGCTGCTCGGGGCTCAACCTGTGGCGTGTTTTGCTCTCCAGGGCAAAGCACCGCTCAAAGAAGTAATCCGTGGGGTAGCGTTGAGTGTTGAGGTGGATCAAATTAAATGGATTATTCCTAGTGTTTGTGAGCCTGCCGTTTGGTGAGACGTAGACCCAATGGCAAGAAGGCATAGTCAGAGGGTTGGGATGGAGAAACTACTGTGTGCCACTGCCAACTGTGGGGGAGAACAAAATGTGCAATCCGCACTCCAACCTGTGGAAGGCAGCAATACGCAACACAGTGTTTATTCTGCCAGAAAGCCAAAGGAAGAAGAAGTAGAACACAAGGTTAGAGGTCATTCAAGTACAAGATGGTGCAAGAATATGCACATTACATGTGTTGATTGACATGGTAATGGACCAATAGTATTAGAGAAGGTGAAAAAACGTACCCCTCTGACACGGTACGGTACTTCGTGACGTCTCATGATGTAACTTACGGCATAATGTAACTCATTGTGTGCCGTACAGCCTCTTTCAACCAGGGGTAGCACTTCTCTCAGAGTTTAAAAACGAGAAATGATCAATGGTTAATGTAAAGTTAATTACTCATTAGTTCATCAATAGTTCATTCAATCGATCGTAAATATTTTGCGTCATCACTGCGAGTCATCATGACTCTCAAAAGTCGCGACAGCCGCAGTTTACTTGTGAAGATAACTTGAGCGCCACCCTAAAAACTCTTCAAATTTGACGCAAACCTTCAAATGGGTATGTAATGACACATTACATAAGCTCTTTATGGTGTTTTATAAACATTTTAGAGGTGATACGTTTGACAAGTCGGGCGAGAAAAGTTTCCCCACACAACATATCTCCTCCCCCTTTTGCTATCACTCAGTAGCTCAGAAGGCAATGGAGCTCCATTACCTTCTTCAGTCATGGGCAGCATGAAGGTCTCGTCATTGATTTTGCTTGATTGTGCTTTACAGTGGTATTCATATTAACAGTTAACCTGGAAGTATTACATGTTTGGGGCGCTAAAATAAGGTCATATGTATAGAACACTGCGATGTGTGGAAGTTTGCTAGTTATCATTAAGTCATTGGACGAAGGCCTTTTCTGTGGGCGGGGGGGGGGTTTAAATCTCGGTCAGAACGTTAACATGCGTCACTTGCGGTACGTTTTTGGAAGTATAAGGACCTTATCTTTCATATCAGCGAGAAATAATTTAAAAAGAAAAGGAAAAAAGGTTAAATGAATACACAACTTTATAGGGTTAGTTAATGTTCTCACACGGCCATGTCTCCATGTTACAGCGCTTGTTTGCGGAAGACAGACGGAAGACAGAGGGACCACCTGTGCTAATTAGCTGTCTAGCGGGCTCCGAACACTTGTGTGCAATGGAAGAAGGCCGTCAGAAACATGTTGTCACTGAAGAATTCTGCTGGCTTCAACTGTGATGAGAAGCCGTTTAAAACAGTGTTGAGCATGCGCATATTTTGCACTTGTGAAATGATTTTGATGTGACATGAAAGTAAAGAGCTCTATGTTTCTAGAATAGCATCGCAATTGAGAATCGATTCGCGTTTAGATGGAGTTTTAGCTGCCAGAGCCAGTCTATCTCTGAAAATAAGGAGTAAAGGTAGGCTCCTTAAAGAGTACATCTCAGCTGTTAGACTCCATATACTGCATTGTATGATGGCTCTCTCTTTTGCGTCGTGACTTTGGAGTTTTGAATTATGTATTGCTCTGTATTTACACATGAAGTTCTTAATTCTCACTCAATCATTAAAGTGGACTGCGATAATCTTGACTCCAGTACTATGATAAGGCATTTCAGTCATACCATACTGTAACGTGAAGAGGACAGAACAGACAAGTTCTGCCCATAGCAATTACTGTACACCATGCCATCTATTCAAGGTTAAAGCTAGACATTCCCCCAGCCTGCTCACTGTGCCCTCAGGGGGCTCCTGGTACATTTTATTTTTCATATGGTTTGGTAATGTCCGGAGGTTTTTATGTTTCTGGAGTTGTGTTTCATCCTGTCTCTCTGGCATAATGTGTAGACATGTACCATGTTCACCATCTATGTCACTGTTAATTGACGATACCACTTTAGACCTATCTGTCAGACGGTGACGTATTTGGCTGGCGCGATTAACAGCGGCCAAGAAGAGGATAGCCTCGCGTTGGCAGGCTCCTCATTCTTTAAAACAGACAGCAGTGGCTGCTATCATTCCTGGACATTGTAAACACGGAAATGTCTGTCGCACGTACGCATGGGCCCGAGTGAAAGAAACATTACTGCTCTTTCATCAGCGTATGACTGTAAAAAGATAGCTATTGTGAACTACTAGTCCTGTGGATGGGGGGTGTAACTGTTGTTCCATCTTGTCACGTCTTTGTCCACGTGTACCTTACTAAAAACAATACAAACATTTGATCACAGAAAGAACAGACACATGAGTGGTGTATGCAATGGTAACTGCATAGCAAGCAGAAAATGAGTACACGGAGATTAGCCGTAAAGTGATGTTAGTTATATATTAAGAGAATATTTGGATTTGAATCATTCGGGATCTGATGTGTTTACACAGCTTAATGGCATGCAAACAAAGTGTCCTCCCTGTATCGTGAGGCGAGGATCGCTAAATGCATTGTCAGCAGGGTCTCTTGCATGCAGTGCGGTACATGCAGACTCTAATTGCATGAAATGTGCCCTCTTACCATGACCGCCTACAGCAGTTGACGAGAGGAAAGATACATTACTTTTATACCCTCTGTTATTCTTAATCTCTCATCCCGCCGGTATGTACTGTATTCTCCATTTTTATCAGCCATCACACAATTAGCACTTACACAAATGTCCTCCTCTTCCAGTGGAATAAAAGCAGGAGAGAACACTGTCGAGAGCTACTGCATTCATCACTAGCCATTACTAATATGTCACGCTGTGGTGGCGTACAATCCATTAGAGACAAGGAGCGCTACAATAACGGTTTTTACAAAGGTATAATTAGTTGTTCATTTTAATGAAAAACGAGAGATCATGTTATTTTGCTTTTACTCTCGCTTGCGGGTGAATATGCATTAGACAATATCGAGGGTGCACACGGATGACGACGGATCTGATGAAAACAACTTTATTAATGGAGTTTTCATATGGCGGTGGCGGTCATGACGACTGTGATGATGGTAATTATTCGCATATTGACGGTTGACAACCAGAAGCATATGACATAGATGACAGGCTTGACAGTAGTGACCGGTATCAGTAATGACATTATTGGCCCCTATAATTAGGATGGTGACGACGGCCGTGACAATTATCCCAAGGGGTTACCAGCCAACTCTCTCCGACTTGCTCAGAGTCTGGCAAACCATTCTGTGATTCTCCCCTCTGTATCGATAACCTGTCTGTCCGTTGGCCGGTGATGCGTGACTCGTCTCTCCGCCCTCTGCAACATGCTTGGAAGAGCTTGCATCACACCACATGAGCGAGGGAGTACAGTCAACCCTTATCAGCGAGCCTGCAGAACCACCGCAATCTCAGTCCATAGATTTTTCACAAGGAGGGAGGGCAGGACTGACACTGGCAAATGGGCAGCAACACACATCCAACCGCACATCTCACCCAGATAACCCGAATTTTAAGATTAGCATGAGCGCAATGTAAATCCTTGCCTTTGCCAGAGTCCCCTACTGTAACCAATGTGTGCTTTTGTCTTTAACTTTGTGTGCCGTTGTCATCACAATCCAATCCGTGTAGCCCTGTCGCCCGGTCTACTGTGCCAGTGTGCTCCATGCCCGGGTGTTCCACGTGTTTGTCACTGAGGGGGCTTCTTTAATTCCCTCAAATGAGTCTGGCTGCCTCTGTGAAGATACGAGGCTCGTGGAGTTGACGCCACACTCTCTGCAGCTAAAAGGATCTCGCATCCTCCACAGGGGGTCTTATTATCCCTTCCTCTTCCATAAAGACAAGGAATTAGCCCGCCCCCAACACTGGGATGAGGGAACGCAGTGGTGCGGGAATATAAATAGCTCCTAATGCTGAGCACTGATATCAAAATTCCATTCATCCTACCTTTTGATTCGTACCCAATTCGTTTTAGCGAGATCCCCGACGGTTGGGTTTGTTTTTCGTGAGAGAGAGAGAGAGTGACTGACAGTGTCTCATCTGGGGATAAAACGCTGAATGGCAGAGAGGCTGCTGGGTAAATGGAAATGTTTTGCTGTTAATGGTGGTAGACTCTGGGATCTCAAGGCTGTTGCATATGTTTCACTGGTCTCTGATGTTTATCTCTTGCTGGTTGGTTGCTTTGCAACAGCATGAAAATGGTCAAGTTCGTTTTGCATGGCCCGGTGCCCCAGGTAGGGAGCGTTTCTATTGGTCCTAAAGTGAAATCTTCACCCACCTGGAGCACCGAGCCATGCAAAACAAACTCCACCACTGATTCAAAGGCTACATGCGAATGGGCCTTCCAATGGATCCCTATATATATATATATATCTGGTGCTTTTATCTTCTGGTACATACTAAAGGAATGCATAGTAGGTACTTCATCTGCACTGGGAATGGGACACACAGCGATTATGAGGGTAGTACAGATGCCACATTAAAATCCGGTTATACCTTGGACAGATATTTACTGCAGTGTTTCCCGGTTTGACAGTGTGTGTTTTAAGACATAAGCAGTATCTGTGTGTTTTACAGATGAGGTGAATGTTTTATTGCCGACGTCACAGGGATAGTAAAAGGAGAGACCTCTGGGTATTCATCTGAAGTCTTTTATCCACTCGGTGCGAGATGGCTCCAGTACACAGAAAAATAAGACAGACAAGGGCTCTGTCTTTAAGATGCACTGCGGGGTAGTCGGGGAGAGGAAGGGGTGGTGTGGAGAGAGATGGCAGCATCCTGAATAGCCTGTAGGGAGAATGACAAAATAGCTGTTTAGGCTCATATACAATAACATTCTCACACTTACCGTCTGCATGGCCAGAGGACTCTGACACACCACTCTGAGCCAGACTGACAGAACCAGGTTGCAGGGCAAAGGTCATTGTGCAACCATTTTGTGTTGAGGGCTGCGAAAATTAAATATTCACACGGATTCATTTTCTAACCAGTCCTATTTATTCCTATTTACCTAAAGCGCATATTGTCGAGCTTGAAGCGCCCTGTTGTCGACCCCTATTTAGTATCGCTCATCATATGATGCAGCTCTGAAGCGCTCACTCTGATTAGCATGGTGGGGAAACCTAGCATGGTTTACAGTGCTTCCTCTCCACCAGGTAGAGGGTACCGAGGTTAGCTCATGAATAAATGATGAAATAATTGCTCTCTGTTTGAGAGGCTGGTCATGCCTGTCCTACTCTCCCCTTGCCACAGTTCTCTCTGCTTGGCTGAGGCGCCGGCTCAGGCAGAGAGGCCTTGGGCGTGTTCTGTGCTGGTTAATTTCTCGTGGACAGATTTCTCGTGGACGTTTAAAAGGCTAGAATCTGTCAAGACCCATGTAGAATTATGTGATTATGAGCAGCTGTAGTTATATGTACCTATATTTGTGGTGTGGTTTTCATATAAGCCCTATTTTGGGTTCCAACCTCACCTGCACACCCTTTTTTTATCTGTACTGTTTTGTCTTTCACTTCTTTTCTTTGGTGTGAATAAATAAAACCTAAAACCTAGTTCCTGGTTTTGTGTTTTATTAATAGATTTTTTGGGATGGATATGGATGAGGCAAAGGCCGTGCTTAAACTAGGGAGATGATTACAAGCTCTGTGCGCAGTAGTTGTTGTACCTGTGTGGGAACACTGACGACGGACCGTTCGTTCTACATTTATATTTTCATTAAATGCCATGTTTCACATTAACACCCCCAAAACAATCATGTGTAGTGCATATATGTATCAATATGATATGTCACTTTGTTTTATTCAAGATTGGAAATTTGAGATAAAAACGACGCGGCTGTGCCAATGAACCGCTCTGGAACACTGCACCAGGTGGCTGTATCCCGAGTGGGTTGCTTTTTGACAATAAAGGTACCAGACTGTCTACAGACATAATGGTTTTTTAACCTAGAAGAAGACCCGCGTGACAGGAGTAGGCACGAAGGAGTCGATCAGGATTGGCAAGAAGAATGTGGTGTTGTCCTGAAAGCATGGTAAGCCAACGTTAAGGAGTAAGTGTGAGGCTAGCTACAGTAGCTATCTTATTGGTTAGAAAGCTAGCTAGCTAACTTGTTAGATTTTACAGGCAGACTGTCAGTTTAACACATAACTAGCTAGATAATGAACTAAACTGCAATTATTGTAAACCATTATCTTGCTAACTACGGTAGATATATCTGTAAGATGTATAGCTAGAATGATTGTGACATGTGTCAGAAGCAATTAATGTTGACCAGCTACCTCACGCTAGCTAGATCCCGTTAGCCATCTATATCCTACAGAGGTGTAACGTAAACTCACTCACTTTTGTACATCGCCTTGGTCCGTACAATTGACCTTATTTTTGTCCCCAAAAAACGTACCACTTCCAGATCAACTGTAATATCAATACCAATGTAAAGCACAATTTCTCCCCTTTCCAACAAAATTAATGACGAGACCTTCATGACGCCCATCTCTGCATAATTCAAGAAGGCAATGAGCTTCGTCGGGTCTTTTTAAAAATGTTGGGAGGGGAGAAAAGGCTACAAAGTGATTTTGAAAGGGGGAAATATGTTGTGTGAAGAAACAGTTTTTTTCAACTAATCAACTTTAAGATGTAAATTAAACTTAGTTTATGTAATGTCTCATCACATACCTGTTTGAAGGTTTGTGTCGAATTTGAAGAGGGATTTAGCGCTGCGCTAACGTTAGCCTCACAAGTGAACTGCAGCTGTTCCGGCTTTTGAGTGTCATGATGGCTCGCAGTAATGTTCTGCAAAAAAATGCAATTGGCACCCTAGTCATGAAATATTAGTTTAATATTAGCAATAATTCTATTAATTTAGACAAATCATGAATAATTAAGCTTTCTTACAAGTGTATATGGTTAAGTATGATTTTAATCTGCGAGAGAACGGCTACCCCTGGTGGAAAGAGGTTGTACGGCACAAAATGAGTTGCAAATGCGTAGTGACACGTCACGATGTAACGTACAGCGTCAGAGGGGTCCGTTTTTTTCATCTTTTCTCCAATCCTGTTAGTCCATTACCATGTCAATCAACTCTGAATCGAAACGTAGTTCACACCCCGGATTTTGATGCCAACACAGTCCCGTTCGTTTTCATTGTAGCCTCGTTTGAATGTCGCGGTTATGCATATTTGTACGGAATGGGGTGAGTTTACGTTAGCCTACTTAAGCAATAGAGTAGATACTTATAGAGTTAATAGGGTTGTCACTTAGCTAGGCCATATTTGAGTCAGTTTGGTTGCAAAATTGGGTCTCAAATCAGTTATTTAAGTTAACAGCTAGCTACAGTAAAATAAGGAGGAACATGATGCTGTGATAGAATGAGTCAAGGTAGCAATTGTTAGTGATATGAGACGTGGTGGCATAATATATTTCACTTGGATGGGGAATTTTTTTATTTTTTTATTAGCTCTATTGTTGTTATTTACAGACATGAATCAGGAAATAGGCAAACTGATACATGCATCCTAATTGCAGTTAAAAAAAAAAATTTTTATATCTGCACGTTTGTCACCTGATGTAGCGGAGCCTGGTGGAGATAGATGCCACCATTCTACAAGGCACATATGTATATGCATCCAGGTTGAGGCTTGCTACCAGCAGGAACATTGAGTACAAGGACCTCTAGAGCCTTCTAACAAAGGACCTGCAATCTCTCCAGAGCACAGAGAAGTAAGCTCGACTCGTAATAGTATACTTGATGCACTCTGTTCATCTCCTTTACTATGGCAGTCTGCCTATGTGATCAGGGCCAGGGCCACTGGTTGGATTGGATTTAATGTACTCACTCAAACTCATTCTCTCGCCTCCCCTGTAAAAGTCTCACAGATTTGTGTAAAAACTAACTTGTGTGTCCATCCCTCTGTCCCCAGGTGAGTTTTCTGGGCTATGGAACTCTAGAACAGCAGATCACAAAAAACTGCCACCCTGTTGTCAGCTATCCACAGATGCTTCCTTTAAGAAGGGATTGACCAATTGCGATAAAGTTTTGTATAAGCAATTAATTTTCACTTTTCAAATTGTTAGATTAAAAACAATAACTTGTTCGTAGCATGTTTGTCACATTGGTCTTTCTTTTTTTAACTCCTGTGTTAACTTCAACATCAAGGTAGCACTTAGAGTTTCTGATTCAAAAGGTCAAATACCTTTTAATTCATGTGTATCAGACACACCACACACGCGTGTCAACTAAAATATACTGTATATCCCAGACAAGATTGAAGAATGGGTCAAATGGACTAAGTGAATATAAGTCTATGCTTTTCCCCATAGTTCTTTGTATGAATTTGAGAGGAGACATTCAATACACGTTGACAGAATGGATGTGAGAGAGAGCCTGTTGCTGTGCTCCCAGGTAAGGCCCTGGCTTCCGGTTGCACTGAAGGCCCCAGTATTCAGTCAGGCAGCTTGAAGATGTGTGTCACCATCCAGGCCCATGAGACGGCATGACAATAAATTGATGTGTACCTTTCATCAGCAAAGCCATTTTAGCATTTACTGCACATGTTGCTGAACAATTCAACCCATTAATTAGTGTCACTGATCCACTGCATATGAAAATTCCCTTATATTCAGTTCCTATTGAACATACTTCTTTCAGAAATAAATGTTATAGTTTGATTAAATTACAAAGCAACGGCTTTATTCCAGGGCCCGTATTTAGTGTCTAAAGAGCATGAATGGGTGATCGAGGACCAGCTCCCCCTTGTCAATGTAATCATATTCATTGTGATATACAGTGGGGCAAAAAAGTATTTAGTCAGCCACCAATTGTGCAAGTTCTCCCACTTAAAAAGACGAGAGAGGCCTGTAATTGTCTTCATAGGTACACTTCAACTATGACAGACAAAATTAGGGGAAAAAATCCAGAAAATCACATTGTAGGGTCTTTAATGAATTTATTTGCAAATTATGGTGGAAAATAAGTATTTGGTCACCTACAAACAAGCAAGATTTCTGGCTCTCACAGACCTGTAACTTCTTCTTTAAGAGGCTCCTCTGTCCTCCACTCGTTACCTGTATTAATGGCACCTGTTTGAACTTATCAGTATAAAATACACCTGTCCACAACTTCAAACAGTCACACTCCAAACTCCACTATGGCCAAGACCAAAGAGCTGTCAAAGGACACCAGAAACAAAATTGTAGACCTGCACCAGGCTGGAAAGACTGAATCTGCAATAGGTAAGAAGCTTGGTTTGAAGAAATCAACTGTGGGAGCAATTATTAGGAAATGGAAGACATACAAGACCACTGATAATCTCCCCCGATCTGGGGCTCCACGCAAGATCTCACCCCGTGGGGACCAAAGTAACAAAGCCTACCATCACCAAGGGCATTGAAGATGAAACGTGGCTGGGTCTTTCAGCATGACAATGATCCCAAACACACCGCCCGGGCAACGAAGGAGTGGCTTCGTAAGAAGCATTTCAAGGTCCTGGAGTGGCCTAGCCAGTCTCCAGATCTCAACACCATAGAAAATCTTTGGATAGAGTTGAAAGTCCGTGTTGCCCAGCAACAGCCCCAAAACATCACTGCTCTAGAGGAGACCTGCATGGAGGAATGGGCCAAAATACCAGCAACAGTGTGTGAAAACCTTGTGAAGACTTACAGAAAACGTTTGACCTCTGTCACTGTCATTGCCAACAAAGTATTGAGATAAACTTTTGTTATTGACCAAATACTTATTTTCCACCATAATTTGCAAATAAATTCATAAAAAATCCTACAATGTGATTTTCTGGATTTTTTTTCTCCCATTTTGTCCGTCATAGTTGAAGTGTACCTATGATGAAAATTGCAGGCCTCTCTCATCTTTTTAAGTGGGAGAACTTGCACAATTGGTGGCTGACTAAATACTTTTTTGCCCCACTGTAGAAGCCAAAACTGATCCTAAGTCAGTACTGCTATTCTAAGATGCTTTGTGAATATGGGCCCTGGTCTGTCTGTAGCATCCTGCTTTCTGTGACCCAACTCCCTCGCCACCTGAAATGCAACAACAACATTAATAAGAATTAGCCTAGTCAGTCAGCTACATAGCTGATTAACGAAACATTAAGATAAATGTGCACATGCCTAGTCAGCCAAACAACAAGCCTATTGTCAGTCAAATCTGGAGAGGCATTTAGCAGTATTGCCAACTTTTTTCAGTTGCATCAACAGGCAGGGAAATGAAGTAGTTTGACAAAAAGTGTTTCATAGTCAGTAACTAGTCTTTTTAAAATATAGCTAGCAATTATATAGCTAGCTAGTTATTTTCTAGAAGCCTAGTTAGCTAGGCTAAGGTGAACCAAACTCAAAGTGATGGTGGGAATTAATTAACTTTCCGCCCAGAAGTTTCAATCTAGCGAACTAGTTAAAAATCTCTTAAGGATCGGGCGCGCAATTTAAATAAATTCTAAGAAATATTTAGATACATATAAGTGTCTTATGTCGGCTGAAAGCTTAAATTCTTGCTAATCGAACTGCACTGTACGAAAAACTGCGAAAAACATGCCATGTGATTGTTTGAGGACGGCGCCCCACATCAAAATATTTTTCCACCGGCACAGGTTTCATTCATTCACATATAAAGATTAAATATTCACTTACTTTTTGAAAATCTTCCTCTGATTTGCCATCCAAAGGGTCCAAGCTATAACATGTTTACAGATTTACTCCTCAGATACCATAACATGTTTTTCGGAAAGAAGTGTGTTCAATAGGAAACCGATTTTAGCAGGTGCGTAATTTCTTCATGGCGCGCCCAAACACGGATTTCTAAAACTGTTATTTCATATTTGTATTTGAAGTTACAAGCCTGAAACCTTGAACATAGACTGCTGACACCCCGTGGAAGCCATAGGAATTGCATCCAGGGATAATTTACAATATGACATTTCTCTTGCATTTCTAAGAGGATGGTCTCTCAAAAAAAATGTTTTTTATTATTTTAACATTTCTACAAACTTCAAAGTGTTTTCTTTCCAATGGTACCAATTATATGCATATCCTGGCCTCAGGGCCTGAGCAACAGGTAGTTTACTTTGGGCACGTCATTCAGGCGGAAATGGAGAAAAAGGGGGCCTAGCCCTAAGATGTTTTAATGGCATTTTTCTCAACTTCATCAATCAGATGGATAGCGAGCAAATATATTTGTTTTTCCTTGCATCTACAGTAAAAGCTACCTGATACAGTGGGACAGTTGATCGTAATGTAGAATGAACGATACAGCTAGCTAACTGCAATGCCAATGGCTAGCCAGAGTTCATCTGAAATGTATACTTACCGGTGAACAACAGTGCACACTTCGTCCACTGCCAGTCCTATCAACCGCTTGCTGAACATGGTTGTTTGAAGACATTTTCTCCATACATCGCTTGGTGTATGTTGCTAGTTTGCGAGCATGCGAAATCGTCCTCTTTGCCAGTCAAACATTTTATGCACAACTGTTGCAGTGGCTTAACCTGATGAGTAAGGTGTTCTGCTAGCGGAACCCCACAACAACATTCCGCTGAAAAGGCAGCGCGCAAAATTCAAAAATATTTTTTTGAAATATGTAACTTTCACACATTAACAAGTCCAATACAGCAAATGAAAGATACACATCTTGTTAATCTACCCATGGTGTCCGATTTCAAAAATGATTTACAGCGAAAGCACAACATATAATTATGTTAGCTCATAGCCAAGTCAAAAAAACACAGCCATTTGTCCAGCCAAAGATAGCCATCACAAAAAGCAGAAATATAGATACAATTAATCACTAACCTTTGATGAACTTCATCAGATGACACTCATAAGACATCATGTTACACAATACATGGATCTTTTTGTTCGATAATGTGTATATTTATATCCAAAAATCCCAGTTTACATTGGCGCGTTACGTGCAGTAATGTTTTGATTCCAAAACATCCATTGATTTTGCAGAAATACTCATAATAAACATTGATAAAAGATGCAAGTGTTATTTACAGAATTAAAGATAGACTTATCCTCTATGCAACCACTGTACTTCCGGCGCCGACAGAGATGGCCGCCTCGCTTCGCGTTCCTAGGAAACTATGCAGTTTTTTTTGTTATTTTACGTGTTATTTCTTACATTAGTATCCCAGGTCATCTTAGGTTTCATTACATACAGTCGAGAAGAACTACTGAATATAAGATCAGCGTCAACTCACCATCAGTACGACCAAGAATATGTTTTCCGCGACGCGGACCCTGTGTTCTGCCTTACAAACAGGACAACGGAATGGATCGCATGCAGCGACCCAAGGAAACGACTCCGAAAAAGAGGGAAACGTAGCGGTCTTCTGGTCAGACTCAGGACAAGGGCACATCGCGCACCACTCCCCAGCATTCTTCTTGCCAATGTCCAGTCTCTTGACAACAAGGTTGATGAAATCCGAGCAAGGGTAGCTTTCCAGAGGGACATCAGAGACTGCAACGTTCTCTGCTTCACGGAAACATGGCTCACTGGAAAGACGCTATCCGGGGCGGTGCAGCCAACGGGTTTCTCCACGCATCGCGCCGACAGAAACAAACATCTTTCTGGTAAGAAGAGTGGCGGGGCGTATGCCTCATGACTAACGAGACATGGTGTGATGAAGGAAACATACAGGAACTCAAATCCTTCTGTTCACCTGATTTAGAATTCCTCACAATCAAATGTAGACCGCATTATCTTCCAAGAGAATTCTCTTCGATTATAATCACAGCCGTATATATCCCCCCCAAGCAGACACATCGATGGCTCTGAACGAACTTTATTTAACTCTTTGCAAACTGGAAACCATTTATCCGGAGGCTGCATTCATTGTAGCTGGGGATTTTAACAAAGCTAATCTGAAAACAAGACTCCCTAAATTTTATCAGCATATCGATTGCGCAACCAGGGGTGGTAAAACCTTGGATCATTGTTACTCTAACTTCCGCGACGCATATAAGGCCCTGCCCCGCCCCCCTTTCGGAAAAGCTGACCACGACTCCATTTTGTTGATCCCTGCCTACAGGCAGAAACTTAAACAAGAGGCTCCCACACTGAGGTCTGTCCAACGCTGGTCAGACCAAGCTGACTCCACACTCCAAGACTGCTTCCATCACGTGGACTGGGACATGTTTCGTATTGCGTCAGATAAAAAATATTGACGAATACGCTGATTCAGTGTGCGAGTTCATTAGAACGTGCGTTGAAGATCCCATAGCAACGATAAAAACATTCCCTAACCAGAAACCGTGGATTGATGACAGCATTCGCGTGAAACTGAAAGCGCGGGGCAAGGTGTCTGGCAACATGACCGAATACAAACAGTGCAGCTATTCCCTCCGCAAGGCTATTAAACAAGCTAAGCGTCAGTACAGAGACAAAGTAGAATCTCAATTCAACGGCTCAGACGCAAGAGGCATGTGACAGGGTCTACAGTCAATCACGGACTACAAGAAGAAACCCAGCCCAGTCACGGACCAGGATGTCTTGCTCCCAGGCAGACTAAATAACTTTTTTGCCCGCTTTGAGGACAATACAGTGCCACTGACACGGCCTGCAACGGAAACATGCGGTCTCTCCTTCACTGCAGCCGAGGTGAGTAAGACATTTAAACGTGTTAACCCTCGCAAGGCTGCAGGCCCAGACGGCATCCCCAGCCGCGCCCTCAGAGCATGCGCAGACCAGCTGGCCGGTGTGTTTATGGACATATTCAATCAATTCCTATACCAGTCTGCTGTTCCCACATGCTTCAAGAGGGCCACCATTTTTCCTGTTCCCAAGAAAGCTAAGGTAACTGAGCTAAACGACTACCGCCCCGTAGCACTCACTTCCGTCATCATGAAGTGCTTTGAGAGACTAGTCAAGGACCATATCACCTCCACCCTACCTGACACCCTAGACCCACTCCAATTTGCTTACCGCCCAAATAGGTCCACAGACGATGCAATCTCAACCACACTGCCCTAACCCATCTGGACAAGAGGAATACCTATGTGAGAATGCTGTTCATCGACTACAGCTCGGCATTCAACACCATGGTGGTGAGGGTAGGCAACAACATCTCCTCCCCGCTGATCCTCAACACGGGGGCCCCACAAGGGTGCGTTCTGAGCCCTCTCCTGTACTCCCTGTTCACCCACGACTGCGTGGCCACGCACGCCTCCAACTCAATCATCAAGTTTGCGGACGACACAACAGTGGTAGGCTTGATTACCAACAACGACGAGACGGCCTACAGGGAGGATGTGAGGGCCCTCGGAGTGTGGTGTCAGGAAAATAACCTCACACTCAACGTCAACAAAACTAAGGAGATGATTGTGGACTTCAGGAAACAGCAGAGGGAACACCCCCCTATCCACATCGATGGAACAGTAGTGGAGAGGGTAGCTAGTTTTAAGTTCCTCGGCATACACATCACAGACAAACTGAATTGGTCCACTCACACTGACAGCGTCGTGAAGAAGGCGCAGCAGCGCCTCTTCAACCTCAGGAGGCTGAAGAAATTCGGCTTGTCACCAAAAGCACTCACAAACTTCTACAGATGCACAATCGAGAGCATCCTGGCGGGCTGTATCACCGCCTGGTACGGCAACTGCTCCGCCCTCAACCGTAAGGCTCTCCAGAGGGTAGTGAGGTCTGCACAACGCATCACCGGGGCAAACTACCTGCCCTCCAGGACACCTACACCACCCGATGTTACAGGAAGGCCATAAAGATCATCAAGGACATCAACCACCCGAACCACTGCCTGTTCACCCCGCTATCATCCAGAAGGCGAGGTCAGTACAGGTGCATCAAAGCTGGGACCGAGAGACTGAAAAACAGCTTCTATCTCAAGGCCATCAGACTGTTAAACAGCCACCACTAACATTGAGTGGCTGCTGCCAACACACTGTCATTGACACTGACCCAACTCCAGCCACTTTAATAATGGGAATTGATGGGAAATGTTGTAAATATATCACTAGCCACTTTAAACAATGCTACCTTATATAATGTTACTTACCCTACATTATTCATCTCATATGCATACGTATATACTGTACTCTACATCATCGACTGCATCCTTATGTAATACATGTATCACTAGCCACTAACTATGCCACTTTGTTTACTTTGTCTACATTCTCATCTCATATGTATATACTGTACTCGATACCATCTACTGTATGCTGCTCTGTACCATCACTCATTCATATATCCTTATGTACATATTCTTTATCCCCTTACACTGTGTATAAGACAGTAGTTTTGGAATTGTTAGTTAGATTACTTGTTGGTTATCACTGCATTGTCGGAACTAGAAGCACAAGCATTTCGCTACACTCGCATTAACATCTGCTAACCATGTGTATGTGACAAATAAAATTTGATTTGCTTTGATTTGATTTGTCAGATTTAAAAAAAACTTTACGGAAAAAGCATAATCTGAGAACGGCGCCATCTTGGAGTCAACATTAGTTTGAAAAAACACTATAAATATTCACTTACCTTTGATGATCTTCATCAGAAGGAACTCCCAGGAATCCCAGTTCGACAATAAATGACTGATTTGTTTCATAAAGGCCATCATTTAGTCGCTTGTTGTTAGTGTGTTCAGCCCAGTAATCCATCTTCATGAGGCGCGAGCATTTTCTCCATGACAAAAACTCAAAAAGTTATGTTACAGGTCGTAAAAACAAGTCAAATGATGTATGCAATCCATCTTTAGGATGTTTTTAACATTAATCATCAGTAAGATTCCAACCGAAGAATTTCATTGTCTGAAGAAAAGCATTGGAACAAGAGAGTATGCTCTCGTGACCACGCGTCATGAGACCGAGGCTCTCTACCAGACCACTCACTAAAAGAGGTCTCATGAGCTCCTCCTTTATAGTAGAATCCTAAAACTAGGATCTAAAGATGGTGACATCTAGTGGAAGCCCTAGGAAGTGCAAGCACATTCATAAATATCAGGGATTTGAATAGGCATTGTTTTGAAAATCGACTTCTCACTTCCTGTTTGGATTTCTTCTCAGGGTTTTGCCTGCCATATGAGTTCTGTTATACTCAGACATCATTCAAACAGTTTTAGAAACTTCAGAGTGTTTTCTTTCCAATACTAATAATAATATGCATATATTAGCATCTGGAACAGAGTAGGAGGCAGTTCACTCTGAGCACGCTATTCATCCAAAAGTGAAAATGCTGCCCCCTATCCCAAAAGAGTTTAAATGATGGGATGGAGTTGACACTGCTAAGATTCAAAATATATGTGTTGAATACATTCAGTACTCACTCAATCATCCATTACTACTGCTTTGCGCCTGTCCACCCGGATCATAAATACAGGTAAAATTAGCATAAGGGAGGGGCTTGGCCGAGAGTTTCCTTTTGCGAGGGAAGAGACTTCGCTTCTTTCCTTCACACAACGGAAATCACAATTTCACAGCACATTCCCCCCCCAGAGGTTTAACAGGAAGTGATAACTTTTATTTCTAGGTAACCAAGATTATGTGCTGGCTAACTGTCTCTTCTGCCTGCTCCTCACCGCAGTGGGGGCCAACCAACATCAATAATGCATCAGACCCCTCCTTACAGGTGAAGGGAGAGCTTGGCAGGCAGGAGTGGGCACTTCCCTTTCTGCAGATATTTTATCCATGACCAGCTTCCTCACCACAGATAAGGCCCTTTTAGTCAAACACACAACATTATGGACAGAATTCTGTCTGTGCTAAGGATCAGGAGGGTAGAGGCCTAGTTCAGAAGGGAAACGGAGAGAAGATATAGGCTCTGCTACACAGAGACTGATTGTCCCTGCCTGTGCTCTTTGTTCTGGGGCCCGGTAGCAGCGTTTCCCTGATGTTCTGAGAGGAATGAATAATGGGGCGTGGCATGGAGTCTCTGTGGCAACCAGTCCTGTCGGCACAATACAGCCACTTTCACACACTTAGAGAAGATGACAGGTGTGTGTGTGTGTGTGTGTGTGTGTGTGTGTGTGTGTGTGTGCGTTCATCCGCACATGCATCTTTATGTGCTTGTGTAGAGATATATGCGTAACCTTGAGAGCAGCGGCACTTACAGTATTTCAATTTTTACTATTTTATCAATCAACTTCTATTTGAATCATTGACTCATCAGTATTAAATGGATGTTTGTAACTCATTTAAAATGCAGTGGAAATGCAGCCTGATGCGTGGAGATTTAAGAAGGGATTAGTGTTTGTCTGTTGGTCCTAATCTGTCCCCAAACAGAGCTTCTCAATGACCCCGAACTGGCTAAGGAAATACCAGGGGAAAATAACTTCAGCCCCATGAATCAAAATGTAAATCCTCAAACTCAAACTTTTTATGAAGAATCTTGTCTTTCTCTAATTGAGTTCACCTCTGGCTTGTCTATCCTCCCAACCTGGTATAATGAATCCTGTCAAGCACATTTATTTTACAAAGAGCATTACATATTTCCCATCTGAATTCCATTCTGGGGCCGCCTGACGCGTACCTGATAGGAATGGGACAACACAAGAGAGTCAGAGGAATTGACTGTCACTTATCTTTAACCTTCCTTTTGTAAAAGCCCATTTGGGGAAACTGGTAGCACAGCCTTGGGAGAGTGCGTGTGTGTATATATATATATATATATATATATATATATATATATATATATACATATATGTGTGTGTGTGTGTGTGTGCAATGATTCAAAGTTGCATGCACTACCACTCTCCCTAGGTTAGTAACCTATTCAGGTGTGCCTGAGACGACAGCTAGCTCTGATAATTGTATAAATAAATGAGCATGGTGTGTAAGCATACATACCTCACTAGCGATACGCCTTTAATTCCCACTGCTTCCCCGATACGCCATCATCCATGATGCAATTTTTTAGGTCAGTGTTTCTCCGCCAGACTGCATGCCAATCATTCAGGAAATTATACAGTGCATCCCTACAGATGGGATTATGTGGGAAGGAAATGTCGGTTTTTGTCATATTTTTGTGTTCATACTTATTCCTCTTGAGAAAACATGGAGGCTGATTTTAGTAAGAGCTACCACCAATATTAAATAAGTGTATGTCACAGGAAGAAAGACTGCACCTGTAGCACAAATTAATTATCACCCCAGACCATGTACAATATATACATACGATACCAGTCAAAGGTTTGAACACTTCCAACTCATTCAAGGGTTTTTCTTTATTTTTACTGTTTTCTACATTGAAGAATAATAGTGAAAACATCAAAACTATGAAATAACACATATGGAATCATGTAGTAACCAAAAAAAGTGATTTAAATTCTTCAAAGTAGCCACCCTTTGCCTTGATGACAGCATTGCTCTGCAATGGCATTCTCTCAACCAGCTTCACCTGGAATGCTTTTCCAGCAGTCTTGAAGGAGTTCCCACATATGCCGAGCACTTGTTGGCTGCTTTTCCTTCACTCTGCGGCCCAACTCATCCCAAATTTCAAATGGGTTGAATTTGGGTGATTGTGGAGGCCATGTCATCTGATGCAGCACTCCAGCACTGTCATTCTTGGTCAAATAGCCTTTACACTGCCTGAAAGTCTGTTGGGTCATTGTCCTGTATAAAAACAAATGATAGTCCCACTAAGTCCAAACCAGACGGGATGGCGTATCGCTGTGACACCATCACACGTCCTCCTCCATGCTTCACGGTGGGAACTACACATGTGGAGATCATTCATTCACTTTCTCTGCGTCTCACAAAGACACGGCGGTTGGAAACAAAAATCTTACATTTGGACTCATCAGACCAAAGGACAGATTTCCACCGGTCTAATGTCCGTTGCTCGTGTTTCATTGCACAAACAAGTCTCTTCTTATTATTGGTGTCCTTTAGTAGTGGTTTCTTTGCAGAATTTCAACCTTGAAGGCCTGATTCACGCAATCTCCTCTGAACAGTTGATGTTGAGATATGTCTGTTACTTGAACTCTGTGAAGCATTTATTTGGGCTGCAATTTCTGATGCTGGTAACTCTAATTAACGTATCCTCTGCAGCAGAGGTAACTCTGGGTTTTCCTTTCCTGTGGCGGTCGTCATGAGAGCCAGTTTCATCATAGCGATTGATGTTGTTTGCGACTGCACTTGAATAAACATTCAAACTTTCAAAGTCCGGGTTGATTGACCTTCATGTCTTAAGGTAATGATGGCCTGTCATTTCTCTTTGCTTATTTGAGCTGTTCTTGCCATAATATGGACTTGGTCATGAAGCTGGTTGAGAGAATGCCAAGAGTGTGCAAAGCTGTCATCAAGGAAAAGGGTAGCAACTTTGAAGAATCTCAAATATAAAATATATTTTAGTTACTACATGATTCTATATGTGTTATTTCATAGTTGTGATGTCTTCACTAATATTCTGCAATGTATAACACAGTAAAAATAAGGAAAAACCCTTGAATGAGTAGATGTGTCCAAACTTTTGACTGGTACTCTAATTTAATACATTCTCTTTCATGTCTCCTGTCTTAGGGGATCAAGACCTCTCTTACTATAGGCCAATGTTGTATACTGTATGTTGTTTAGAGTATGCATATGTGGTGCATTTAAATAATTATATTAGGAAATTGTTTTTTAACACCTACCAAATAATGATTTATCAATATTAGGGGTCCAACGATGCATTTTGGGATCAACAAGCTGATTGTCGTAGTTATTTACCAAGAAGCAGCATTTCATTTGCATTCCATTTCAAGCTTCATTCGTCTCATCAGGCTCTTCACTTCGAGATTTCAATCAGCCTCGAAAAAAATAAATAAATAGCAGTTTAATTTCTCTGCCCTAAATTTCCCACAAAGAGAATAATTTGCTTCCCTATTCACAATCGGCACCAGGCTTCATTGTGGAGTAATTTAATTTGGGGTAACTGCCGCAATGATGTTTCATGAATCAGGAATCCGTCCCCCTGCATCTCTCCAATACCTTTTTTTTCTACTCCTTTTTGTAACTATGTTCATGTGTTTTACACCTAAAGTGTCTAATAGCCTATTCCAGAGCTGCCACGTCCATGATAAATCCCGCAATAAACCAAAGGACAAAAACACCAGATAAAGGTCCTCTACACAGCCCAGATCAAGGCGACTTTGTTCAGCATTGTGCCATGAGGATTCTAAAGGCAGTCTGGATGTCATCCAGAGAGAGAGAGAGAGAGAGAGAGAGAGAGAGAGAGAGAGAGAGAGAGAGAGAGAGAGAGAGAGAGAAAATAAATAAATATGGTCTTTGCTGACTCGTGGAGTAATTAGAAGACTTTTCCTCCTCAAACAGGTGCTCTCGTTTTAGTAGTCGATAGGTTGGAGGAGTTCCCGAGCCAAACGGCCACCTCGGGGGATCCGCAATTAATAAACAAATGTCTTCTAGCACTGTCTTTCACCTTTTTAATAGGAATACACTCAACCAATTTCCTGCCAATGTAAGTGTGATAGTGATTCAAACACAAGAACATTGATACTAGAACATCGACCAAGATAAATGGAAGAACGTTATATCAGCTAAAAACCAATTTAAATTCCTATATTCTCCAATTCCCGTTAAGGCCTTTTGTGTTACATGTGAAAGAGGAATTCCCTTGGACTCAGACATCTGATATTAGTGTAGCCAAGACTGTCTGTAAGAGCATTAGCTACAATGACTCTTAAAAAATTGGGGTTAAGACCAAGGCTAAGGTTGGTTGATTGTCTGAATAGAGAATGTGGATTTGAACCTTTCATAACCTTGTAGTTGACACGTCACTTCTCTAGCTGGTGCTGGATTGGGAAAAGCCTCTAGAAGAAGAAGCAAAGATAATCTGGGTGAATAAAGATTAGGAAGAGGTTGCAGTGGCAGCAATAACATTTCTGGCTGGATGTCAGGGTTACGATTATTGTTGCTTTTCCCATGTACTTCATTTTGTCAATTCACATAAGTGAATTCATTTTCTTGTGTGCAATAGATTTTTTGGGAAGTGCAAACAACTCAGAGAATATTTCCTATTGAATTATGTCTGGTTTGCGCAACAGCTTCCTCTGCTAGTAGAACATGTATTTGACAAATGAAAATTATATTTACAAAAAAAAGAATTCTGTCCTTAGTGTAAATGTTAAACCTCCAGCCAGAAAAGTCAGAATATTTCTTGGTTTATATTGAATACGGGTTCTAATGATCTCCGGCTCAAGCTGGAGGCACCTTGTGATTTAACACTGTACTGAGCAATGCACATTCTCAGTCACTGTGTCTCGGTGGAGGACATTTCGGGATGGACAGCTCAGTACTGTAGTAACAAGGTCCTAGCCTGAGTCACCCGTTCTTTCAACCCTGTCAACAATGTCTTCTCCATGTCTTCAAAAATAATGGTTAACATTAAATGATTATAATTTATTTGAACAAGTCCAGGGGAGTTTTCTTAACTTATATTAAGTGTTCTAACCCAAGCAAGGCGGCTTAATGAGATGACACTGGGCATTGTTTACCAACTCAGCTTTTAGAGCTGTTGAAGTGAATTTAAATGTCAAGACTTGTTAGCCAGATAACGATACACACGTAATGAAAATGGGAGATTTGGAAGCTTTTGGGAGATATGCGAATGGAGACTGACATTTAATCACAGCTCAAGATGTCGCTGGCATCACATTTAATGACCGTCGTCCTCTCCTTTTTCCCCTAATGAAAGAGTTCCGGACGTATGCGGAAAATCCACTGCTCACTTATACTGTCAGAAATCACACGCGTGACCACACACTATCAAAGTGCCTTTCAGTGGTCTATACTACAGTGTTGCCCGACTTTGTTTTCTGTCACAACAGTCTGGATATTGTTTTCATTGCAAAGGTCGGATTCACCAGAATATTATCACGGGGGAACGGTGTCTGCCAACGACTGCATAGTTTTATTGTCTCCTCGTTCATATCTTCTTTCCTGACCTTGTCCATGATAGTGCCGCACAGCTGCAGGAATGGGTCAAGATCATTGGCATAAGCTAGAAAAGTGAAGCGATCCTGAAAAATTACCTGACAAATGGAGTCCAATCGTACACAGTAGTTTCAGTTTAGTGCCGAAAGGGGTGAATTTCAGAATGAAAAGGTATGGCACCAAAAGGAAAATGAGATTTCTTGTGTTGGAGCAACATACAGTACCTCCCGTTGTTGATAGGCTCTACAAGCCTACATGCACCCTATTATCTGCTAGTGTTGGCACCTATTGGGCACATGCTTTACTCCTTGGATGGACATTGACCTCAACATGCTCTTCCTCTACAAACTCATTGGACCAGGGTTAAGATGATTGACTGTGGATGTGAGTCAAAGCTTCAGAGAATCCACAAGGGACCCTTACACTGATTACTTTCATCCATAATATATTCCATGTTACACATTTCTGGTAAATCCATTTTATGGCCCTTGAATATTGATTTTGAGGTTTGTCATTATGATTGTCCCACTAGTAAGCTATTCCAGTTTGATCGCACCACTCATCTCAAACCAAGGGTTGTACCATAACTCTATTATAATACTGTGGAACCATTTTAAAAGATAAAAAGTATGTCTTAGCAAGTAACTATCCATATTGATTCACATAGCCCTATAGACAAGTCCAGTATCTACACTACCTTTTGTTACTCAGAAATAATCATATTTTGAACATATGTCCCACCTACAGAGTATTTGTACCTGTACATATATCGTGCCAGTCATCAATCCTAAAACATTTTCCTCTCTCTAAATCAATAGAATGATCCCGTCCACCAGTCAGGACTTCCTGGTTCGTGACCTGGTGTCAGGGCGTGAGTACGACCTGTGTGTCCTGGCGGTCTACGACGACGGCATCACCTCGTTGACGGCCACGCGGCAGGTGGGCTGTGTCCAGTTCATCACGGAGACAGAGTACAGCCAGTGCCAGGCCCTCCACAGCCAGTTCTTGGGCGGCACCATGATCATCATTATCGGTGGCATCATCGTGGCCTCCGTGCTCGTCTTCATCATCATCCTCATGATCCGCTACAAGGTCTACAGCCACCAGGGCATGGACACAGGTAAGGTGGGCACCATGGACAACATCTGTGCCCAGACCAATGGAGGACAGGCTGGGGGACAGGTGTCCCACTCTGGGTCTAAAGTTACAGAGAGCCAGGAGGAGCAACAGGCTCATGCCTTAGCTGGGGTGGGAGGGGGGCCAGGGACAGGGGGAGGAGGGGGTGTGAGTGGAGCGGCATCACCTAATGCCACCCAAAAGGACTCTAACACCATGGCGCTGGTGGTTGACTGTGAGAATGCGGTGCAGATCTCAGACATGACTGCTGAGGACCTGCTGTCGCCTAGTAAGAGGCGTCACTCCAGGACTGCCATTGAGATGAAGAGGAGAGCTTCGCTCACACCCAAAGAGGCCACCAATGTGAATGCGGGGGGAAGTAAGTACTTGAGCGATAGAGACAGATACAAATGGTTGCGAATGGGGTTAATGAGAGAGAATGGCAGTGAATGACCCCATTTTTTACCGTTTTCAATGTGGTATCTCTATGGCATGTCTGAAACATCTGGCTTGTAATTAATTTTTATTCCTTCTGTGACCTAGAGTAGGTATCGGCAGCTAGAGCTCTGCCACTGAACATGAGTCCATTGCCTAGCCCAACCCACAACACCTCATTGCAGCACATGAAACGCCAATTCGGAGACATGTAATTGCTAAGAACAGTGCTATTCTACTGACACAAAGGACCACAGACAAATATATTTTGAACAGCCTCTCCAGAGTGAGAAACTTGGATACATTGTTCCAATCGGATAATTGCACTTTCTGAATGAGTGACCATGGATTTCCAGAGCCTTGGCCTTGTAAATCACTAAATCAATATGGTGAATTAAATCAGGGTCAGGGAGAGACAGGCCCTCTCTTTCAATAGCGTCAATCACTCAGTGCAGCTGCAAAATACATTTTGGTTGAAATTAAGGGACATAATGAACCAAAGTGATCAATCTAGACTGAGGATAATTTGTCAATGAAAACGGTTGAGTTTGGCTGCCCTTGAACCTACCAAAACCTTTGCAGCCAACCACGTTCTCACAGCCATTGCTGTGTAATGCACACTTTGCACTGCAATGCAGATAATGAATTCCCTAATGGTGCTGCAGTGAACAATCACTCTATACATGTACATTCTGCAATCATAATTTACTTTCACCAGTAGAATCATATGCGACACACAACCAGTAAGTGCAAGGCTACCATGAGATCGGAGTCACTTTGCCCGGATCCCATATCAGATCTGTGCCAAAAACCTGTGTAGCTCCCGTGTGGGACAAAACGGTGCCAATTTGGTACAGATGACACCGGGCCATGAATCACATTCCCACGGCCATGTCCGCAGGCTCCCGAGTGCTGTGTCCCTGAGACGAAGGCTGAGGGATGCACTGCGCCGTGTCCAGCCTGGCTGTCACTAACTCTACCCGCCTCATCTCTCACCTCTATTTGTCTCTTCCACCAGACACGCCGGCGCCCGCGGCTGCCGACGACGACAAGAGGGCTCACAGAGACTGGAGCGACTTTAAAATTTGATGACTCCTTCTGCTTCTCGGTGAGAAGCAGCCATCAACCTCCAAGAGTAATGGTGCCCTTCTTTCCCTGTTCCTTCTTTCCCTGTTCCTCTCCATTAATCTACTTGAGAGAAGAAGATAAGAGAGGGGGGGGGGGTCTTTAGTGTAAGACAGATGAATAGATACAAACTGAGACAGAGAGATGGCTGTGTGAGAGAGAAAATATCACTTAGTCAGAGCTAACATATTACTAGCCACGTTACTGCCAGAGACCTCCCTCAGGAGTCTGTTCCCACACATATGCCATATTCAGCGAGACTAATTGCAGAGGACACACCCTTAACACTCAGTGCTGCACTTTGATAGCAGCAGACATCCAAACAACATAATGCAAAAGCATGAATTACAATTACTTATATTTTCATCCTACACCAATACGCTGCAGCAGCAATACAGAATCGATCATAGCACAGTGGCAATTACAAACAAACACAATCTGATCCACCAACCAGTCAAAATCATCATTATAAAGTCAAATTACCATTCAAACAATTGCACATTTTTTCATGATCAGTTGTGATTATTGTCATGCTTTCAAACTCGATCAGTAACCATTGCTCATGTTTATGTTTTTCAGAATATTCCAGGGTTCCAGGAAACAAGGAGATTAGATGATAAATCAGGAACATTTTTAGGACTTCTGTCGGACTTCCTCCTTGCGACCCCGGAGTTCACACTGTATCCATGGACCCTTCCATGAAAACACACCTAGATGGATTTAATAAGGACTCAATTCACCATCATAATCTATTGAAGTGGAACTAGACGGGCCAAAGGCCTCGCCGGTGGCTTTTGAAACGTATTGCCTTGTATCCCTTTGTGGCTGACTGTCTGTGTATCCGCTGGCATTACCACAGCACTACTACTGTTCCTGGACCTGTACTTGGACCAGGACTTGCCAATACCTGGACCTGTTCATGCACCTGGATCTATTCCTGGACCTGCTCATACTGTACCTTATTTGACCTGACTGTCTTCAGGCTCAGGATGGGGACCCAGCCTAAGGTGAGTGTACACAGGATCATGATGAATACTTTTGCAAGTCACTGTAGCTCTGAGATGAAGGAGAGTGATGAAAAATGAAACTAAAACCAGAAAGCTAATTTTGGGTTGTGTGTGTGAGAGTGTGTTCTGTGTTGTATTTAGCCAACCATGTTAGAAGATCCAGACAGTTCCAGTCTGATTAGCTTGTAGTTACAGACAGGAGAAGGGGGGGGTGTTTGAGTATAAAGTGGTTATTCTGGAGGAGGAAAACCACTCCAACCCAATCTTTCTCCCAGAGACATTTCATGTTTGCCCCCCGTCTCCTCCCTGCCCCTTCCACTGGTTCCTCTGGCTTAACTAAGAACCTGGCTAAACGGACGGGAGATAATTATGGGTAGACAGGCAATTAAGGAGTCAAATCTTGTAAGCGATCAGCGCAATTAGGTCCTGAACACACTGATGGAGGAACACAGTGGGAGAGGATCCTAAACGCATCACTACATCTGTCTGGAGCTAATCCTACTTTCTCTTTCAACTCTTTTTAAAAATGTATTCATCTATTAGGATGGCCATTGGCCGATGGCGACAGCTAGTTTTACTGGGGTCCGACACATAACTAAACAGACAAAATACTTTACAATTGACGTACGTGTGCATCTATCAGTTACACATACATGTCTGTACATACATACAACAAGTAGGTTACATGGGGAAGAGGCGTAGTGCCATGAGGTGTTGCTTTATTTGTTTTTTGAAACCAGGTTTGCCGTTCACTTGCGCTATATAAGATGGAAAAGAGTTCTATGCACTCATGGCTCTGTATAATGCTGTACTTTTCCTTGAATTTGTTCTGAACCTGGGGCTTGTGAAAAGACCCCTGGTGGCATGTTTGGACACACCTACTCATTCAAAGGTTTTTCAGCATATGTGTGAACTCCTTCAAGACTGTTGGAGACGACCTCATGAAGCTGGTGGAGAGAATGCCAAGAGTGTGCAAAGCTGTCATCAAGGCAAAGGGTGGCTACTTTGAAGAATCTCAAATATATTTTGATTTGTTTAACACTTATTTGGTTACTACATGATTCCATGTGTTATTTCATAGTTTTGATGTCTTCACTATTATTCTTCAATGTAGAAAATAGTCAAAATAAGGAAAAACCCTTGAATGAGTAGGTGTGTCCAACATTTTGACTGGAACTGTATATACATATCTACCCCAATTGCATTTACCCCTGCACTTCAAGTTGGTACTGGTAACTTTTGACTGGTACTGTACAGTCGTGGCCAAAAGTTGAGAATGACACAAATACTAATTTTAACAAAGTCTGCTGCCTCAGTTTGTATGATGGCAATTTACATATACTCCAGAATGTTATGAAGAGTGATCAGATGAATTGCAATTAATTGCAAATTCCCTCTTTGTCATGCACATGAACTGAATCCCCAAAAAACATTTCCACTGTATTTCAGCCCTGCCACAACAGGATGAGCTGACATCATGTTGGTGATTCTCTCGTTAACACAGGTGTGAGTGTTGATGAGGACAAGGCTGAAGATCACTCTGTCATGCTGATTGAGTTCGAATAACAGACTGGACGCTTCAAAAGGAGGGTGGTGTTGGAATCATTGTTCTTCCTCTGTCAGCCATGGTTACCTGCAAGGAAACACGTGCCGTCATCATTGCTTTGCACAAAAAGGGCTTCACAGGCAAGGATATTGCTGCCAGTAAGATTGCACGACTTCAAGGAGAGCGGTTCAATTGTTGTGAAGAAGGCTTCAGGGCACCCAAGAAAGCCCATCAGGCGCCAGACCGTCTCCTAAAGTTGATTCAGCTGCGGGATCGGGGTACCACCAGTACAGAGCTTGCTCAGGATTGGCAGCAGGCAGGTGTGAGTGCATCTGCACGCACAGTGAGGCGAAGACTTTTGGAGGATGGCCTGGTGTCAAGAAGGGCAGCAAAGAAGCCACTTCTCTCCAGGAAAAACATCAGGGACAAACTGATATTCTGCAAAAGGTACAGGGATTGGACTGCTGAGGTTTGGGGTAAAGTCATTTTCTCTGATGAATCCCCTTTCCGATGGTTTGGGGCATCTGGAAAAAAGCTTGTCCGGAGAAGACAAGGTGAGCGCTACCATCAGTCCTGTGTCATGCAACCAGTAAAGCACCCTGAGACCATTCATGTGTGGGGTTGCTTCTCAGCCAAGGGAGTGGGCTCACTCACAATTTTGCCTAAGAACACAGCCATGAATAAAGAATGGTACCAACACATCCTCCGAGAGCAACTTCTCCCAACCATCCAGGAACAGTTTGGGGATGAACAATGCCTTTTCCAGCATGATGGAGCACCTTGCCATAAGGGAACTCGGGGAACAAAACATTTATATTTTGGGCCCATGGCCAGGAAACTCCCCAGACCTTAATCCCATTGAGAACTTGTGGTCAATGCTCAAGAGGCGGGTGGACAAACAAAAACCCACAAATTCTGACAAATTCCAAGCATTGATTATGCAAGAATGGGCTGCCATCAGTCAGGATGTGGCCCAGAAGTTAACTTCTTGCGTCGAGCAATCCCGTATCCGGGAGCATAATCATAGCCTCAAGCTCATTACTGACTCTCAGTTAGATAGCAAATGTTCAGTTTTTCCAAAAATATTATTTGTGTAGGAGAAATCGCTCCGTTTTGTTCATCACGTTTGGCTAAGAAAAACCCCAGAAAATTCAGTCATTACAACGCCAAACTTTTTTCCAAATTAACTCCATAATATCGACAAACATGGCAAACGTTGTTTAGAATCAATCCTCAAGGTGTTTTTCACATATCTATTCGATGATAAATCATTCGTGGCAGTTGGGTTTCTCCTCTGAAGGAAATGGAAAAATACACGCAGCTGGAGATTACGCAATAATTTCGACGGAGGACACCAAGCGGGCACTTGGTAAATGTAGCCTCTTATGGTCAATCTTCCAATGATATGCCTACAAATACGTCACAATGCTGCAGACACCTTGGGGAAACGACAAAGTGTAGGCTCATTCCTCGCGCATTCACAGCCATATAAGGAGACATTGGAACACAGCGCCTTCAAAATCTGGGGCATTTCCTGTTTGAAATTTCATCTTGGTTTCGCCTGTAGCATCAGTTCTTTGGCACTCACAGATAATATCTTTGCAGTTTTGGAAACGTCAGAGTGTTTTCTTTCCAAAGCTGTCAATTATAAGCATAGTCGAGCATCTTTTCGTGACAAAATATCTTGTTTAACCTGTTGCTTCTACTCGGGACGCTTGCGTCCCAACTAGAGCTCTGGAAATGCAAATGCGCTACGCTAAATGCTAATAGTATTAGTTAAAACTCAAAAGTTCATTAAAATACACATGCAGGGTATCGAATTAAAGCTACACTCGTTGTGAATCCAGGCAACAAGTCAGATTTTTAAAATGCTTTTCGGCGAAAGCATGAGAAGCTATTATCTGATAGCATGCAACACCCCAAAAGACCCACAGGGGACGTAAACAAAATAATTAGCATTTCGGCGTTACACAAACCGCACAATAAAATAGAAAACATTCATTACCTTTCACCATCTTCTTTGTTGGCACTCCTAGATGTCCCATAAACACTATTTGGGTCTTTATTTCGATTAAATCGGTCCATATAAAGCCTAGATATCGTTATATGTAGACTGTGTGATAAACGAAAAAAACATCGTTTCAAAACGTAACGTCATTTTTTAAAATTCAAAAAGTCGACGATAAACTTTCACAAAACACTTCGAAATACGTTTGTAATGCAACTTTAGGTATTAGTAAACGTTAATAAGCGATAAAATTCATCAGGAGGCGATGTAAAGATCATTAGCTGTCCGTCTGGAAAAATGTCCGGCTAGAAACTCAACGAAAATATCCGGTCCTAGACCGGAGGAGATACGGTGTCCTGTATGTGTTTGACCAAGAAAAAACTCAAAGGGAAATGACAAGACTCTAGACACCGTGTGGAAGCTGTAGGTACTGCAACCTCAGTCAATTAATTGTGGTTCACGTTTATCAATGGGTTCAAGTAGCGCATGGATATTTTCCCATTTTCAGTGATCAGTTTTTCCTGTGCTTTTCGATGTAAATGCCGTTCTGGTAAAGCCACAGCAGTGATTTAACCAGTTTTTTAAACGTCTGAGTGTTTTCTATCCACACAGACTAAGCAAATGCATATACTATATTCCTGGCATGAGTAGCAGGGCGCTGAAATGTTGCGCGATTTTTAACAGAATGTTCAAAAAAGTAGAGGGTCGACTTAAGAGGTTAAAACGGGAACGTTTTTTTATCCCAAAATTAAAAGAGCGCCCCCTATATCGAAGAAGTTCATTGACAGCATGCCAGGGCGGATTGCAGAGGTCTTGAAAAAGAAGGGTGAACACTGCAAATATTGACTCTTTGCATCAACTTCATGTAATTGTCAATAAAAGCCTTTGACACGTATGAAATGTTTGTAATTATACTTCAGTATTCCATAGTAACATCTGACAAAAATATGTAAAGACACTGAAGCAGCAAACTGTGTGGGTATTAATATTTGTGTAATTCTCAAAACTTTTGGCCACGACCATACGTTTTCTCAACAACCAACAACAACTTTACAAAGTTCAAACTTGTAATTATTTTCTTTCATTATTAGTACAACGGCTCACTGTTAGTTGTTGGCATTTCCTGTCTAAATTTGCCCACTTTGACAATAAAGTAATCATTCAAATAACCGGCAACATCAAATGGTTTTGTGATGAATAAGCCATCTGATTCAATTAACGTGTTTATCCTTTCTGCCCCCCCCCCCCACACAAAAAAAAATCTTAATTTTTTTACATCATTGATCTTGACGTCATAATACAGTTTCTTCTTCTTTTTATTGAGTTTAGTCACATAATTTATTAATTTGCAGTAAGTCAGCCAGTCAGATGTGCAGCCAGACTTATTAGCCACTCCTTTCCCCCCCATCTCTTTCAACCATACAGTTTGTCAACTCCTCATCAAACAAGTGCATGTTTATTAATAATTGGAAGAAGCAAATTAGACCTACAAATATGTTTAACCTCATCCACTTAAGAGTGACACCAAAACATTTTGTATGTTTTTATACACTATTTTAGACCTGTTGAAACCTTGGCTTTCCTGGATATAGCCACTATATTGTGATCATTGCATTCAATGGGTACGGATACAGCTTTAGAAAGAAGTTCTACAGTATTCGTAAAAATGTGATCAATACATGTTGATGATCTTGTTCCTGTAGTGTTTGTAAACACAGCACTGGTTACAGTGAGAAGCTTCCTCTTGAGCGGACAGCTTGATGAAAACCATCCAATATTCAGGTCCCCAAGAAAGTAGGCCTCTCTGTTTATGTCACATACACTACCAAGAGTTTCACACATATTATTTAGATATAGACTGTTAGCACTTAGTGGCCTTTAGCAACACCCCAAAAGAAAATGCTTTAGATGTTCCAGGTGAACCTGCAACCACAACACTTCAATAACACTTGATATGGCTTTGAATGTATACAGCAACACCTCCCCCATAAGCATTCCTGTCTCTTCCATAGGTGTTATTCTTGTATTGCTACTGCTGTATCATCAAATGAATTATCTAAGTGAGTCTCAGAAATGGCTAATGTATTAACATTATCTGATGTTAGCAAGTTATTGATTTAATGAACCTTATTTCTAAGGCTACATATAATAAAATGGTCTATTTTCTGTCACTTTCCTGGGTAACTTATCAGAGATAGACATAATATGCTCAAAAAAAGAAACATTCAGCAGTCCATCAATAAGTTGGTGTATGTAAGTGTGCGTGTGCTGCGGGGTTGAAGCTACGAACCCGAGGTTTGTCTCTCTCATCCCTTCCAGGCATTTGGGAGGGAGGGTGGACAATGAGCCTGTCATAGCAGATGTAAGCAATGTCCCCACACAGTCTGGAAGCTTTCATGGTTGGGATAAGTTATTTCCTCTTCTGGCGCACAGCTACAGGATTGTTCTTGTTGAGGAAGATATACGTTCCTCTCAAGTTCTTGACTCTTTCCAGAACAGCTGCCTTGTCCTTGAACTTCACGAACTTGACCACTATCGGCCTGAGCCTGTCACCTGGACCTCAATCTTCCTGTGGTCCATATTCAGTTTCTCCGAGAATTTCGCTCACATTGTCCTTAGACTCCGTCCAGGTCTCATGTGGAGATTCTGCATTTCTGTCCATAACCATGTTTTTACGCCTTGATTGTCCCTCGAGATAATCTGATTTCTCTGTCATTGTTATCATGATTCACACACAGAACTGACGTCATCTTGCCTTTCTCCTGTTTAAACTCACTGAGCTGACCCTGGGAGAACTGCAAACTGTTCTTCAGATCCTGGACCTCTCTGATCAAGTCGTCCATTATTTTATTAGTTGACTCCACCAGTGTTTGGACAAAACACTTAAAGCTATTTTGTTGTTGTTGTAAAAACATCTTGTAGCCCTATATTTGTTTGTATTTGTTATTTTTCAAAATAAGAGCCTGAAACTATGTCTAAGGACTGTTGACACCTTAGGGAAGCCCTAGAAAAAGGAATCTGGTTGATATCCCTTTAAATGGTGGATAGGCATGCATAGGAACAGAAGGGTTTCAAAATAAGAGGCACTTCCTGATTGGATTTTCCTCATGTTTTCACCTGCAATATCAGTTCTGTTATACTTACAGACAATATTTTTTACAGTTTTGGAAACTTTAGAGTGTTTTCTATCCTGATCTGTCAATTATATGCATATTCTAGCATCTGATCCTGAGAAATAGACCGTTTACTTTGGGAATGTTATTTTTCGAAACATAAAAATAGTGCCCCCTAGCTTCAGGAGGTTAAAAGATCCTTCACCTGTGATAGAAAGACACCGCTGTCCTCAACAGCACTCCTGCCAGCTTTGGTCTTTGTCATGGTAGCAACGTAGGTTATGCTGTTGCTCCTCACAGTTCCAGAAGGGCAGGTTGCAGGTAAGATTGAAAACAACAACTAACAGCAGCGATCTAGACAGCCACAAGCCCGGCTTTACCGTAGCATGTTTAGTAAACCAACCAGTAGAGTTCCATGCTGAGCGCGGCTATGGCTGTGTTCATTAGGGTAAATGTTGTGCTTTTTTGTGTTTGGCTGTGCTGACTTGAAACATTTTGTTTACTTAAGTCAATAAATAAGTTTCTTGAAGGACATGCATGTGGTTGGTCATTTCCGGGACGCCTTACGAGGTCATACTTAATTATTCTCACATCAAAGATAGGACAGTGCTTTCTAGAGATTTAGCCAGTCATCTTGTCATAGCTTAGGTCTATGTTGTCTTAGATCACTGCAGTGGTCATAGTATACCATTGTACAGCCAAACACGGATGAATCCCATTAACGTTTGATCCCACAACTCATTTGAAGTTGATTTCTTTCCCTCGCTCACCATGTGTTCAGACAGGCCTGTGTCTCTGTGATGGCACTTCTACAGTTTGTACAACAAGGTGATCTGGCCCTATCGTGTGATGGAGAGGAGGGATGTTGCAGTGAAAGGGCCTCTGCTATTACATATCGGCTTTCTGAAACAAAGCAAGGGAGGTATGCATAATTGATAATAGCAGCTAGTTCTTGCCACAGATGTTAACCTTGCCATCAATTCCCCTGTGAAGTCTTTCTTTTACCTGCTAACATCTGAGAGCATAGAAGCGTGTCGAGAAGGGAGGGAAAATGAGCAGGACAGTTCTGGAGCGTCGCTGTATGTCCTAACAAATAGTTTCATCATACTCTCACTCTGATGGCTTTAGCCTTTGATAGTTGAGTAAACTCACCCGTACTATATTTTTTCAGCAAACTAATGTTGTGCCTGTCTGATTAATAAAATGTCAGTGGCGGGTGGACAGGTGCTTTTGTTTGTATTCTGTGTTGTATATTAATGTGGGGAGGGTTGAGGTGTAGTGATGTGTGAAATCAGGGGACCCCATTGCTCTTAGCCCTCACCGATCCCCGGGTGGACAGGGACAAATGGAAAGGCTCAGTCGGCCGTCAGCGCCAAGGCCTGGGCCATGAAATCACTATTGATCAACACATATCTCACCATCAAGCAGGAGTTTGAGAAATTGGACTGGTTTAAGGTTAGACTTGAAAGAGATGAGATGAGGCGAAGATGGATGTGTGTTCAAAGAGCCTGGTATCGTAAATATTCTGTCTCACAAAATGACATGAGGATTGGCAAACAGAACCACTGTAAAAGGATCGTAACCGTGCTGGTGGTGTAATTTCATAGTTAGTGTTTGGCTATTCAAGCAAGGGAGATGTGGAGACAATCTGTAGGATACGTGTGCGGGCTGTGTGTGTTTTCCAACATACCTGTGTGTTTGCTTTTTGTGAGAACACCATCCTACAAAAACAAAGACCACACAAACAAAAAGCAGATGATGCTTTACATATCACAACCACTGCCAAATGTAATTCATTACTGCTGTACCAAGAGGCCGGCAAATGTCAGCAGAGGAATTTATTTTGCTAATTTTGCAGCTTTCTTTATTGCCATTGCTGTGTGTTTGCTTTGATCGAGGCCGTAGTTTCTGCCTTCTGTGTGTGTGTGAGGCACTGGGCCTCGGGACGCACTGCAGCTCAATTTAAACTCAGCACTAATTCCAAACAATGGCAAAGGCATTGATTCTGTTTCTTTTTATCACACAGCCCGTCTGCGGCCAGAAAAATATGTTTGTATACCGAGTGGCAATTCCATTCTTGTCTCTTCGCGTTTGTATTGAGCGAGAACAGAATTGAGTTAGGGGTTTTTCTGCCTCTCCTTAAAGTTGTATTTTCTAGCTACGTGTTCTCTGATCCTTATTGCTCTGGAGACAACAACAAAAAATGATCACAACAACAATCGAAATTCCTCACGGATTGACATCACAACTAGATTGCTATCAACCATTTTGCTAAAATAGGCCTTGGAGAAAATCAATGACATGTTGTATGGCTTGATGGCGCCCATCTTCCAATCCTCCCACACTTAGCATTATGTTTTGTCAAGTTTCCAGCCTCGTTTCTCTGGCAATTAGAGTATAGCTTCGTGGCAAGTCATTGCTCCATGCTGATGACGCAGCGATGAGCATGTTACCCAATGTATCAGCAGCGGCATGGCGCCTGATGATCACAGGTCCCTGGCATCAATAAACAGGTTGTTTTGAGTGAGATCACAGAGGTCTCCCCCACTAATGGAAGTCAAGAACAGCGGGCTAAATGGTCTGTGCTGAACTGTCTGAAAGCTCAACCATGGCATCACTATGCAGACATTATGCAAACAAGTTCTCTGTTGTTTGTTGGGAGACAGAATGATGTTCGACTCAGATATCATGGGGCAGAAGCGAGGCGAAATAGTTAAGAAAATATTTACTAAATAAACTAAAGTAAAAAAAATTAAAAGCAACACAAGAAAATAACAATAACGAGAGATTGTCTTACCATGTATATAGCCTCGTTATTGTTATTTTATTGTGTTGCTTTTAATTTTTTTTACTTTAGTTTATTTAGTAAATATTTTCTTAACTATTTAAGGTTGTAGGCTCTATTTGTTTTCATTTTGTCACTTTATCATGTTCTTCTGAGCAGGGCAAATGTAGAGGAGGCTACTGAGATTCACAATACCAGAGTTATGGTTTTATTAAACAGACTTTGCCGGTTCTGATGACTAAGAGGCATACCTAAAAACCAAGGGCAAAATACTGTTGATGTTATCACTCGCCCTCGACGCAGACAATGTGAAACAGCAATAACAACATCCCATGTAAAAAGGTGAGATGATGAAAGTTGGTATAGAGAATAAATTACGGTCTCCCCCTGAACAGTTTATGAGTTGGCCGGCAGAGGATCGCAGAGGATGCCGTTCGGAGAGAGATTTGTGTGGCAGACACACTGAGGTGATTCATATCAGACGATGATTGGGCGATTGCCCCGGGGGCGGTGTTCACTCCAGAGTTCAGCCGGTCCCAATTGATTTCTGCTGCTCAGGCCACATTTAATTGCATAATCAATACGTGCTGATGAGAAACAAAGTGTGATGATGGGAATCATAACCAGGGTTGTAAAAGAAGAGTCGGACAATGTGTATCGCACTGACCCCTCCGTGGAATACACTTTCTCAGGACAGGAGAGCCGCCATGCCATGACCCCGGGACAGCAATGCTGGTCCAATATCCTTTCTCCTGGATGGTGAAGAAGATCATATTTTTAGCTCAATAGTGCATGCTCAGCACAATGAAGCATGCTTTGTTTGTAAATAGCTGTAGATGAAGCTATTTCACATACAATCGCTGTCAATAGCGTAACTGGAGATAGTGTGTCATGCAACACCATGAATGATTTGGAGCAAGTAATCTACAGTATGGTGCTATAATTCAGTGTACAAATAGGTCTCCTGTGCTCAGTTTGATACGGCGACTTTTAAAGTGGTTAAGGAAATACAGGAATATATTTCTGCACTTTTGCTGAATCCAAGCGCTTCATACTATGTGGTTGTGCTTTAAGAGAGACTTTCCTGCTGTGCCAACAAGAGAGTAGTACAGATAGGAAGGTTTTGCTTTGTGTAGACGCTAGCTGAATTTATCAATGCTCCCACGCTGGGAGGGAGAGGCAGAGAACGCCCATGGTCACTAAGGTCCTGGAGCGGATCACATCACACTTAAGGCCATACATTTTTCACAGGATAAAACCCGCTATAGACTAGTCCTGAACGTGAACGTGAACATGAATGTAGAATGTATTTTGTTCAAGTCACGTGTTACAGTACACTTTGCGATGAAGGAGTAATGGCCCCTATGTTTTGAATGGGCAATCTATTTCTGCCTTGTGAAGTCAGCGTAAAGTGCCTGAAAACACTTTCATGCAGTTGTGTTTTTTTTTTAACATAAACATCATGCTAGTACATTCAGCCAACTGAGAAGCAAAAAAAAACGTACCTTCTCAACTCCTTCACTTTATAGGCCTCAGTCCACTCAGGGATTTCAGCGTCAAACATGTTAGCCTGACACAAGGGATCAGCATTTCCAAAATGGCATCCATCATTGTAGCTATTGCTCTTGCACCTCTTCCGCCTCTTCTCCTCTCCAATACAAGCCAGCTAGTCAGCTATATCCAGGTGCCATACGTGTCCACCAGAGAGCCTATATCCAGCACCATTTTTCAAAGTGCCTAGTTCCATATGTAGATGTAAGCCGAAGTATTATATTTTAAAATGTCTGCCAGGCTTGTGTTCAGCTCACCACCTGCCATGCATCCAGAGCCATGATATTCCCAACCCGCGGGAGGCTTAGTCAGACTACCGTGAGGGCTGGGCTTGTCTGAGCTGACCGGCTTAGCTCCTATCACTCTTCTGTGGACAGTGCGTGAGACATTGAGGATGAGTCTAAGGCCAAGGAGTCCCAAATGTAATCTTGCACTATACTGGAAAAGCATCTGTTCACTTCAATGGCTGTTTAATGGCACTGGGTTGTTGTTTTATAATCCTGTTTGGTTTCATGGCCACGTAGGCAGGACCGCCACGGTTTGGCCAGTGCTGTTAGGGAGGATGCAAGTCATTTACATTTGTATCAAACAGCAGTAGAGCACAACACGGATCCAAACAGAGGGCATTGTCCAAGCTCGGTGGTCGTATGGCTGCCAGTGTTTGTGAAGCTTCCTGTGTTTGTATTAGACACACAGGTTATTCAACTGATGTACTTTGGTCTATTGTCATCATGGAAATGTTTGAATGTTCTCGGTTTCATTAAATAAAGCCTCAGTATGGCAGGGATTCAATGACTCGAACACTGGTCAAGGAGAAACAGTGTCATCACCATACTTCAGGGGCTACAATGTTGGCTGATCTTCATGAGGCCCTTTCAATGATCAACCTGGATTAAGTGGACGTGTATGTGTGGTCAATCGTAAACTAATGAAAGGGCAAAATAGTACATATTCCTCACTGATTCCGCTGTCTCTCTCTTCTCTCTGCAGGTCTGGGCCGAGTTTACCCCATCTGGACTCCGAGGACAGAAGGATATAAAGGAGGAAGAACTAACAGGGACTAAGTAAACTGAACCGCATGTCTGTGCATCACCACCACCTCTTCGTCACCATGGTCTTCATCACCCCGTGTTGCGTTTTTTTTTCTCTTTCTCACCTTTGAGCCGAACCCAGTGAGAACGAAATCAAAACAGGCAGACTCAGACAAAAAGCTCAGAACTGGGGACTCACCTTCTTCTGTGTTCTCCGTCACTTTTTAGTTGGCTTTATCTTTTGTATCTGTACATAACGCAATTCCAAATCTTATAGTTTTGTACATGTAATTTTTATGGTGTGTGAAATTTTTCTAATAAAATAAAAAAGTGGATTAATTCCCTAGAGACTAACAGGCCTGTTTGTGGCTGATGATTTACTGTCTGTTACACCTGCTTCTCTCCTCTTGTATTCCCCCTATACAAACCTAGTACTGTACACCCACACCCTCTCCCCGCCTTGCCTATCTCTGCTTCATGGCACCGCAAAGCCAATAACATGTGTTACCTGATGGTTGTAGCACAATGGCAGTCAATCCAGATTACTTTAGAGGGAGAAAGGGATCCCAGAGGTAAAAAATAAATTAGGTTTGAATCATCCCATAGCATCCAGCCCTTTATATATATATTACCCCACCAGTTCTACAGCCTTCTCCATATAGACACAATCAGCATCAGGGTTAGCCTCTCTTCCACCACCTAGTAGGCTTTAAATTCTGCTAACTCAATTCCACTGACTTCTTTTTATGTTTTTCCCCCTGACCCTCAAAGCTGACATGAATTTAAACACTGCAATTTGCACAGAATCTCGTGGTGGTTTTCACCATCTGGTGCAGTGAATCTGATCCAGGTCAGGCATTTAACCAACAGAATGCTTTGCGTGAGTTGGATGTCTTATTGAAAGTGCTAAAGCCTGCCTTTCGTGGCTGTTTATAGCCACCCTAAAGTCCTCCTAAAGGCTTGCTGGGTGATGTGTGCCGTGAGAGTAATGACTGTCTGCCATTGTGCTAAATCATCATTTTTGCTGTTATTACATACATCACAAAATGGAGTAATCATCACTATTTCCTCATGGCAAGAGATCGAATGATTTCACTGTCATTAATACAGTGGAACATCGAGGTGCAGAGAGAGGGGGTTGCCCAGAAGAAATGAAATGTTAACATCAGTCACTCTGGGAGTTAAAGTGAGTTTGAAAATGTCTCCCCTTTATATGTATTCCAGTCAGGAAACCCTATTTTGGAGTTTCTCATACACCCTATATTTTCCCATCCCCCCCAGACAGTACTGGTTTCTAGTCGACGGAATGTGAGACAGAAGTGAGGAATTAATTTTGTGGCTCGATAACAGTACTTTTGTAATGTTCACTTCTGCAAATGTGGGCCAATGGTCATAGAGGAAATCTGCACTTATCAGCTAACTGGAGACGTCTGTCTGTGAAACGGTAAATTCCCATTCTTGAAAGTGATGTTACACTCGGTAGCATACCTACAGTTGAAGTCGGATGTTTACATACACTTAGGTTGGAGTCATTAAAACTCATTTTTTAAACACTCCCCAAATTTCATGTTAACAAACTATAGTTTTGGCTTATAGTAAGTCATTTTTCCAACAATTGCTTCCAGACAGATTATTTCACTTATAATTCACTGTATCACAATTCCAGTTTACATACACTAAGTTGACTGTGCCTTTAAACAGCTTGGAAAATTGCAGAAAATGATGTCATGTCTTAAGAAGCTTCTGATAGGCTAAATTACATAATTTGAGTAAATTGGAGGTGTACCTGTGGATGTATTTCAAGGCCTACCTTCAAACTCAGTGCCTCTTTGCTTGACATCATGGGTAAATCAAATGAAATAAGCCAATACCTCTGAAAATAATTGTAGACCTCCACAAGTCTGGTTCATCCTTGGGAGCAATTTCCAAACGGCTGAAGGTACCACATTCATCTGTACAAACAATAGTACACAAGTATAAACACCTTGAACACTCAGCCATCATACAGCTAAGGAAGGAGACGCGTTCTGTCTCCTAGAGATGAATATACTTTGGTGCGAAATAGAACTGAAAAAGTGTGTGCGAGCAAGGAGGCCTACAAACCTTACTCAGTTACACCAGCTCTGTCATTAGGAATGGGCCAAAATTCACCAAACTTATTGTGGGAAGCTTGTGGAAGGCTACCCGAAACGTTTGACCCAAGTTGAACTATTTAAGGGCAATACTACCAAATACTAATTGAGTGGATGTAAAATGCTGAACCACTGGGAATGTGATGAAAGAAATAAAAGCTGAAATAAATCACTCTACTATTATTCGGACATTTCATATTCTTAAAATAAAGTGGTGATCCTAACTGACGTAAGACAGTGAATATTTATAGGATTTCATGTCAGGAATTGTGAAAAACTGAGTTTAAATGTATTTGGCTAAGATGTATGTAAACGTCCGACTTCAACTGTAGTGAAAGTAATAGACTGGCTCTACTCAACATTGGTGCTGACTGCGTGAGCTAGATATTTATGTTGTACTATAAGTCATTCTTTATACAGATTGGGAAAACAAATGGTTCCTTAAAACCCCTTGACACATATATTACCAGTCAAAAGTTTGGACACACCTACTCATTCAAGGTTTTCTTTTTTTTTTTTTTTTACTATTTTCTACATTCTACGAGTAATAGTGAAGACATCAAATCTATGAAATAACACATATGGTAAAATATAGTTACCAAAAAGTGTAAATAAAATCAAAATATATTGTATATTTGAGAATCTTTAAAGTAGCCACCCTTTGCCTTGATGACAGATTTGCACACTCTTGGCATTCTCTCAACCAGCTTCATGAGAGAGTCATCCGTTCAAAGGAGACTGCGTCAATCAGGACTTCATGGTCAAATTGCTGCAAAGAAACCACAAGTAAAAGACACCAATAAGAAGAAGAGACTTGCTTAGGCCAAGAAACATGGGCAATGGACCGGTGGAAATCTGTCCTTAGGTCTGATGAGTCCAAAATTGAGATTGTTGGTTCCAACCACTGAGTCTTTGTGAGACAGAGTAGGTGAACGGATGATCTCTGCATGTGTAGTTCCCACTGTGAATCATGGAGGTGTGATGGTGTGGGGGTGCTTTGCTGGAGACACTGTGATTTATTTCGAATTCAAAGCACACCTAACCAGCATGGCTACCACAGCATTCTGCAGCGATACTCCATCCCATCTGGTTTGCGCTTAGTGGGACTATGATTTGTTTTCAACAGGACAATGACCCAAAACACACATCCAGGCTGTGTAAGGGTTATTTGACAAGGAAGGAAAGTGATGGAGTGCTGCCTCAGATGACCTGGCTTCCACAATCACCCAACATCAACCCAATTGAGATGGTTTGGTGTGAGTTGGACAACAGAGTGAAGGGAAAGCAGCCAAAAAGTGCTCAGCACATTTGGGAACTCTGGAAAAGCATTTCAGGTGAAGCTGGTTGAGAGAATGCCATCAAGGCAAAGGGTGGCTACTTTGAAAAATCTGAAATATAAAATATTTTGCTTACTACATGATTCCATTTGTGTTATTTCATAGTTGTGATGTCTTCACTATTATTCTAAAATGTGGAAAATATAAAAAATTAAGAAAAACCCTTGAAAGAGTAGGTGTTTCCGAACTTTTGACCGGTACCGTACGAACACGCAGGTGTGATCGTTCTATGGTGGTCCCTGCAGCGTACACTCGAACCAGTGTGATTAGAACACTTTTGAACATCCATTTACGAATGATGCAAGAGTCAGTGTTTGAGCTGGCCACACAGTTCTCATTTTACACAAACACAGTTTTTACAACGTTATGTCCACAATGTGAGCAGTTTTTGTTTGGATGCAATATTCAGTCATTCACAGAAGTAGCTACAGCATATTACAATATTCATCCAAACTGGAAAATGTAGGCTACATTAGTTGTACCGCTAACTGAAGAAAGAGTGACCACACAAGTGGTCATTTTTATCTAACTCTCGGCTGGCAGAAACCATATTAGGTAATAACAATTACTTTCCACAATTTCTCACGTCACGGGTGACCTCACCAATGAGGTGAACCATCCCTTCAGCTCATTTTGTTATAACATCTTTGGTCTGACAGACATTTACGTAACAACCAGAATGCATTGTATGATGTCAACAAACATGGCACCAAGTATAGTTGGCAATTAGCTTATCGTTAGCTCATTATAATCAGTACAACTTCCACAAAAGTATTTTACACACATCTGTCCATTACAATCTATTCAAGAATTGGAATGCATGATTTGTGACCAGTACTGGAAATGTGAATTAAACAGTAAATGTATTTATTTTTTATTTTACCTTTATTTAACTAGGCAAGTCAGTTAAGAACAAATTCTTATTTTCAATGACGGCCTAGGAACAGTGGGTTAACTGCCTGTTCAGGGGCAGAATGACAGATTTGTACCTTGTCAGCTCGGGATATGAACCTCTCGGTTACTAGTCCAACACTCAAACCACTAGGCTACCCTGTCACCCCAAATACATTATGCTCCATACATACAGTGCCTTCGGAAAGTATTCAGAACCCTTGATTAACATTTTTGTTAATGTTGGAAACAGCTGATTTTAAAGGAATATCTACATAGGCGTACAGAGGCCCATTATCAGCAACCATCCCTCCTGTGTTCCAATGGCATGTGGTGTTAGCTAATCCAAGTTTATCATTTTAAAAGGCTAACTGATCATTAGAAAACCCTTTTGCAATTATGTTAGCACAGCTGAAAACTGTTGTACTGATTAAAGAAGCAATAAAACTGTCCTTCTTTAGACTAGTTGAGTATCTGGAGCATCAGCATTTGTGGGTTCGATTACTGGCTCAAAAGCCATTTACAACATTAAAAATGTCTACACTGTATTTCTGACCAATTTGATGTTATTATAATGGACAACATTTTTGCTTTTATTTCAAAAACAAGGACATTTCTTAGTAACCCCAAACTTTTGAACTGTAGTGTAAGTATTCAGACCTTTTACTTAGTACTTTGTTGAAGCACCTTTGGAAGCGATTACAGCCTCAAGTCTTCTTGGGTATGACACAACAAGCTTGGCTCACCTGTATTTGGGGAGTTTCTCCCATTCTTCCCAGCAGATCCTCTCAAGCTCTGTCAGGTTGCTGCACAGTTATTTTCAGGTCTCTCCAGATATGTTTGATCCTGTTGAAGTTCGGGCTCTGGCTGGGCCACTCAAGGACATTAAGAGACTTGTCCCGAAGCCATTCCTGTGTTGTCTTAGCTGTGTGCTTAGGGTTGTTGTCCTTCACACCATTCTGAGGTCCTGAGCGCACCAGTGCAGGTTTTCATCAAGGATCTCTATGTACTATACTCTGTTCATCTTTGCCTTGATCCTGACTAGTCTCCCAGTCCCTGCCGCTGAAAAACATCCCACAGCATGATGCTGCCACCACCATGCTTCACCGTAGGGAATGTGCCAGGTTTTCTCCAGAATTGAATGTTGACATTCAGGTGAAAGAGTTTCATCAGACCAGAGAATCTTGTTTCTCATGGTCTGAGTCTTTAGGTGCTTTTTGGCAAACACCAAGCAGGATGTTATGTGCCTTTTACTAAGGAGTGGCTTCCGTCTGGCTACTCTATCATAATGGCCAAATTGGTGCTGCAGAGTGCTGCAGAGAGGGTTGTCCTTCTGGAAGGTTGTCCCATTTCCATAGAGGAACTCTAGAGCTCTGTCAGAGTGACCATTGTGGTCTTTGTCACCTGCCTATCCAAGGCCCTTCTCCCCCGATTGCTCAGTTTGGCCAGTCGGTCAGTTCTGGGATGGATCTTGGTGGTTCCAAACTTAAGGAGGCCACTGTGTTCTTGGAGACCTTCAATGCTGCAGACATTTTTTCGTACCCTTCCCAAGATTTGTGCCTCGACAAAATCCTGTCTCGGAGCTCTACGGACCATTCCTTCTACCTCATAGCTTGGTTTTTGCTCTGACATGCACTGTCAACTGTGGGACCTTATATAGACAGGTGTGTGCCTTTCCAAATCCTGTCCAATCAATGGAATTTACGGCAGGTGGACTCCAAGTTGTAGAAACATCTCACGGATTATCGATGCACCTGAGCTCAATGTCGACTCTCATATCAAAGGGTCTGAATACTTACGTAAATAAGGTATTTATGTTTTATATTTTTAATACATTTTCAAACATTTCAAAAAATATATATTTGGTCATTATGGGTTATGGTGTACAGATTGCTAAGGATTTTTATTTATTTAATACATTTTAGAATATGGCTGTAACCTAACAAAATGTGTGTCACGATCGTCGTATGGAGTAGACCAAAGTGCAGCGTGGTTAGAATACATTCTTCTTTACTGTAGAAAGAACACGAAGAACACTTAAAAACAACAAAACGATTAAGACGACCGTGACCGCTATATAAACACTGTGCTAACACGCAACATAACAGACAATAACCCACAAAATACCCAAAGAAGATGGCTGCCTAAATATGGTTCCCAATCAGAGACAACGATAACACCTGCCTCTAATTGAGAACCAATCTAGGCAACCATAGACCTACATAAACACCTAGATGGAAACAACCTCATAAATCTACAAAACCCCTAGACAGTACAAAAACCCTAGAAGAGACAAAAACACACATACCAACCTCGTCACATCCTGACCTAACCAAAATATATAAAGAAAACAAAGAATACTCAGGTCAGGGCGTGCTGAAAAAGTCAAGTGATCTGAGTACTTTTCCGAAGGCACTGTACATACATGCACACATACATACATATGGTGTGCTACACTAGAAATGACAACACGATATAGAGAAACTATAATGATACTGTAAAAAGGCACTTACATCGATAGGAACGGACAAAGTTATTATTAGTAGTGAAGGCAATGTGGGAGCCAGCCGGAAAATGTGCCAGGGAAGAAAACGTTTGTGCTTGGGCTCTCATCGAAGAGAGAAGTTTGCCCTGCTTCGTAAGGCCTCAAACATAAATTGTCCGCAACAGTGAAATGGCATACTTCTGTGAATTAATAAGGAGGCGGAACATCATCTCAATTCAAACATGTTGTGGGATGTTTTTCAGCGGCAGGGACTGGGAGACTAGTCAGGATCAAGGCAAAGATGAACAGAGTAAAGTACATAAAGTTTAAACATAGCCTGTACTGTAGATAATTAGTAGGCAGCGTGCCATGGTTTGAGGGCAGTGTGAGTGAACTGCCCTGTTGCGTAACAATCACATTTTGGAACAGTGAGAGCATTCTGACATCACGCACATAAAAAAACTCAAACTGGGGCGACCGTTAGAGATATTTGGAACTCAAGTGTGAAAAGGTTCATGGCTGTCTTCAAGTTAAACCTTTATCACATTGTCACCAAATTCACTGCTCACACAACATCCCCCAAAGCTTTTTCAAAACAAGTTATTTCGTGGATTCCTTCTCAGTTTAACTGGGCCTTGAAGGTAGAGTGGATTGGTTGGCATAAAAATGGGCCATGTGATTTCCACACAGTTAAACCTCCTTGTTAAGGACCTTGGCAAACCTCTGAAACACTATCAGCCTCTCTCATGTCCCATTTTAAGAGATTGTTTCATTTTATTTCTAATGGAAAAAGTCTATTAAGTGTTCAAGGATGTTAGATGCTGTAACTCCGGAGTTGAAGAATGAGGTTCTTTGTGAAATGAACCAATTGTTGAGAAATTGTCAACGGTGAGAAGGCCGATAGTGTATTGTATCAAAAAAGCAGTGAGAGTTACAATATTCTGAGAAGCCAAATGAAGAACAGGCCTGTTAAGGTCAGACATCACAGGCTGAAATGATATTTGTGCATCTATAACTGAACAAAAAATGAAAACGCAACATGTGAAGTGTTGGTCCCATGTTCCATGAGCTGAAATAAAAGATCCCACAAATGTTCCATACGCAAAATAAAGCTTACTTCTCTAAAATGTTTAGCATAACTTTGTTCACATCACTGTTAGTGAGCATTTCTCCTTTGCCAAGATAATCCATCCACCTGACAGGTGTGGCATATCAAGAAGCTGATTAAGCAGCATGATCATTACATTGTGCTGGGGACAATAAAAGGCCACTCTAAAATGTGCCGTTTTATCACACAACACAATACCACAGGTGTCTCAAGTTTTGTGGAAGCGTGCAAGTGCCATGCTTACTGCAGGAATGTCCGCCAGAGCTGTTGCCAGAGAATGCAATGTTCATTTCTCTACTATAAGCCGTCTACAATATCGTTTTAGAGAAAATGGCAGTACGTCTAACCGGCCTAACAATTGCAGACCATGTGTAACCACGCTATCCCAGGATCTCTATATTCGACTTCTTCACCTGCGGGATCAGCTGAGGGGGAATTTCTGTTGTGTGGAAAAACTCATTCTGAATGAATCGGCCTGGCTCCCAAGTGGGTGGGCCTTTGCCCAGTCATAGATTAGGGCCTAAATGTATTTATTTATTTATTTATTTATTTTATTACACCTTTATTTAACCAGGTACGCAAGTTGAGAACAAGTTCTCATTTACAATTGCGACCTGGCCAACCAAGATAAAGCAAAGCAGTTCGACACATACAACAACACAGATTTACACATGGAGTAAAATAAACATACAGTCAATATACGATGTGAGCAAATGAGGTAAGATAAGGGAGGTAAAGGCAAAGAAAAGGCCATGGTGTCGAAGTAAATACAATATAGCAAGTAAAACACTGGAATGGTAGATTTGCAGTGGAAGAATGTGCGAAGTAGAAATAGAAATAATGGGGTGCAAAGGAGCAAAACAAATACATAAATAAATACAATGGGGTAGTTGTTTGGGCTAAATTATATTTATTTTACCTTTATTTAACCAGGCAAGTCAGTTAAGAACAAATTCTTATTTTCAATGACAGCCTAGAAACAGTGGGTTAACTGCCTGTTCAGGGGCAGAACGACAGATTTGTACCTTTTCAGCTCAGGGGTTTGAACTTGCAACCTTCCGATTACTAGTCCAACGCTCTAACCACTAGGCTACCTTGCCGCCCCAGATGGGCTATGTACAGGTGCAGTAATCTGTGAGCTGCTCTGATAGCTGATGCTTAAAGCTAATGAGGGAGATAAGTGTTTCCAGTCATTGGCAGCAGAGAACTGGAAGGAGTGGCGGCCAAAGGAAGAATTGGTTTTGGAGGTGACCAGAGAGATATACCTGCTGGAACGCGTGCTGCAGGTGGGTGCTGCTATGGTGACCAGCGAGCTGAGATAAGGGGGGACTTTACCTAGCAGGGTCTTGTAGATGACCTGGAGCCAGTGGGTTTGGCGACGAGTATGAAGCGAGGGCCAGCCAACGAGAGCGTACAGGTTGCAGTGGTTGGGAAGTATATGGGGCTTTGGTGACAAAACGGATGGCACTGTGATAGACTGCATCCAATTTATTGAGTAGGGTATTGGAGGCTACATTGCAAATGACATCGCCGAAGTCGAGGATCGGTAGGATGGTCAGTTTTACGAGGATATGTTTGGCAGTATGAGTGAAGGATGCTTTGTTGCGAAATAGGAAGCCAATTCTAGATTTAACTTTGGATTGGAGATTTTTGATGTGAGTCTGGAAGGAGAGTTTACAGTCTAACCAGACACCTAGGTATTTGTAGATGTCCACATATTCTAAGTCAGAACCGTCCAGAGTAGGGATGCTGGACAGGCGGGCAGGTGCAGGCAGCGATCGATTGAAGAGCATGCATTTGGTTTTACTTGTATTTAAGAGCAGTTGGAGGCCATGGAAGGAGAGTTGTATGGCATTGAAGCTTGTCTGGAGGGTTGTTAACACTGTCCAAGGAAGGGCCAGAAGTATACAGAGTGGTGTCGTCTGCATAGAGGTGGATCAGAGACTCACCAGCAGCAAGAGCGACATCATTGATGTATACAGAGAAGAGAGTTGGCCCAAGAATTGAACTCTGTTGCACTGCCAGAGGCCCGGACAACAGTCCCTCTGATTTGACACACTGAACTCTAGCAGAGAAGTAGTTGGTGAACCAGGCGAGGAAATCATTTGAGAAACCAAGGATATCGAGTCTGCCGATGAGGATGTGGTGATTGACACAGCCAGGTCAATGAATACGGCTGCACAGTATTGTTTCTTATCAATGTCGGTTAAGATATCGTTTAGGACCTTGAGCGTGGCTGAGGTGCACCCAAGACCAGCTCTGAAACCAGATTGCATAGCGGAGAAGGTGCGGTGGGATTCTAAATGGTCGGTAATCTGTTTGTTGACTTGGCTTTTGAAGACCATTTAAATGGACTGATTCCTTATATGAAATGTAACTCAGTAAAATCTGAGTTAAAAAAATTAAAGTGTAAAACCACACTACAGGCTGATCCAACTTTGATGTAATGTCCTTAAAACAAGTCAAAATGAAGCTCAGTAGTGTGTGGCCTCCACGTGCCTGTATGACCTCCCTACAACGCCTGGGCATGCTCCTGATGAGGTGGCGGATAGTCTCCTGAGGGATCTCCTCGCAGACCTGGACTAAAGCAACCGCCAACTCCTGGACAGTCTTGTGGGGAGGTCATACAGCGATGGAGCGAGACATGATGTCCCAGGTGTGCTCAATTGGATTCAGGTCTGGAGAACGGGCGGGCCAGTCCATAGCATCAATACCTTCCTCTTGCAGGAACTGCTGACACACTCCAGCCACATGAGGTCTAGCATTGTCTTGCATTAGGAGGAATCCAGGGCCAACTGCACCAGCATATGGTCTAACAAGGTGTCTGAGAATCTCATCTCGGTACCTAATGGCAGTCAAGCTACCTCTGGCGAGCACATGGAGGGCTGTGTGTCCCCCCAAAGAAATCCCACCCCACACCATGACTGACCCACCGCCAAACCGGTCATGCTGGAGGATGTTGCAGGCAGCAGAACATTCTCCACAGCGTCTCAAGACTGTCACGTCTGTCACATGTGCTCAGTGTGAACCTGCTTTTATAAGTGAAGAGCACAGGGCGCCAGTGGCGAATTTGCCAATCTTGGTGTTCTCTGGCAAATGCCAAACGTCCTGCACAGTGTTGGGCTGTAAGCACAACCCCCACCTGTGGACGTCGGGCCCTCATACCACCCTCATGGAGTCTGTTTCTGACCGTTTGAGCAGACACATGCACATTTGTGGCCTGCTGGAGGTCATTTTGCAGGGCTCTGGCAGTGCTCCTCCTGCTCCTCCTTGAACAAAGTCGGAGGTAGTGGTCCTGCTGCTGGGTTGTTGCCCTCCTACGGCCTCCTCCACGTCTCCTGATGTACTGGCCTGTCTCCTGGTAGCGCCTCCATGCTCTGGACACTACGCTGACAGACACAGCAAACCCTGCTACAGCTCGCATTGATGTCCCATCCTGGATGAGCTGCACTACCTGAGCCACTTGTGTGGGTTGTAGACTCCGTCTCATGCTACCACTAGCCAGGAAGCATAGGAACTGAGAAGTGGTCTGTGGTCACCACCTGCAGAACCACTCCTTTATTGGGGGTGTCTTGCTAATTGCCTATAATTTCCACCTGTTGTCAATTCCATTTGCACAACAGCATATGACATTTATTGTCAATCAGTGTTGCTTCCTAAGTGGACAGTTCGATTTCACAGAAGTGTGATTGACTTGGCGTTACATTGTGTTGTTTAAGTGTTCCCTTTGTTTTTTTGAGCAGTGTATACATACATACATACATACATACATACATACATACATACATACATACATACATATACACATATATACATACATACATACATACATACATACATACATACATACATACATACATACATACATACATACATACATACATACATACATACAGGGGGTACAGGTACCAAGTCATAGTGACGGGGAACAGGTTAATTTATACACGTATGTAGGGGTGAATTGACTAGGCATAGATAATAAACCGTGAGAAACAGCAGATGAAACAGATCAGGGTGTGACACTAAATTAAAATATTGTGTTTCGATGTGTGAGAAAAACAAACTATTCAATTAATTTTGAAATCAGGCTGTAACACAAAAATGTGGAATAAGTTAAGGGGTATGAATACTTCCCGAAGGCACTGTATAAATTTTGCGATTTGCTAGTAAACATAAAATGTCAAAACTTGATGAAAATGTATATATTCTTTAGTGTATCATACTACCGTCATGAACATTTAATTGAATATGAACCACTTTAAAATAGACATCATTCATTTCAGAATCCATTTCATAGAGAATTATACAAACTGGACTATATCTAGTAACTTATTTTAAGGTATGGTGATTGGGTCTAAATAGGTGTTAGGCATCTAAATTCAGTGTTCTCGTCTTTAACTGCCATTTCCCGAAAGTCAGTGTAATGGCTGTTGGTGGAAGAAGGTGAGGACTAAGGTGCAGCGTGGTACGTGTTCATATTGTTTAATAGGAATAGAACACTGAAAATACAAAAAAACAAAACAAAGTGAACGAACGAAACCGAAACAGTTCTGTCTGGTGCAGATACAAACAGAAAACAACTACCCACAAAACCCATGTGGGCAAGAGCTACCTAAGTATGGTTCTCAATCAGAGACAACGATAGACAGCTGTCCCTGATTGAGAACCATACCCGGCCAAAAACAAACAAATACAAAAACATAGAAAAAGGAACATAGAATGCCCACTCTAGTCACACCCTGGCCTAACCAAAATAGAGAATATAAGCCTCTCTATGGCCAGGGCGTGACAGTCAGACTCTTACAGCATGCCAACTCATTCACCAAATTCTGTGTGCTTATCCTTAGATACAGTATATTTTCCAGACTTTCCCAGAGGGAATTGTTGATATGTTTATTCTTGGAAAAATGCACCACAAATCCATTTTCCGTGCCTTTCTTTAGTATTTTACAGATAGAAAGATGAAAAAAGTATTTATCAGAGAGCTACTCTGTTCAAGTCTAGTCCTGGAGTGTCTTAGCATAATGAAACCAAAATATTTAGGCTTACTTTATCCAGTGTCCAGAAAAACACATTTGCACGATATGCAAATGTATGCATATTTATTGGGATGTGCTTACTTAGCAAATATTTATACAAAACGTTTTATATTTGTTTACATTCAACAGGTTCAAGTTGATTGTGATATGATTAAGGTTAAAAATGATTACCCTATGAAGGTGTGAAGCCCACAAGATCACCCCTTTACTTGCCCACCTTCCAGCCCAAACTCTAAACTAATCTGAAAGTGCAAGAAACTCCTACATCTTGTGAATGGATCTTCAAGAAGAGGGAAATTATGAATAATTGCTCTTCATGAAGTGTGTCACGCCCTGACCTTAGAGATCCTGTTTATGTCTCTATTTTGGTTTGGTCAGGGTGTGAGTTGGGGTGGGTATCACGGACAGCTGTCTATCGTTGTCTCTGATTGAGAACCATACTTAGGTAGCCCTTTTTCCACCTGTCTTTGTGGGAAGTTGACTTTGTTTATGGCACATAGCTTTTAGCTTCACGGTTTGTTTTGTAGTGTTTATTGTTTTGTTCAGCGTCTTTTCTATTAAAAAGAATACGTACGCTCGCCACGCTGCACCTTGGTCCAGTTCTTTCAACGGCCGTGACAGAACTCCCCACCACCAAAGGACCAAGCAGCGTGGTCAGGAGGAGAGGACACGACGGAAACCTGAGAGGCAGCCCCAAAATATTTTTGGGGGGAGGCAGATGACGTGGGCATCGGTGCTGAGGGGTGAGTCCGAGACTGAGGAGGAATTCTTGGACCGTTTGAGCGAGGAGTGGTTGGCAGTGGAGAGGGACGAAAGAGTTTGGAGGGGTTGGAGTCTGGAGCAAGACAGTCGCTTTGAGGAGTATGTGACCCTTCAGGCACCATGCTTTGCGGTTACACGTACTGTGTCCCCGGTACGCATCCACAGCCCAGTGCGTCCTGTGCCAGCGCCCCACAGTTGCCAGGCTAGGGTAAGCATCCAGCCAGGATGGTTTGTGCCAGCTCTGCGCTCCAGACCTCCGGTGCATCTCCACGGCCCAGTATATCCTGTGCCAGCTCCACGCACCCGGTCTACTGTACGTAAGCCCTGTGCCTGCTCCCAGAACCAGGCTGCCCATACGTCTCCTCCCTCCAGTGATGATCCATGGCCCGAAGCCTCCAGTGATGATCAATGGCACGAAGCCTCCAGTAATGATCAATGGCATGAAGCCTCCAGTGATGATCCATGCCAAGAAGCCTACAGTGATGATCCATGGCACAAAGCCTCCAGTGAGGAGTCATGGCACAAAGCCACCAGTGACGATCTCCAGTCTAGAGCCCCCAGCGACGGCCTCCAGTCCGGGGCAACTAGCGACGGTCTTCAGTCCGGGGCAACCAGCGACGGTGCCCAGTCCGGGGCCCGCAACGAGGGTCCCCAGTCCGGTGAGGTCACAGTGGAAGTGCAGAGATTTGAATTGCTCTGGTGAGTCTTTTAAAAGGTGAACACTTATCAATATTTATCATCAATCTAGGGATTCCGTGGATGAACAGCAGGACGTTACTGCTTAATGAGGAGGACGGCCTAATGCAGGCCTTATGCGAGCCTTTTCACTTGATTGTCTTTTTAATTCTGCACAGTGAGCACTCTGCCTGACCTCTTTCTAAAGGCATAGAGTGTGTGTAGCCCTACTCCTCCACCTTCCACCCCAGGGACTCCCACCTGTGTGAAGCAACCTGGCAGCGAGGAGGGAAGGACAGAGCAAGGGAGAGAGGCAGACACCACCCACCATTTTCCCCCTCCCTCTCTTCTCCTCCATGCAAAGGGCCAGTGGGACAGAGCCAAGCAAAATGGCTATCAAAGTCAACAAACCCCGCATGCTGATTGACTGAGCTGACGCCAAGGAGCATGCCATTGGAGAGCTGTGCTGGGGGCAGCAGCAGAGGGATGGGGGGTGATTTAGAAATCCATCCTGGGAGACAGAACTGGACGAGTGGAGTGTTTGATCAGCCTTTGGCTGGATTTCTCTTTTTGTTGTTCCACTCAAGCCAGCAGAGAAAATCAAATGGAGGGTATGTTTATCAGGCCACCTCCCTGCTGACTATTCCCCACAAAATGAGAGAGGGAGGGGGGAGAAAGCAAAAATGGGGAGAGAGGAGGGCAAGGGCAGTAAAGACTGATTGGGGAGAGGAGAAGAGCAGCATACAGTAGATAGGAGTTCGAGAGAGTAAGAAATGACGAAGGGGAATGGGAGAAAAGGGAGACATACAGAGGAGAGATTTGAGATGAGAGAGAGAGAGAGAGGCAAAGGGGGAAGGGAGGCAGCAAAGGAAGGAGAGCGGAAACCACAGAGTGAGAGGAGATCTGCTACACACACCATGGTGAATCAGGGAAATAGGTTTTTATTCTCTCTTTCGTTTCCACTAAGCACCCCGTGGAGGCCCATTCATGTAATAGAAGACATCATTTTCCCCCACTGTGAAATGCTAACATTGAAATAAATGTGACCAGGCAAAAAAAGGAGTTCTAATTCCCTCTCTCTGCTTTCTGCTTTCCCTTGTGCAGGGAATGGTTGAGTCAGCTGCTGAGTACGCATGTAAAGACATCCTTATTAAATTAATTGATTGTACAAAATGGGTCTCTTCATATGTCTGTAAATTAGGGCCCAGACTCTGAACAGGCTTAGGCCATAGTGCAGTCTGAACCCTAAATGAGATGTAGAGCTCCCCTCTTCAAAGAGCATCTGACTCTTCAAAGTAAGATGTATTCATTTGGGCTTTTCCCCTGCACAATAAAGTGTTTTTCTGTCTCAAGTTGGTAATATATTACAGTAATATAGCTGGATGAAAGCTATGGAAGCTAGAATTCAAAACAATGGCCCAATAACAGCATTATCTAGATGAAAGAAGCAATATTTCAAATATTGTCTTTGATTTTGAAACAAATGCCCCTTTAAGCAGCATTTTTTCTCACTGTTAAGCCATCTCATGAGAAACTGAACCTGTGTCATGCATCAGTGACTCAAGGGATCGAAATGACAGTGAAATGAAACATTTGCCGGGACTTGTGTGTGCGCAAATGTGCGTGCATGTGACGGCGAGTGTTTACTTGCTTGCACTTGACAGTGATTGTACGTACGTACGTGTGTGTGTGTGTGTGGTGTGTGTGTGAGAGATAACGTGCTTGCATGCGAACACACACTTTGATTTCTGTTAAGTCGGTACCCGTCAGTCTACCAGCCCACCGACTTGTGACCTTCTCTCGCTCTCTGCCTGTAGGGACTGCATTTAAAGGACAAGAGACAGGTCCTGTTAGCCTCACTGTGATACGTGCCCCACAGCACTCCATCAAAGATGATGCTCTTTTTCACTTGGTGCCATTACCAAACAAACCCTGGACCACACTGTACGTCAATAGAATATGTATCATCCCTGAACCAAGTCAGTAATGTAAGAAGCACTTCCTTTAGTAAACACGCAGGCAGGCGGCCATCGGGTTGGTTGAGGGTATAGACTGGCAGGCTAATGCACCGCAACCTTGGGTCCTGCATTATGAAATCGATAGACCACCTACGGGGTTATGCCAAGTTAATGTGTCTTCTCTGAGGTTTGGCTATGCTCGCTGCTCACTCGATGGCTGTTAAAAGGACCGTACTGGATGAATGGGATCTCATAAGCTTCTTTCTAATGGACAAGCCAGAGTAATGAAAGCAGACCCATTCCGAGTTACAGTCAATGAGTCCGCTCAGACACAATGATAATCATCACATCTCGCTTTTTTGAGAATTGTATTATTCACTGCTCATAATGGAAGGCTTTTGTGCGTATGAAATGTAATATCTGTCATTTATAGTACTAAAAATAGTTTAATGCTTGGCGGATCTATGTATTAATGTACATAATCTGTCCTAGATCAATTAGATTTTTACAAATTATTTATATGGATATGATGCAGTAGGAGAGTGTGTGGGGTTCAGATTGTACAACCACACTATCTTCCATGCTTTTATTAAAGCATAATCCACCTGTTCTTAAACTTTAATTATACTTTCTTCTTTTCAGAGGTTTTTCCCTCAGAGGGGACAATATATATATATGTCCTCTTATTCAACAGAACACACACACACACACACACACACACACACACACACACACACACACATACACACACACACACACACACACACACACACTGACCATGAAGGAAAACAGACCGGGTCGTGAGGCCCCCTTACGCAGACAGACGACAGCATTATCTATGGTGGATGAAGGGAGGGAGGTCATTTTATCCCTTAACAGAGACATGGTAACCTTCACGATTGGTGCGTGACAAAGACCCACCACCACCGGAGACTATATCTCTCAGTCTGGCTTGTGTCTCATCCCTGTGCCCGAGCACACTCCAGATAAGGCAGCAGGAGTGTAAGGGCGGGGCTGAGTAAGCTAATCCGGGTGCTGCGATAGGAGCAGATTGCTCTGGGAGTTAATTGTGCGTCTGTGAGTTATGCAAACATCCCAAGTGAAGGCAGGCAGGGCAGCTTACTGAGGCATCAAGGGCAAAGCACAAACAACACAGGCAGATGGATGCCCCAACACACTACTGCTGAGAGGAGGCTTCTAGAATCTGGTTGAAATCTACAGTAAGTCCAATGAGATGGGACCTTGTAAAGGGCACTCATAAAGATGGCTTCACTTGCCAGTCTTTCACCATCTGCTATGCGTAGTGTTAGAAGCGTTATGGCTGTTATACCAGGCTCGAGAGAAGCAGTTTGCTTGTTTCTATAATGAAATAAAGGCTTACAAGGAGAAAAGAAGGGATGGTTCCATTTTGACAAGGCTGTATCTGTGTAATCCGATCACTCTCAACCCCTGCACTTGATTCCCATTACTTCTTTGGATCCCATCAGATCATCTCGGCCTGATCGGCAAACCTGCGCCCTGTGTGTTCATGTGTTGCTAAGTAGATTTCAACAATTTCCTAAAAGCTCTGATGTCACTTGATCGGCAAAATGGTGTGCACAAAGAGCTTTCTCACACATAAGCAAATGATGCTACACATCAATAACCACATGTGTATGGCGGCCATTGTCTTGTTTCGAAACAAGCAACTGCTTGTCCTCCTGTACGTTAGCCACATGCATTAGCTCCTTACCCGATGATGGAGATAAATAGGACAATAATGATCATAATAAGGAGGTGCATGTGTCAGACATTAGATCATCTGAAAGGGAAGTAACCTCATGAGCAGATGCACATTTTCCACCTGAAAGCCTAATTTACTACACATGGACAGACACACACACACACACATACAACATGGACAAAGTAAAAGGGTACTGTGAAAAAAGTCCACCCAAAACCTACACACCGGTTGCCATGCCAACAAAGCTGTTCAGCGAGGAACAAGAGAGCTGGGATAGAACAGGAGTCCCTGTGGACCCTGGCTATCATTTTCTGCCAGGTTTATCCCTATGATTAGAAGTGGTTAACGCGCTAACACCGCTGTCGCCTGTCGCTACACTAGATCCCGCGCCACCTCATTGTGAGCACCTAACTCCCCTGGACTTCGTCAGTGGGCTCATTTCCTAGAGTAAAAGCAATCCGGAGCTTGAGGACTCCATTTCAGAGCCTCCGCCACCAACCGTCCCCAGGGGATCTGGGTGGAGGACCTGACAAGATAATTAGTGGTTGTTTTATGTCATCATGTAGCCCATTTTAGGACCGCTATGCCTACCAAAGTAATGGGGGATGTAGATAATGTATGTAATAACTGTGTTAGTTACATACATTAAAAGGGTTGTTGAGTACCAAGGTTTATGTGAAATAGTCTGATAGAACATAGTTCTGTATTCGATTATCTTGTAGTGACTTAAGCCTAGAATGTAGGCTTTGAAGGCAATGATAAAGACCGTCACAAACCCAGTATAACCCAGTATGAGGAAAAGGCTAGTCATTGATGAACTTGATGATTTGGAACATGATCTGGAAAAGGGTTGATACCACCAAATGATGTACCACATATTCATGGGAAAAAATGTCAAGATTGTCACAGCTCTACTTCCCATTTTAACAAATTACAGAGAAAACAGTTGTCAAATCAAATCAAAAATGTATTAGTCACATGCGCCGAATACAACAGGTGTAGACCTTACAGTGAAATGCTTACTTGCAAGCCCTTAACCAACAATGCAGTTAAAAATATATACACTGCTCAAAAAAATAAAGGGAAGACTTAAACAACACAATGTAACTCCAAGTCAATCACACTTCTGTGAAATCAAACTGTCCACTTAGGAAGCAACACTGATTGACAATACATTTCACATGCTGTTGTGCAAATGGAATAGACAACAGGTGGAAATTATAGGAACTTAGCAAGACATCCCCAATAAAGGAGTGGTTCTGCGGGTGGGGACCACAGACCACTTCTCAGTTCCTAAGCTTCCTGGCTGATGTTTTGGTCACTTTTGAATGCTGGCGGTGCTTTCACTCTAGTGGTAGCATGAGACGGAGTCTACAACCCACACAAGTGGCTCAGGTAGTGCAGCTCATCCAGGATGGCACAACAATGCGAGATGTGGCAAGAAGGTTTGCTGTGTCTGTCAGCGTAGTGTCCAGAGCATGGAGGCTCTACCAGGAGACAGGCCAGTACATCAGGAGATGTGGAGGAGGCCGTAGGAGGGCAACAACCCAGCAGCAGGACCGCTACCTACGCCTTTGTGCAAGGAGGAGCAGGAGGAGCACTGCCAGAGCCCTGCAAAATCACCTCCAGCAGGCCACAATATTTTTTATTATTATTTAATTTTTTTATTTAACCTTTATTTAACCAGGTTATGTACAGCTGCAGCGATCGGTTAGCTGCTCAGATAGCAGATGTTTGAAGTTGGTGAGGGAGATAAAAGTCTGCAACTACAGCGATTTTTGCAATTCGTTCCAGTCACAGGCAGCAGAGAACTGGAACGAAAGGCGGCCAAATGAGGTGTTGGCTTTAGGGATGATCAGTGAGATACACCTGCTGGAGCGTGTGCTACGGATGGGTGTTGCCATCGTGACCAGTGAACTGAGATAAGGCGGAGCTTTACCTAGCATGGACTTGTAGATGACCTGGAGCCAGTGGGTCTGGCGACGAATATGTAGCGAGGGCTAGCCGACTAGAGCATACAAGTCGCAGTGGTGGGTGGTATAAGGTGCTTTAGTGACAAAACGGATGGCACTGTGATAAACTGCATCCAGTTTGCTGAGTAGAGTGTTGGAAGCAATTTTGTAGATGACATCGCCGAAGTCGAGGATCGGTAGGATAGTCAGTTTTACTAGGGTAAGTTTGGCGGCGTGAGTGAAGGAGGCTTTGTTGTGGAATAGAAAGCCGACTCTTGATTTGATTTTCGATTGGAGATGTTTGATATGAGTCTGGAAGGAGAGTTTACAGTCTAGCCAGACACCTAGGTACTTATAGATGTCCACATATTCAAGCTCGGAACCATTCAGGGTGGTGATGCTGGTCAGGCGTGCGGGTGCAGGCAGCGAACGGTTGAAAAGCATGCATTTGGTTTTACTAGCGTTTAAGAGCAGTTGGAGGCCACGGAAGGAGTGTTGTATGGCATTGAAGCTCGTTTGGAGGTTAGATAGCACAGTGTCCAAGGACGGGCCGGAAGTATATAGAATGGTGTCGTCTGCGTAGAGCTGGATCAGGGAATCGCCCGCAGCAAGAGCAACATCATTGATATATACAGAGAAAAGAGTCGGCCCGGGAATTGAACCCTGTGGCACCCCCATAGAGACTGCCAGAGGACCGGACAGCATGCCCTCCGATTTGACACACTGAACTCTGTCTGCAAAGTAATTGGAACCAGGCAAGGCAGTCATCCGAAAAACCGAGGCTACTGAGTCTGCCGATAAGAATATGGTGATTGACAGAGTCGAAAGCCTTGGCAAGGTCGATGAAGACGGCTGCACAGTACTGTCTTTTATTGATGGCGGTTATGATATCGTTTAGTACCTTGAGCGTGGCTGAGGTGCACCCGTGACCGGCTCGGAAACCAGATTGCACAGCGGAGAAGGTACGGTGGGATTCGAGATGGTCAGTGACCTGTTTGTTGACTTGGCTTTCGAAGACCTTAGATAGGCAGGGCAGGATGGATATAGGTCTGTAACAGTTTGGGTCCAGGGTGTCTCCCCCTTTGAAGAGGGGGATGACTGCGGCAGCTTTCCAATCCTTGGGGATCTCAGACGATATGAAAGAGAGGTTGAACAGGCTGGTAATAGGGGTTGCGACAATGGCGGCAGATAGTTTCAGAAATAGAGGGTCCAGATTGTCAAGCCCAGCTGATTTGTACGGGTCCAGGTTTTGCAGCTCTTTCAGAACATCTGCTATTTGGGTTAAGGAGAACCTGGAGAGGCTTGGGCGAGTAGCTGCGGGGGGGTGGAGCTGTTGGCCGAGGTTGGAGTAGCCAGGCGGAAGGCATGGCCAGCCGTTGAGAAATGCTTGTTGAAGTTTTCGATAATCATGGATTTATCGGTGGTGACCGTGTTACCTAGCCTCAGTGCAGTGGGCAGCTGGGAGGAGGTGCTCTTGTTCTCCATGGACTTCACAGTGTCCCAGAACTTTTTGGAGTTGGAGATACAGGATGCAAACTTCTGCCTGAAGAAGCTGGCCTTAGCTTTCCTGACTGACTGCGTGTATTGGTTCCTGACTTCCCTGAACAGTTGCATATCGCGGGGACTATTCGATGCTATTGCAGTCCGCCACAGGATGTTTTTGTGTGCATGTGTCTGCTCAAACGGTCAGAAACAGACTCCATGAGGGTGGTATGAGGGCCCGAAATCCACAGGTGGGGGTTGTGCTTACAGCCCAACACCGTGCAGGACGTTTGGCATTTGCCAGAGAACACCAAGATTGGCAAATTCGCCACTGGCGCCCTGTGCTCTTCACAGATGAAAGCAGGATCACACTGAGCACATGTGACAGACGTGACAGAGTCTGGAGACGCCGTGGAGAACGTTCTGCTGCCTGCCAGCATGACCGGTTTGGCGGTGGGTCAGTCATGGTGTGGGGTGGCATTTCTTTGGGGGGCCGCACAGCCCTCCATGTGCTCGCCAGAGGTAGCCTGACTGCCATTAGGTACCGAGATGAGATCCTCAGACCCCTTGTGAGACCATATGCTGGTGCGGTTGGCCCTGGGTTCCTCCTAATGCAAGACAATCAAAATCAAAATGTGGCTGGAGTGTGTCAGCAGTTCCTGCAAGAGGACGGCATTGATGCTATGGACTGACCCGCCCGTACCCCAGACCTGAATCCAATTGAGCACATCTGGGACATCATGTCTCGCTCCATCCACCAACGCCACGTTGCACCACAGACTGTCCAGGAGTTGGCGGATGCTTTAGTCCAGGTCTGGGAGGAGATCCCTCAGGAGACTATCCGCCACCTCATCAGGAGCATGCCCATGCGTTGTAGGGAGGTCATACAGGCACGTGGAGGCCACACACACTACTGAGCCTCATTTTGACTTGTTTTAAGGACATTATATCAAAGTTGGATCAGCCTGTAGTGTGGTTTTCCACTTGAATTTTGAGTGTGACTCCAAATCCAGACCTCCATGGGTTGATCAATTTGATTTCCATTGATAATTTGTGTGATTTTGTTGTCAGCACATTCAACTATGTAAAGAACAAAGTATTTAATAAGATTATTTCATTCATTCAGATCTAGGATGTGTTATTTTAGTGTTCCCTTTATTTTTTTGAGCAGTATATATATATTTGACTTGAGTTTATTTAGTAAATCTTTTCTTAACTCTATTTCTTAAACTGCTTTGTTTGTTAATGGCTTGTACCTAAGCATTTCACAGTATGGTCTACACCTGTTGTATTCGGCGCATGTAATAAATGACATTTGATTTGATGCTGGAAGGGATATTCAGTGTCTGCTTAATTATTTGTTACCCATCTACCAATAGATGCCGTTATTTGAGAGACATTGTAAAAAACGATGTAAAAAAAAGTATTTAATAAGAATATTTCATTCATTCAGATCCAGGATGTGTTATTTTAGTGTTCCCTTTATTTTTTTGAGCAGTATATATATATGGATAAGAAATCAGGCCGTACACTGTTGTGTCACCGACCAAATGAATGATTGTGTTGGAGTCGTGCCTGTCGTGCCTGGCCGTGCAATCATGAGGTGAGGTTCAGCGTGGTGGATGTGTTGTTACCTACCCTTACCACCTGGGGGCGGCCCGTCAGGAAGTCCGGGATCCAGTTGCAGAGGAAGGTGTTGAGTCGCAGGGTCGTTAGCTTATTGATGAGCTTTGAGGGCACTATGGTGTTGAACGCAGAGCTGTAGTCAATGAATAGCATTCTCACATAGGTGTTCCTTTTGTCCAGTTGGGAAAGGGCAGTTTGGAGTGCAATAGAGATGGCATCATCTGTGGATCTGTTGGGGTGGTATGCAAATTAGAGTGGGTCTAGGGTTTCTGGGATAATGGTGTTGCTGTGAGCCATGACCAGCCTTTCAAAGCACTTCATGGCTACAGACGTGAGTGTTACGTGTCGGTAGTCATTTAGGCAGGTTACCTTAGTGTTCTTGGGCACAGGCACTATGTTGGCCTGCTTAAAACATGTTGGTATTACAGACTCGGACAGGGAGAGGTTGAAAATGTCCGTGAAAACACTTGCCAGTTGATCAGCGCATGCTCTGAGTACACACCCTGGGAATCCGTCTGGCCCTGCGGCCTTGTGAATGTTGAACAGTTTAAAGGTCATACTCACATCGGCTGCGGAAAGTGTGATCACACAGTCTTCCGGAACAGCTGATGCTCTCATGCATGTTTCAGTGCAATTTGCCTCGAAGTGAGCATAGAAGTAGTTTAGCTCGTCTGGTAGGCTCGTGTCACTGGGCAGCTCTCGGCTGTGTTTCCCTTTGTAGTATGTAATGGTTTGCAAGCCATGCCTCATCCGACGAGTGTCAGAGCCTGTGGTTGGAGCGAGCCTGTGGTTGGAGCGAGCGGTCGCATCTGCACTCGGTCCGCAGGTAGTATTACATTTCATTACATTTCATTACATTTCATTATAGTACAACGGTTTGATTTGTCTAATCTTATCAATTTCTTCTTAGCTAGCTACACAGCCGTCTTTGTATCATAGATAATTGCGTAATTATCGTATTTCGTCGTCCTAACGCAGTCTACACTGCCCTGCAGCTAGCCAGCTAGCTAACGTCCACCGTTAGCTAGTCCACCGTCTACCGATTAGCAGCACAACTATTACACTTAACTGAACGACTTGATTAGTGAAGTGTTAGCTAGCTACATAGTTGTCTTTGCTGTCTTCGTACCCAAGATAATTGTGTAGTTTAGAGTGTGTAGTTTTATGTCGTCCTTAACATAGGAGACTCTGCTAGCTAGCCAACAGCTAGCCAACGTCTACCGAACAGAACTTCTGCACTCAACAATCCGGTCGCATTTCGCTTCGCTCCACAGGTAGTATCACATTTTTCATTTCATTACAGTACAACGGCTTGATTTGTTTGATCGTAGCTAGCTACATAGCTAGCTACACAGCCGTCTTTGTATCAAAGATAATTGTGTAGTCTAGAGCGATTTCCTAGGTTAGTTAGCCAGCTATTGTCGTTCTTTTAACGCAACGTAACGTAATCAACACTGCTAGCTAGCCAGCTAGCCCCGAATAGCAGCACAGTAGAAACTATTACACTCAACGGAACGACTTGATTAGTGTAGTGTCAACAACGCAGCCAATGCCAACTAGCCTACTTAGTCAACAACGCAGCCTCTGCCAGCTAGCCTACTTCAGCAGTACTGTATCATTTTAATCATTTTAGTCAATAAGATTCTTGCTACGTAAGCTTAACTCTCTGAACACTCGTGACGTGTAGTCCACTTGTCATTCAATCTCCTTTGCATTAGCGTAGCCTCTTGTGTAGCCTGTCAACTATGTGTCTGTCTATCCCTGTTCTCTCCTCTCTGCACAGACCATACAAACGCTCCACACCGCGTGGCCGCGGCCACCTAATCTGGTGGTCCCAGCGCGCACGACCCACGTGGAGTTCCAGGTCTCCGGTAGCCTCTGGAACTGCCGATCTGCGGCCAACAAGGCAGAGTTCATCTCCGCCTATGTCTCCCTCCAGTCCCTCGACTTCTTGGCACTGACGGAAACATGGATCACCACAGACAACACTGCTACTCCTACTGCTCTCTCTTCGTCTGCCCACGTGTTCTCGCACACCCCGAGAGCTTCTGGTCAGCGGGGTGGTGGCACCGGGATCCTCATCTCTCCCAAGTGGTCATTCTCTCTTTCTCCCCTTACCCATCTGTCTATCGCCTCCTTTGAATTCCATGCTGTCACAGTTACCAGCCCTTTCAAGCTTAACATCCTTATCATTTATCGCCCTCCAGGTTCCCTCGGAGAGTTCATCAATGAGCTTGATGCCTTGATAAGCTCCTTTCCTGAGGACGGCTCACCTCTCACAGTTCTGGGCGACTTTAACCTCCCCACGCCTACCTTTGACTCATTCCTCTCTGCCTCCTTCTTTCCACTCCTCTCCTCTTTTGACCTCACCCTCTCACCTTCCCCCCTACTCACAAGGCAGGAAATACGCTCGACCTCATCTTTACTAGATGCTGTTCTTCCACTAACCTCGTTGCAACTCCCCTCCAAGTCTCCGACCACTACCTTGTATCCTTTTCCCTCTCGCTCTCATCCAACACTTCCCACACTGCCCCTACTCGGATGGTATCGCGCCGTCCCAACCTTCGCTCTCTCTCCCCCCGCTACTCTCTCCTCTTCCATCCTATCATCTCTTCCCTCTGCTCAAACCTTCTCCAACCTATCTCCTGATTCTGCCTCCTCAACCCTCCTCTCCTCCCTTTCTGCATCCTTTGACTCTCTATGTCCCCTATCCTCCAGGCCGGCTCGGTCCTCCCCTCCCGCTCCGTGGCTCGGAAATGGAGGAAAACGACTCATTGCGAGCTCACAGATCTGCCTCTACAGGAAGCTCCGGGCAGATGACTTCAACCATTTTGAGCGGAAATGGAGGAAAACCCTGTGCTCCTCCCCTGATGAAATCGGACCTGACATCCTTTCACCCCTCCCTCCTCTCTGACATTTTCCTCCTCTTCTGAAAAGAAGGTCGGCAACAACTACAGACATCCGATCCTCGTTTGCTAAGTCAAACGACACCGCTGGTTCTGCTCACACTGCCCTACCCTGTGCTCTGACCTCTTTCTCCCCTCTCTCTCCAGGTGGCGTGGCGAGAATCCGTCTCCACACCACGTGCTCTCACCACTGGTGTCCCCCAGGGCTCTGTTCTAGGCCCTCTCCTATTCTCGCTATACACCAAGTCACTTGGCTCTGTCATAACCTCACATGGTCTCTCCTATCATTGCTATGCAGACGACACACAATTAATCTTCTCCTTTCCCCCTTCTGATGACCAGGTGGCGAATCGCATCTCTGCATGTCTGGCAGACATATCCGTGTGGATGACGGATCACCACCTCAAGCTGAACCTCGGCAAGACGGAGCTGCTCTTCCTCCCGGGGAAGGACTGCCCTTTCCATGATCTCGCCATCACGGTTGACAACTCCATTGTTTCCTCCTCCCAGAGCGCTAAGAACCTTGGCGTGATCCTGGACAACACCCTGTCGTTCTCAACTAACATCAAGGCGGTGGCCCGTTCCTGTAGGTTCATGCTCTACAACATCCGCAGAGTACGACCCTGCCTCACACAGGAAGCGGCGCAGGTCCTAATCCAGGCACTTGTCATCTCCCGTCTGGATTACTGCAACTCGCTGTTGGCTGGGCTCCCTGCCTGTGCCATTAAACCCCTACAACTCATCCAGAACGCCGCAGCCCGTCTGGTGTTCAACCTTCCCAAGTTCTCTCACGTCACCCCGCTCCTCCGCTCCCTCCACTGGCTTCCAGTTGAAGCTCGCATCCGCTACAAGACCATGGTGCTTGCCTACGGAGCTGTGAGGGGAACGGCACCTCAGTACCTCCAGGCTCTGATCAGGCCCTACACCCAAACAAGGGCACTGCGTTCATCCACCTCTGGCCTGCTCGCCTCCCTACCACTGAGGAAGTACAGTTCCCGCTCAGCCCAGTCAAAACTGTTCGCTGCTCTGGCCCCCCAATGGTGGAACAAACTCCCTCACGACGCCAGGACAGCGGAGTCAATCACCACCTTCCGGAGACACCTGAAACCCCACCTCTTTAAGGAATACCTAGGATAGGATAAAGTAATCCCTCTCACCCCCCCTCCCGCTGAAAAGATTTAGATGCACTACTGTTCCACTGGAGGTCATAAGGTGAATGCACCAATTTGTAAGTCGCTCTGGATAAGAGCGTCTGCTAAATGACTTAAATGTAAATGTAAATGTAGTACGATTTGATCTTAGTCCTGTATTGATGGTTCGTCAGAGGGCATAGCGGGATTTCTTACAAGCTTCCGGGTTAGAGTCCCGCTCCTTGAAAAAGGCAGCTCTAGCCTTTAGCTCATTGCGGGTGTTGCCTGTAATCCATGGCTTCTGGTTGGGGTATCTATGTATGGTCAATGTGGGGATGACGTCATCAATGCACTTATTGATGAAGCCAATGACTGATGTGATGTACTCCTCAATGCCATCGGAGGAATCCCGAACATATTACAGTCTGTGCTAGCAAAACAGTCCTGTAGCTTAGCATCTGCTTCATCTGACCACTTTTTTATTGATCTAGTGACTGGTGCTTCCTTCTTTAGTGTTTGCTTGTAAGCAGGAATCAGGAGGATAGAATTATGGTCAGATTTGCCAAATGGAGGGCGAGGGAGAGCTTTGCATGAGGGTGTGTGTGGATTAAAGGTAATTCAGAGTTTTTCCCTCTGGTTGCACATTTAACCCTCCTGTTGTGTTCCGGTTCGAATTGCACTGATTTACAAGTTTTCTCTCTGAAAAATGTAGTTAATTTAATCTGATTGTCATAAGATTCCATGACTTTGTCCACACAGGGCATCTGAAAACACAAAATACATTTGGATGATTTTCATTATATTTTGGGTGCTTCATTTTACTTTTGTACAGCTGTTGAGTTCCCGGTCAAAAACAACCGGTCGTTAGAAATGAATGGGTGAGACTGCAATTAGTGTATATAATTGAGTTAAGGCACATGCCCATTAATCAGATGGACACACTTCCTCTCCTAGACCCCCACATGCATTTGTGTTTGAACACACACACACACACACACACACACACACACACACACCCTCACTCCCCTTCTTGGCTTCCATGGCAACCTTTCCCCAATAGAATCATTCCCCCACGGGAACCACACCTGTTGGCATTCTCATAAACAATTGCAACATTGTTTCAATAATATATAGAACTTTTCTCGCAGCTCTGGTATATAAAGCTTTTTTGAGGCCTTGCTCACAATTCATTCTATGGCAGCACAATGACCAGACTATATACTGTATGTGAGGCTATTGATCATATCTTTGATCATTACACTGGTGAGGAGAGAGGCCAGGAAACTGACAGTGAGGATGCTTTTCTCGCAGCTCTAGTACATCATTCCCCATTAACAAGTTGTATGTGTTCAGGTCAATGAGGCCTACAGGCAATGAATAGCAAATGTTCACAAGAACTTGAGTTGATAATATATGTGTTATTATGGATTTATAATCATCTATAATGACGCGGTCATTTTGGACCGGGAACACAGAAATAATTAACATGAAACGAGCACAACAGGAGAGGTTATCATGCTGATTCAAATTTGGTAAGTTAAGTTTCCCTGCATTAAAGTCCTCGACTACTAGGAGCGCCGCCTCTGGGTGAGTGTTTTCTTGTTTGCTTATGGCAGAATACAGCTCATTGAATGCCGTCTTAGTGCCAGCCTCTGACTGTGGTAGTATGTAAACAGCTTTGATAAACACAGATGAAAACTCTCTAGGTATATAGTGTGGTCTACAGCTTATCATGAGATACTCTATCTCAGGCGAGCAGTAGCTTGAGACTTCCTTATATCGTGCACCAGCTGATATTTACAAAAATGTTGCATCCCCTTGTCTTACCAGATTGCTGTTCTATCCTGCCGGTACAGCGTATAACCAGCCAGCTGTATGTTGATAGTGTCGTCGTTCAGCCACGACTCCGTGAAGCATAAGATATTACTGTTTTGAATGTCCCGTTGGTAGTTTAATCTTGCGCGTATGTCAACTATTTTATTCTCCAACGATTTGCACGTTTGCTAGCAGAATAGAAAAAAGTGGGGGTTTACTCGTTCGCCTACAAATTCTCAGATGGCAGCCCGCCCTTTGGCCCCTTTTTCTCTGCCTCCTCTTCACGCAAATCACTGGGATCTGGGCCTGTTCCATAGAAAGCAGTATATCGTTCAGGTCAGGCTCGTCAGACTCGTTAAAGGAAAAAAGGATTCTGCCAGTCCGTGGTGAGTAATCGCAGTCCTGATGTCCGGAAGTTATTTTCGGTCATAAGAGACAGTAGCAACAACATTATGTACAAAATACAAGAAAATCTATTGAATGAACAAAACAAAAAACACAATCGGTTGGGGACACGTAAAACATCTGCCTAATTCTACAGGCGCCATTATTATCCATCCATTATCCATCACTATCTCCTATAGTGTCACACTGTTTCACCTATGTGCTTGTATCCACCCCCTTCCAGGTGTCGCCCGTTTGATCCATTATCCCTTGTGTGTTTATACCTGTGTTCTCTGTCTGTAGCCAGTTCGTCTTGTCTCGTCAAGCCTACCAGCGTTTTTCCCTTACTCCTGTTTAGTCCTTGTTTTTCTGGTTTTGACTATTCTGCCTGCCCTGAACCTGACTGCCGTTCTGTACCTTGTGACACTGCCCTGGATTACTGACCTCTGCCTTCCCTGTGCCTGCCTGCGTTCGGTACTTTCCGGACTCTGCTCTGGATTTACTGACCTCTTCCTTCCCTTGACCTATCATTTGCCTGCCCCCTGTTTTCGGAATAAATGTTTGTTTCTTCGAACTGTCTGCATCTGGGTCTTATCCTGAGGTCTGATAATACTAACTGGCCATGACTGACCCAGCAGACTCGGACGAGCTCCGCAACGCCATCTCCTCCCAAGGAGCCACCATTGAGACTTTCAAGATTTACTTCGAGGTCGTCTGGATGGATTGCAGAATGCCATGACTGTGCTTTGAATACATTTCTGGAGCAACTCTGCGGATTATCTGTGAGGCAGCCAGCCATGTCAGTAGCCTTCCAGCCTCCCAGTAATACCGCTGTCAGCAGTGCGTCTCTCCAGGCAACCCCGGCTTCCCGAGAACCCCACTTACTGGACAATGGAGAATTGAAAACCTTTCACCTCAGCCACAACTCCTTCAGTCTGAAACACACGGTAGATTGTTGTTCCCACACCTCAGTATCCCAGGTGAGAGCCCTCCCGGGCATTAGCGTTATGAGATACACCATCATGAGGGAACACTGGGAGAGAAATGCCCGACAGGTTCCTGACCCTCCAGCGTTCCGGGGGTAGGAGAGAGGCTAGCCGGAAGTTACTCCAGCTTCTCCAAGATTGCCACAGTGTGGCGGACTATGCAGTTGATTTCCGCACGTTGGCTGCCGAGAGTGCCTGGAACCCGGAATCCCTGTTCGACACATTCCTTCATGGATTATCGGAGGAGGTTAAGGACGAGCTAGCAGCACGGGAGCTGCCTACAAATCTAGATTCACTCATCGCATTGACCATCCAGATTGATGGGCGGCTATGGGAACGTAGGAGGGAGAGGTCAAACACTTACGCAGAGTTGTCCGTATACATCCACATTTTTATGTGTCAAGGATTAAACCTATGTCTCAAAACCTTTTGTCTCCTGTTTGCCCCATTTTCCTCTGCGTATTTATACCCATGTTCTCTGTTTGTCTGTTGACAGTTTGTCTTGTCTCATTAAGCCTACCAGCATTTTCCCTGTAGTCCTGTTTTCTGCCTACCCTGACCCTGAGCCTGCCTGACATTCTGTACCTTGTGACACTGCTCTGGATTACCAACCTCTGCCTGCCCTTGACCTGTCGTTTGCCTTGCCCCCTGTTCTTGTAATAAACTTTTGTTACTTCTGCATCTGGGTCTTATGTTGAGGTCTGATATATAGCATTTTGATTCACTAACTTTTGCACAACTTCATTACAAGCAAAGAAGCAGAAAAAAAGTGTTCAAAACACTTCATTTAATTTCAAATCCTGGGGCGTTTATCAAGTAGTTCTTGTACACTTGTTTTGCTACAAAAATGGCATACAATCTGCAAAATATGTAAAGATATTCCTTTGATCATAATTCAAGGTTCTTCTGGAATTTTACAGGAAAATGCAGTGAATCAACAAAGGCTCTACAGATGGTTACCCTGCTGTTTCTGCAGCATCATTAAGGTAGAACATTTTACCTTTCAACAATAAGGAGGTCGTATATTAGTTGTATCCCATGTCATGTTACAAATACAAAGATGATTTTGAATTGAGTGGAAATGTGAGGGAGCCAGATAGGAGAAAGGAGTTATGGACTGGACACATCCCCTAGGTAAGATTGATGGATAGAGGTTGGGACTAATAACAACAAGATAACAAATGTAAAACATATGGGGTCTGTAAAATGTATATAGGTTCAGAACTTTTGTGAAATAGCACAACGACTCCACAAATTTCTTGTTACCAAACTATAGTTTTGGCAAGTCAGTTAGGACATCTACTTTGTGCATGACACAAGTCATTTTTCCAACAATTGTTTACAGACAGATTATTTCACTGTATCACAATTGGAGTGGGTCAGAAGTTTACATGCACTAAGTTGACTGTGCCTTCAAATAGCTTGGAAAATGTCATGGCTTTAGAAGCTTCTAATAGGCTAATTGACATCATTTGAGTCAATTGGAGGTGTACCTGTGGATGTATTTCAAGGCCTACCTTCAAACTCAGTGCCTCTTTGCTTGATGGGAAAATCAAAAGAAATCAGCCAAGACCTCAGAATTTATTTTTAGACCTCCACAAGTCTGGTTTATCCCTGGGAGCAATTTCCAAATGCCTGAAGGTACCACGTTCATCTGTACAAACAATAGTGCGCAAGTATAAACACCATGGGACCAAGCAGCCGTCATAACGCTCAGGAAGGAGACGCCTTCTGTCTCCTAGAGATTAATGTACTTTCAATCCCAGAACAACAGTGAAGCATCATGTTGTGGGGGTGCTTTGCTGCAGGAGGGACTGGTGCACTTCACAAAATAGAGGGCATCATGAGGAGGTAAATTATGTGGATATATTGAAGCAACATCTCAAGACTTCAGTCAGGAAGTTATGCTTGGTCGCAAATGGACAATGACCCCAAACATACTTCCAAAGTTATGGCAAAATGGCTTAAGGACAACAAAGTCAAGGTATTGGGAGTGGCCATGACAAAGCCCTGACCTCAATCCCATAGAACATTTTTGGGCAGAACTGAAAAAGCATGTGCGAGCAAGGAGACCTACAAACCTGACTCAGTTACACCAGCTCTGTCAGGAGGAATTGGCCAAAATTCACCCAACTTATTGTGGGAAGCGTGTGGAAGGCTACCTGAGACATTTGACCCAAGTTAAACAATTTAAAGGCAATGCTACCAAATACCAATTGAGTGTATGTAAACTTTTGACCAACTGGGAATGTGATGAAAGAAATAAAAGCTGAAATAAATCACTCTCTCTACTATTATTCTGACATTTCACATTCTTAAAATATAAGTGGTGATCCTAACTGTCCTAAGACAGTGACATTTTTACTAGGATTAAATGTCAGGAATTGTGAACAAACTGAGTTTAAATGTATTTTGCTAAGGTGTATGTAAACTTCCGACTTCAACTGTATATATGAGATGTATTTACACAAAAACATATATGGGGAATTAGAAATGACGCAGACAATTACATTGATGGAAGCAACAATCTATCCACAGTATTAAAGCTGATCCACCCCCCATTAAATAAAGTAAAATCCGATGTTGTTTAACCAAGCATCAAGAGAGAGCTGAGCTTTTTGTATAGCTCAATGAAATACCTTCTCAGTTAATAAGGATATGCAGAGGGAGACTATAAATGACAATTGGCTGGATATGCCAGGGTCTTTCTGTTCACATAATACGACAAAGGTATCAGTCAATCATCAACGAGGATTGTAAGACAGTATATCGAGTGCTGTGACTGCAACAGTATGTGACTTTCAGTTTCTAATTCTATTGCGGCTCTGTGTGGGAGTGGGAGCATGTGTTTGGGTCACAGCTTGTACAGTGGGGCAAAAAAGTATTTAGTCAGCCACCAATTGTGCAAGTTCTCCCACTTAAAAAGATGAGAGAGGCCTGTAATTTTCATCATAGGTACACTTCAACTATGACAGACAAAATGAGGAAAAAAATCCAGAAAATCACATTGTAGGATTTTTTATCAATTTATTTGCAAATTATGGTGGAAAATAAGTATTTGGTGAATAACAAAAGTTTATCTCAATACTTTGTTATATAACCTTTGTTGGCAATGACAGAGGTCAAACGTTTTCTGTAAGTCTTCACAAGGTTTTCACACACTGTTGCTGGTATTTTGGCCCATTCCTCCATGCAGATCTCCTCTAGAGCAGTGATGTTTTGGGGCTGTTGCTGGGCAACACAGACTTTCAACTCCCTCCAAAGATTTTATATGTTGTTGAGATCTGGAGACTGGCTAGGCCACTCCAAGACCTTGAAATGCTTCTTACGAAGCCACTCCTTCGTTGCCCGGGCGGTGTGTTTGGGATCATTGTCATGCAGAAAGACCCAGCCACGTTTCATCTTCAATGCCCTTGCTGATTGAAGGAGGTTTTCACTCAAAATCTCATGATACATGGCCCCATTCTTTCCTTTACACGGATCAGTCGTCCTGGTACCTTTGCAGAAAAACAGCCCCAAAGCATGATGTTTCCACCCCCATGCTTCACAGTGGGTATAGTGTTCTTTGGATGCAACTCAGCATTCTTTGTCCTCCAAACACGACGAGTTTTTACCAAAAAGTTCTATTTTGGTTTCATCTGACCATATGACATTCTCCCAATCTTCTTCTGGATCATCTAAATGCTCTCTAGCAAACTTCAGACGGGCCTGGACATGTACTGGCTTAAGCAGGGGGACACGTCAGGCACTGCAGGATTTGAGTCCCTGACGGCGTAGTGTCTTACTGATGGTAGGCTTTGTTACTTTGGTCCCAGCTCTCTGCAGGTCATTCACTAGGTCCCCCCATGTGGTTCTGGGATTTTTGTTCACCGTTCTTGTGATAATTTTGACCCCACGGGGTGAGATCTTGCGTCGAGCCCCAGATCGAGGGAGATTATCAGTGGTCTTGTATGTCTTCCATTTCCTAATAATTGCTCCCACAGTTGATTTCTTCAAACCAAGCTGCTTACCTATTGCAGATTCAGTCTTCCCAGCCTGGTGCAGGTCTACAATTTTGTTTCTGGTGTCCTTTGACAGCTCTTTGGTCTTGGCCATAGTGGAGTTTGGAGTGTGACTGTTTGAGGTTTTGGACAGGTGTCTTTTATACTGATAACAAGTTCAAACAGGTGCCATTAATACAGGTAACGAGTGGAGGACAGAGGAGCCTCTTAAAGAAGAAGTTACAGGTCTGTGAGAGCCAGAAATCTTGCTTGTTTGTAGGTGACCAAATACTTTTTTTCCACCATAATTTGCAAATACATTTATTAAAAATCCTACAATGTGATTTTCTGGATTTGTCATAGTTGAAGTGTACCTATAATGAAAATTACAGGCCTCTCTCATCTTTTTAAGTGGGAGAACTTGCACAATTGGTGGCTGACTAAATACTTTTTTGCCCCACTGTAGGTGTGATACTCACAACAATAGTGGATTGTCTCATTTCCCTTTGGGCATTCAGTCCATAAATGTGTATGTTATGCTCTGGGACATTCTCTAAAAGGCTTAGTGGAACCTTCCCTTATTCTAAAGTGAATGAAAGTGAGGGCATTTTTAAATCAGACTGCATGTGATATTCGATACAAGGAATGTATCTGTCATCAACCTCCCAAACGTTTTAACCCTCAAATGATTGTGATTGACGTCTGAGATGTCTTCTAGAGCCATTCTAGTTTTGACTGCAGGTCTTTCATAATATTAAGTGCCATGGAATTGATTGACAGTATGCACATTGGTATAGCTTGTGTGCAATAGGATCGCATCTGGACATGGGGGTTGTGATAGTTCCCTTCATATTCTTTGTATCTACAGAGTGGATGTGGGTTGATGCCTGGCTTATTTGAACAGTGTAAATTGATATCTGCATTTGCTGTTTGCTTTATTATAAACAGTGATTTGAGGGGTGTCTGTGTGTTACTCTTAACCATGGCATAATGAGCACTTCCTGAGAATGGTATTCTCAGTAGCTCCTACCACACATGAACCTACTTTAAGATGATGCATTCTGAAATCAGACTAGCATCAATGAGAGCATGCCCATGAATGTTAGTGTCAGTTTTTCAAATCACCAACTGAACGAAATTAGATGCTAAACTGAGACAAGCAGGACGCCATGCAATCTCATAACCTCCATGTGAATAATAAACCAGTCATAGAAAGACTCAAACTCAATTTGGCGCATGAACTGACTTATTCCGTTTGAGCCAAAAACATTTAGTGAAGGTTCTGCTTCGAATTCACATTGAACCTCAGACTACGGTCATCTTTGAATTTTATCAATGTATGTTTTATGACCAGATAAAACTTGTTTAACTATTCCCTTCTACATGAATCACGAACCTAAATGTTGTTTAGGTATTACCCCAAACCATCTATTGACGAGATGGATTCCATTTTAGATTAATCCAAGAAAGGCTTTCAAAGCCATGAAGATAAAAAATAGAAACTTGAAAAAGTGGTATACGATGGACGCAAAGAGTGTGATTGATGTGAAGTGTAGGGATAGAGCTGGGACAGCAGCACATCCAGACAACCAGTCTTCTGTCCAATAACTGATAAGAGACATGCATCTGGGAAAGCTCTGGCCTTAGGCACTCACATCTCAATCAAAGTATACTGTCATGGTCGTCCTCAAATAATCTGTCTCCATAGATAGGCATCTCCATAGATAGACCAGGCTCGGATTATCTCAAGTTACAATTCCTGAGATGGAGTTTTAACTTTGACTAAATTCTGGTGGAGCCTTGCCTCTCCCCTCCTCCCTGCATGCTCAGTTCTCTCTCTATCTCATTGTCGTCATTCTTTCATTTGAATATAAGAGCGATCAATTTCCCATCTGTGAATTAGGGAGAAGTGATGTTTGCTCTGTGGAAGCTTGATCTGCTGGAGATCGTCGTCCAATAAGAATACATTTACATTGACCTTGTTTCATTACATTTACTTGACTCCAAAAAAAACAAAAAAAAGGACAGACAGACAGACAGACTTGGTAAAAAAGAGACTGCAGACAAAATGCATAATTTATTCATTTTTGATTTCCCCAAAATGCTAGGAAATAAAAGCAGCCAAAATGGATGATCAGCTATATCTTCAAATTGGCCTCAATTACCTTGGGACAGTCCTGGAACTGGTCCACTACTGCAGGCTAGTTAGCACTACCTTGTGATGCAAGGTAATCATATCTCTGTCATGGCTTCAAACCTTGGAACCAGGATTCTCCTCCACTGCTACAGCCGTCCCCTCCATCAATAAGAACATGGGCGTTAGCCTTTGCAGCTCTCTGTTTTCCCGCGTGATTAGGCTAATGCTATTCACTGTAATCATTGGGACGCGGATTGGGTATTTCTCAACCTGACTGGAATAGCTGCCAGGCGGTGATTTTTCAGACAGCAAGAAAACATTTCTCTCTTTTTCGCTTCTGTTTTAGTCAAAGACAGTTTAGAGTATTCATTTGGGTGATTAGATTCAACAGATTGGCGTGAGAAAAAAGGTCTGTGTTGTCGAACTTGTTGGCACAGAGGTTGGAAAAAACCCGGGAATAAGTGGGAAAACAAGATTACTGTGACAGTCAAGATACAATAGGGGAAAATCGTGTTCTGAGGACTGTTATCGGAAATGTTTTGAAGGTAGTCTCAGGCCACAACAGAGCGGCTTTTGGTATGGGAGGAAGATTGAAAAATGGGACAAATTATAAAGTCATGCACTGCAGTTCTTTTCACACTCTGTGCCCTTGCTACAAACCTGTGATTTACTGTAGGCTACAGTATGTTGCAAAGTTGGCTCTATTTGTTGTTAGGAGGACCAAAACTCCCTCCGCCACAGATTAGCCTCTGATCCGTTCTGTTCAGTGAAACACCAGTGAAGCTCAGTGAAGCTCTAAATTTGTGAGGAGCTCCATTGCCTTTGATATCCCCAGTAAATAATAATAAAATAGCAACCTGTCATTCTAATGGCAGAGAGCCTCTTGTAAAACACCATTGATTTATGCCTTCTGCAGGCTAGTAACAGGCTCTGAGCGTGTTTTGAGTCAATAAAATGGTCGACGTGGTGCATTATCTCATCAGCGGGTCATCAGAGGATCTTGCTTCTAATATAAGTCCTTACCCAGGTGAGATGCGGCATAAATATATTACCTGAAAGATGGGGCTGAGTGCATGGGGAATGGTTTTTGGTTGTTCTTCAGCCTGGCCACCTCTTCACATGAAATAGGTTGCGTACTCCTTTTGCTGGAGCGTGTTTCCGTGCCATTAATTGCCATGGATCTGAGATGCCGGCTTGCCTGGTGTAGGAGTCTAATTGACAGATTGAAAGGCAGGGGAAGACGACCTCCTGTGGTTCCTATGGAGTCGGTGGAGGACCACTCTGTCAATTATCTGTTTGGTGTATTCACAGGCTGACTTTGTGGGGTCTTTACTGCCAAACAAGGGCAGAATAAGGAGAGAGTATACTCTTGGAGTTTGGTTATTAAGAGAGGGTCAAACAACATGAGATATACATGGTAATGATTTTTTTTTAGCTAATCTTTAACCACATTTAACTTAATTATGAGTACAGTGGTTATGCTGTATGGCACTTGGCCCTACAATTCCAAAACATTTTTTTCTGTCTTACAGACAGCCTTAATGGATGAAAAGCAGCGAGCACTTTTCTTTACACTTTTGGACCTTCAAATTAGGTGTTCATTATTTAAGTGGTTTGGTGAGTCAAATAGAGCGCTCTGCACATATTGTTTGAAAGACTAAGCGAGTGAGTGACTGGTGTGAGATGTTCTGATCCTTCGCCTCCTTCCTGTCCCTGCTGAGGTTTACAGCACAGAGCGCTCCCTTTGAAGTTACACTGCGTTTGATATGAGGACATTCAATCTTCCTCACCCTCTGCCTCGTTTGATTCGGTTACTTCATACTCCTGCTCACCATGGGGTGAGAGCAACGCTCCTCCACAGCCCTGATCAAACTCCTTCAAAAGTGCCATTTCCACAAGCTGTCAATGGAAAGCAATACATCATAGTAATTGCTCATATTTAAGTCAGGTTTTTAAGGTAATGGAAAGGTGCACGATATTTTCATACCAGTCACTTTTAGAATGGGAAGGAAAGAGGAAAAGCTGTGATGAAAAATAGTGTGTGAGACTGCCAGGTGAAATAAAAAGCCAATGTTGACACTAGGAGGGCTGCAATTATGACTAGAATTAACCCATTTGTCTAACCCCTAGAGGGGAACCCGGGAGTCAGCACATCCACAGCATAGATGTAAGGTCGGTGTGTTTAATTCAAATGCATTTCAGCTTCTCACTCTGTTCCAAAAAAAGGGCTGGCATATCAAACCTGTGTGCTGGGCACATTAAGATGAAGCCTCTAAAACCTGTTTGCCCAATTACACCTTTGATCCTAACACAGACCAAACAGTCAAATGACTATCTCTTAAACCTTTGATTCTTAAGTAAACACTAGACTTCCAACCCTTCAGGTGTCCGAATCAAGCATTTGATTACTGGGTACACACCAGAATACCTAATATTTGCGCTTCCAAATCCCATCTTTAATCCAGGAGTAAACAGTGGAAATCCTAAACTATCTGAATCAAAACCCTCAGGAGAGCCTCGCTCCCCCCCCCCTGCCTCTACCTCTCTTCCCTTTCTCTCCCCTGCGATGAGCTCCTAACAATGGGCCATGACCCTGGCCCACTCCCCCTACAGGTGGTCCAACAGTCTGATGGAACCAGTAGAGGCTGTCAGTCAGCCATTGTGACTAGCAGCGTGTAGCTGGGCTCCCCCCACAATGTAATTACCCTTCCTTATTCACAAAGAACAGCCCCATTTATCTGTGTAAGAACACCCCTTGTGGAAGGCTACAAATAACACAGGAGCCGAACAGAAGGTCAACGTCATGACAGCTATGCCCCGATACGCCTTTCATATGTATTTTGCCGTCATGCCATAGGCCTAGATTTGCTGGCCATTTCCAGCGGAGCGTGATGATGATGATTGAGGCACGTAGTCGTGGGACACAACTCAGAACCTTCAGCATTAGCAATCACTCAGAATAATTCAAATAGCCAGTATTCTTTCCATTTCAATGGTTTCAACCATTGGCATTCCATCTCTCTCGCTCTCTTTTTCGACATGTAAATGTATCATCAAACTAAAAGGCCTAGATGTAATATATTCCCAGACCACAGATAATTGTAAGTCCCGTCATTGTAATGTGTTACGGATACAGTTATCCTGCGTGTGTGTGTATCCTGTGTGTGTGTGTTTCTTTTCTCTCCTTCTCCCCTCACAGGTGAAAATCATCACTCCCCAATCAGTCAACAATCAATCATCAATCAGAAGACACACCTCCTCCTATTTCCTACCCTATCACAGTTCCTTCCCCATGGTTTAAAAACCCCATCATTTGTTTGTTCTAGAGCTCAATCTCTCTGTAAATGCCATGTCTGTAGGTCTCTGTGTTTCACTCTCGCTTTGTGTCTTAAACCTCTCTTTTGTTTAAAGCACCTCCATTGTTTTTAGTTATGGGGTTTGTTTGTTGCTGGTGGGAAAAGGGGGAAACCAAGACAAGTCGCCCATGGGCATACACTACCCGTAGGTGAACTTTGTTAAATACACTAGTTAGGACTGGGCGGACCACCCACTGTATTTTTGGTTAGTTAGTTAGCTGTTGTTAAAGTAGGCTAGTCTAGCTTAGGGGTGTTTTTGAATACTTATTGTTTCTTTTCTTGGGTCCAGCTCAGCCCCTTTTCCTGCTTCCCCCATTACCGTGGGTTTATAAATAAACCTAGAGTTTGACGGTAGATTTCTGTTGTCGTGGTTATTTCGTGCACACTTTTACTTTGTCACAATAATAATTTGCATGAGTTATGTTACGGGTCTCATTACCATCCCCCCTAGACTGTCGGGCCAAAAGGGATTCGTAACATAATGTTTATCATATTCAATGTCCCCAAATTTTGTGTGGATCTTTTTAGTATGGTCTGCAGACTATTTGTATAGTAATTGGATCCTATTTAGCTTCAAATACAGTCCTCTTCGAGAAGTGTTCAAAGTCATTCGCCGGCTGCCAATTTTAATCAAAGTGCCTCTTAATCACATTATTTGCTTGCATCTCTGTTTTTGTGCCGAGATGAACGTGTAAATGGGATCATCTTGGATTTTATTTTTGGGCTTCCTCTTGTTCCTCCCTGGTACCTAACTGTCAACATCTCCCAATGTCATAAAACCTCTGTCTGTGTAATTGCTGATAGACACATGAATGCAGAGGGAGAGAATACTAATCTGTACTTGAGGGGGATTTATGGAGAGGTTAGTTGCTATGGGACTCCATGGGAATCTTCTTGGGACAATTACTGTAGGTGTGTGGGTATAGCGTTTTATGCTGCCATCTCCTTGTCAACTCTATGCAATACTATCCCATTTGGAAAACCGCAATCTAAATTGACAAGCTTGTGTGTTTGTCCAATGTGTGTGTTTGTTCACACTGTTGTATATCTATCGCTTGTCACTTGAAATTGATTTCATCCACAGTTGTAAATGAAGTTGCACCTCATTGACAGGAAGGTAAAGATAGCTTGCCAAAAGATGCATAGATTCAGAGCACAGTTAGATAATACCAGCTGTCATGACGTTGGCCTGGGGGGTTATGTTTATGACAGTCATAAATACCTCTTCCCCCTTTTTCCTCCCTCTACCCTACTGAGGTTACATTTGCAAAAACCCTTGGTTAACATAGAGATTCTGGGAACGTCAGAAGGTGGGGGGAAATTAACTATATTCTGGTAATCCGACCAATGGAACATATGCGATGGTACTTAATGAATATGATGTCAGTTCGGTTGTCATCTGAGACATTCTCATCAATGATAAGATGACACACTCTACAGTGGAAAGTCTACAGATCAGAGTTATCGGATTCACATGGAATTGTTGTTCAATTTAAATGTTTGAATATGAAATTATTCGTGAAGGGATGAAATGTGATTTTAGCTTCTAAAATGTGAGATTTGGGCTTTCATAAGACAGAGCTCTGCTCAATCAGTGGCCCGCCCCTGTGAAGGGACATGGGCTATAAAACTTTTCAAACACGCCCTCCTCTCCCTTCCTATATAAGCCCTTGACGACAATATAACCTCCTGTTCCGAGGATGTCCTATGTCAGAATGGTTCAGATAATAACTACAGAACGAAGCCAACATCAGCGTGAGCTTTGGTTGCGAATGGTATGAACTTTGAACTCTTATTCATTACAGAAGTGATACCTCCTAGCCGTTGGGTTAGCACCAGCAGATGCAACGAGGGTTATGAAGGAACAGACAGAGTATTCCGTCTATCACCCAACGACATTACTACAACGTATCCAATTGACAACCAGAGACATTCTTCAAAGGACTCGGTTTGGCAACACGGCCTTCCATCTACCACCAACCTACCGAAGCACAGCTCAGAGTAAATATTTATTGCATTTTCTTTTTCCAAATGGGCGGTAATTTAGAATGCATCAGATACTGTAATTACAATAGCACAGCTTCTCCCTCTGTCCCTCAGTCTTCCTGCTCTTTCACTCAAACCCAGCCCTTGTCCTTTGAGTAACAAGCTGTCATATCTGTTCCGCCCGCTAGGGACGTTTTCCTTTATGACGTAATCAAGTTATGATTTAACTATGTATATGTGTAATTCTGTGTGATTAGTTAGGCATTTAGTAAATAAATAATTAAACCCAATTGTGTATTGCTGATTCAAATTGATAGCCAGGGTTCATGCAGATAACCAAGAATTTACAACTTTCAGATGACACTGATTTAAGATGAGGATTAATATTGACTGCTATTGATGTAAAATATTACTAGGTCTTTAAGAGTTTATTCGGAAGATAAGAGCTCTATAAATATTATTTTGTGGTGCCCGACTCTCTAGTTAATTACATTTACATGATTAGCTCAATCAGGTGATATTAATTACGGAGAAATTATTTTATAGAATAACATGTCATATCACTTAATCCGGAATAGCCAAAGACACGACACAGCTATTGTGGTTTAGGTGACGAATCGCAGTCTTATGCGTTAGTCAGAGTAAAAATAGATGCCATTCTTCACCAGATGCTGCATTCAACCATTCCAAAGCACCGCTCATACATACTGTATCAGACAGTAGATGTAACATCACAATCAAAGCAATAGCCACTCAATGATGGGAGAGCAAGACAGGACCGTTTAACACTGTCAATAACTACCATTTGATTATTTCATTTGGTTGTGGACTGAAGTGAATCATTTCAAATGCTACCTTCTTTTGAGATGTGTTACCAATTGCATCTTCAAAGTTGTCAGAGATGCTGAATGAAGCTGTTTATGAGGGTGAGCATCAACTGATGTGAGTTTGTGGTGTGTATTGAGGCTAGAGGCACACATGGGGCAGACAGGCATAGATAATCCAGTCGACTCTAGTGGTAAGGGGGATTGGGGAGTGAAGAGGATGGGGCACACAGAGCCAACCACACATTACCCCCGCCCTCTTCTGTCTCTCTCGAATTGAAGAGTAGACATTGGCAATGTTATGTAAGGTAGGGTACATTTTCTCCCAGACTTAGTCAGATTACAGTTGAAAAAAGGCCTGCTGTACTGCAAAAGATAGTGAACAGACATGGTCAGAAATCCCTGTTCTGTGCCACATTGCCTGGTTGGATCCTACATGTTTCCTGTGAACTTCACCCTCCTCAGAAAGAAACACATTTCCCCATTTCACCCTCTTTAACCCATGGTTGTGTAACGTATCACCGTCATAGGGCATTTCTTCATCTTTCTGAGCTATACAACAATACTTGGAACATTACATTAAATGCAGAAGTAGTTATTGGATACCATTAAAAAGAAAGGTACCTTGATGGGAAATGGCCTATATATTAGCCAAACAAAATACTGCTTACAATATTTTAGAGCTCAGTTCTTGTAACGCCTTGCATAATTGAATTATTCTTGAAATTTGCAACGTTTAGTGACAGTTCAGCTTTGGTGAATACATTTTAAAGTCTACATACTCCTACGTCTACTTTCAATTTCATAACACGTACTGTGTTTGAGGTAAGAAATGTTCACACCACATTTTTCATCCCTTTTTTTCAGCTCTCAGGCATGAGTTTGTGCACTTTACAGGATTTGAATTTTCATCATGCTTCTTCCTATGGGAAAGAGGAAAAAACATCTATGTATAATCTTAATTTGATCACTCTTTTGTTGCTGAGATTTTCCTGCACAGAAGGAAATGCAAACGTGTAGTTGTATTCAAGGTTTAATACGGCTTCTAAAGTTTGTGATTTCCACTTTAAAATGTCAGACTTGATTTGCTCGACGTAAAAATGCCCATTAATTACTATCCACATAGTAATTTGCATTTCCTGTTGCTGAAAGATTATTTTCCTGCTGTAGCAAACTGGCTCAAATTAAGATCCTACATCTGTACATGTCATCATCATGTTTGTCTAGGTATGAACCAGGGACCTTCCTGGATCAGGATCAGCTGCATCTTGAGAGCAGCTCCCTCAAATCCAGGTGATCAGTGGATATATCTCCCTGTAGTCCACAGGTGGGAACAACTATACTTCTGGAGACCCCACCACAATACTGCAGTACCACAGACACATGACAGCAGGCACATGTTTTGCAGAGGCATCGACTGTGGTTAGAAAAACACAATGTAACTGACTGGCAGTGCAAAAGACTGGGGAACACAACCTCCCACCACACAGTGACCGCTAATGTGACAACATTCAACATGATCAGTCACTCATTCTACTAACGTATCGCAAATGTGTTGCCAATAGCTACGGAGGTCGGCGGCGGAGGGTAAGCTGTTCTTTCCCAGCCTTTTTTACTCCTCCCCAGAGCCACCCAGAAAGGTATGTTCTGGTCAGGAATGTGTTGGGACATACAGTACAAGGCTTTTACCTGTCAATACCACCGCACAGCTGCAGCTGTGACAATACTGGCGCCCCTACTCCTGTGCGTAGGCCATGCATGAACCCAGCATTGACCTGGATGTACTCTCCTTGGAGCGATAGCAGGCTTTGTCACGACTGTGAGGGCCCCCTTAATTGGAACCGAATAGGCTGATGTGGCTGACCCTCTCCCACTTTCATTTCGCAGTGCAGTCAAGCTTCAAATTGAGTGATTTAACCAGCTATCTGCACAAGCAATGGGCCCGGAGATGAGTGTTTGTCGAGAGCGACGGTGAAGCTCTCATAGGGTTAAACGCATGATTAATGTCTTGTCCGCAGGTGCCTTTACTCTGCTCTCATCTCATTTATGAAATGAAATGTAAATGACGCTAACTCAATTAAGAGAGAGGACACTCACTGGAACAGAATAACAGACTTCCAGCCTACTCCAGATGCAAAGTAGCCAATGGGGTTCACGTTTGGATCATTTATACCTTGCATTTGCATTTGAGCTAGCTCTAGTTTTAAAGTGGATCATCTCACTGTTAGAACTGAGCCTCTGTGAGAGATGTTGTGGGAAAAAGAAGAACACAGCTTATGTAATCCACCTAGTGATATTCAGCAGTATCTCAGAGGTCAATGGCGGTTTTTGTTTGACGTACATGTGTAACCTGTTGTGTTCCTTACCTCTATACCAAGCTACTTATTTGAAGTTTAGAATGTTGTATGATATGTTAGACGTTATATGGTTAACAATGCATGCACAAGCCCCGGAGCTTAAGCCCATACAGTACCAGGCCACTGAGCCTTAGCTGAGAAGCACTCATCCAGAAAATGGATGTAGATAGTGGAGCTCAGGTACCTGGCAGGGACGCACGGTGTCATGAAGGAGCTGAGGATACGCCAGATACATTTGCACGCACAACAACACACACACACACACACACACACAGAGATCTGAGATGACCAGGCTTCCTACCAGCGATCAGAGTGAGAGAGACAGAAATGTTCCAATCTGGAAGTCACTACTGTCACTCAGAGTTTACCAGCCTGAGTGCAGCATAATTATATTCACCAATTATATTCTCGCTTTGTGTATTAAGTGTGTAAATGTCGGTAAGATAATAGCATTTCAGGTGTGTGTACCGCTGCACCTTGCTTTGACAACCAGACAAATGAAAGGAGTTTGAAATGTGGTACTTCAGACATAATTATGGAGCCTCTCTCTCTCTCTTTAACTCTGTCCCACACTCGATGAGACTCAGGCTGTGACAGAAAACCCATTAATGGTATAAAAGATTGGTAAATGCTATTACTCGCTTTGTGGACGTTTCTCACACTACTGCAAGTTAACCAGCTACCTTAGATGACTTTGATAAACTGACATATCACTGGATCTGTTGTGTGGTGGCTAATGAGAATCCACATGAATACGTAATAATGGGATTTAAACTTCTAATGCTGTCTTAGGAGAGTTTCTTTGAATAAATATGGCAAAAACGATTTGTGCTTTCTCAAAAAATAAAAAAGGGAGAGTTGTGACATGCCCATCCCACGCAACGAGATATATAATTGATGGGTGACATCTCGTCGATTCCCAATGGAGAAGGGATTGAGAATTTTGTCAGGCAGACTGACATGCCTTGTGCTGAAGTCTTAACTTTCCTGATAAGGGAGGGTGTGGAAAAGCCACTGTCCTGTCACAATATATTGAAACCGTCATAGCTCGACCACAGACTCCGTCTCTCAGGGACAGCCCGTAAATAATGGAATGTTCTCTTTTTTCCTGGGTTCCGTGTTACCCAGACCACTTCACCCTCCTCAAAGCAATTTTGTAAAACATTCCTTGCCACTTTAAAGTATTGGGGGGGAGTACTGAAGTGTTTCGAGCTCTGGATCCTGACACACCATCTCAGACACTAGAGCAAGAGGAAATAAATCATATCCCTGTCTCAAAGATTACTGCAGAGTGCAGTACAGTTATGATAAATTCATATTTGTAATTTCTCACAGGTGGATGGTGGCTTCATCACTGGGAATTTAAGTGCTGACATTAAGCCAGACTTCTGCACTGACTCCACACTTTGTTCGAAATGGCTAGTGCAAAAAGCCACAGTACATAAAACGGCTTGTGTTTAATAATCCATTTACAAAGACATACAGTGTATTCAGAAAGTATTCACATCCCTTGACTTTTCATATATTGTGACGATACAGCCAAATTCTAAAATGGATTCAATAGTTTTTTCCCTCGTCAATCTACACACAATATCCCATAACTATTCAAATCAAATCAAATTGCATTTGTCACAGTCACCGAATACAACAGGTTGATCTTGCAGTGAAATGCTTACTTACAAGCGCTTAACCAACCATGCATTTTTAAGAAAATTAAGTGTAGAGTTAAAAACTGATAAGTAAAAGATAAAGAAAATAACGAGCAGCAGTAAAATAACAGTAATGAGGCTGGTAGCCTAGTGGTGGTTAGAGAGTTGGACTAGTAACCGAAAGGTTGCGAGATCGAATCCCCGAGCTGACAAGGTAAAAACCTGTCGCTCTGCCCCTGAACAAGGCAGATAACACACTGTTCCTAGGCTGTCATTGAAAATAAGAATTTGTTCTTAAACTGACTTGCCTAGTTAAATAAAGTTCAGGGGTACCGGTACAGAGTCAATGTGCGAGGGCACAGGTTAGTTGAAGTAACCTGGAATTAAAATAGATTTTTGGGGAGTTTGTATTTTTTGATTTACACAAAATGCCTACCACTTTGAAAATGCAAAATATGTTTTCTTGTGAAACAAACAAGAAATAAGACTAAAAAACTGAAAAATTGAGCATGCATAACTATTCACCCCCCCAAAGTCAATACTTTGTAGAGTCCCCTTTTGCAGCAATTACAGCTACAAGTCTCTTGGAGTATGTCTCTATATGCCTGGCACATCTAGCCACTGGGATTTTTGCTCATTATTCAAGGCAAACCTGTTCCAGCTCCTTTAAGTTGGATGGGTTCGCTGGTGTACAGCGATCTTTAAATCATACCACAGATTCTCAATTGGATTGAGTTCTGGGCTTTGACTAGGCCATTCCAAGAAATGTATGTGTTCCCCTTAAACAACTTGAGTGTTGCTTTAGCAGTATGATTAGGAGCATTGTCCTGCTGGAAGGTGAACCTCCGTCCCAGTCTCAAATCTCTGGAAGACTGAAACAGGTTTCCCTCAAGTATATCCGTGTATTTAGCGCCAGCCATCATTCCTTCAATTCTGACCAGTTTCCCAGTCCCTGCCGATAAAAAAACATCCCCACAGCATGATCCTGCCACCACCATGGTGGTGGGATGGTGTTCTTGGGGTGATGGGAGGTGTTGGAGTTGTACCAGACATAGTTTTTTCCTTGAAGGCCAAAAAGCTCAATTTTAGTCTCATCTGACCAGAGTACCTTCTTCCATATTTTTGGGGTAGTCTCCCACATGCCTTTCGGCGAACACCAAACATGTTTGCTTATTTTTTCCGTTTAGCAATGGCTTTGTTTCAGACACTCTTTCGCAAAGTCCAGCTCTGTGGAGTGTATGGCTTAAAGTGGTCCTATGGACAGATACTCCAATCTCTGCTGTGGAGCTTAGCAGCTCCTTCAGGGTTATCTTTGGTCTCTTTTTTGCCTCTCTGATTAATGCCCTCCTTGCTAAGTCCCCGAGTTTTGGTGGGCAGCCTTCTCTTGGCAGGTTTGTTGTGGTGCCATATTTTTTCAATTTCTTAATAATGGATTTAAATGGTGCTCCATGGGATGTTCAAAGTTTCTGATATTATTTTATAACCCAACCCTGATCTGTACTTCTCCACAACTTTGTCCCTGACCTGTTTGGAGAGCTACTTGGACTTCATGGTGTCACTTGCTTGTTTATTTTTTTTTTAAATATGTTTTACCTTTATTTAACTAGGCAAGTCGGTTAAGAACAAATTCTTATTTTCAATGATGGCCTAGGAACAGTGGGTTAACTGCCTGTTCAGGGGCAGAACGACAGATTTGTACCTTGTCAGCTCAGGGATTTGAACCTGCTTTGACCCTTGCTGAGTGGTGTTGCAGACTCTGTGGTCAGAACAGGTGTATATATACACTGAGATCATATTGAACACAGGCGGACTTTACTGAGTTAATTATGTGATTTCTGAAGGTAATTGGTTGCACCAGATCTTATTTAGTGGCTTCATAGCAAAGGGGGGTGAATACGCACAACTTTTCCATTTTATATTTTTTATTATTCTTTGAAACAAGTTATATTTTTCATTTCACTTCACCAACTTGGACTATTTTGTGTATGTCCATTACATGAAATCCAAATAAAAATCTATTTAATTACAGGTTGTAATGCAACAAAATAGGGAAAAATGCCAAGCGCTATAGGAGGTCCTGGATGGCAGGAAACTTGGCCCCAGTGATGTATTGGGCTGTATGCACTACCCTCTGCCTTGCGGTCAGAGGGCCTTGCGGTCAGAGGATGAGAAGTTGCCATACCAGGCTGTGATGCAACCAGTGATGCTCTCGATGGTGTAGTAACTTTTGAGGATCTGAGGACACATGCCAAATTTTTTCAGTTTCCTTAGGGGGAAAAGGCTTTAACATGCCCTCTTCTTCAAATCAAATCAGATGTTAATGCAAGTGTAGCGAAATGCTTGTGCTTCTAGTTCCAACAATGCAGTAATAACCAACGAGTAATCTAACCTAACAATTTCACAACAACTACCTTATACACAAGTGTAAAGGGATGAAGAATATGTACATAAAGATATATGAATGAATGATGGTACAGAACAGCATAGGCAAGATGCAGTAGATGGTATCGAGCACAGTATACACATATGAGATGAGTAATGTAGGGTATGTAAACATTATATTAAGTGGCATTGTTTAAAATGGCTAGTGATACATTTTTTACATCAATTTTTCCAATATTAAAGTGGCTGGAGTTGAGTCAGTATGTTGGCAGCAGCCACTCAATGTTAGTGGTGGCCTTGAGATAGAAGCTGTTTTTCCCTCTCTTGGTCCCTGCTTGATGCACCTGTATTGACCTCGCCTTCTGGATGATAGCGGGGTGAACAGGCAGTGGCTCGGGTGGTTGTTGTCCTTGATGATCTTTATGGCCTTTCTGTGACATCGGGTGGTGTAGGTGTCCTGGAGGGCAGGTAGTTTGCCCCGGTGATGCGTTGTTGTAACAGTTTTCTTCTGCTGAAGGAGAGGAGGACCAAAATGCAGCGTGGTTCGTGTTCAACATCTTTAATATAGACGATAAACATGAACACTACAAAATACAAAACAACAAATGTGAAAACCGAAACAGTCCTATTTGGTGCAATGATACAAAGACAGAAGACAATCACCCACAAAATACCCAAAGAACATGGCTGCCTAAATATGGTTCCCAATCAGAGACAACAACAGAGAGCTGCCTCTAATTGAGAACCAATCTAGGCAACCATAGACATACAAAACTACCTAGAAAGGAACAGCTCCATAAACATACAAAACCCCTAGACCAGACAAACCCATATCAGGCGGTGATACAGCCCGATAGGATGCTCTTGAATGTGCATCTGCAGAAGTCTGTGAGTGCTTTTGGTGACAAGCCAAATTTCTTTAGCCTCCTGAGGTTGAAGAGGTGCTGCTGTCTGTGTAAGTGGACCAATTCAGTTTGTCCGTGATGTGTACGCCCAGGAACTGAAAACTTACTACCTTCTCCACTACTGTCCCGTCGATGTGGATAGGGGGGTGCTCCCTCTGCTGTTTCCTGAAGTCCACTATGTTCTCCTTTGTTTTGTTGACTTTGAGTGTGAGGTTATTTTCCTGACACCACACTCCGAGGGCCCTCACCTCCTCCATGTAGGCCGTCTCGTCATTGTTGGTAATCAAGCCTACCACTGTAGTGTCGTCTGCAAACTTGATGATTGAGTTGGAGGCGTGCATGGCCACGCAGTCGTGGGTGAACAGAGAGTACAGGAGAGGTACAGGAGACGGCTCAGAACACACCCTTGTGGGGCCCCAGTGTTGAGGATCAGCGGGGTGGTGATGCTGTTACCTACCCTCACCACCTGGGGGCGACCCGTCAGGAAGTCCAGTACCCAGTTGCACAGGGCGGGGTCGAGACCCAGGGTCTCGAGCTGAACACCGAATTTGGAGGGTGTTAAATGCCGAGCAGTAGTCGATGAACAGCATTCTCACATAGGTATTCCTCTTGTCCAGATGGGTTAGGGCAGTGTGCAGTGTGGGTGTGATTGCGATTGCATCGTCTGTGGACCTATTGGAGCGGTAAGCAAATTGGAGTGGGTCTAGGGTGTCAGGTAGGGTGGAGGTGATATGATCCTTGACTAGTCTCTCAAAGCGCTTCATGATGACGGAAGTGAGTGCTACGGTGCGGTAGTCGTTTAGCTCAGTTACCTTAGCTTTCTTGGGAACAGGAACAATGGTGGCTCTTATGAAGCATGTGGGAACAGCAGACTTGGATAAGGATTGATTGAATAAGTCCGTAAACACACCAGCCAGCTGGTCTGCGCATGCTCTGAGGACGCGGCTGGGGATGCCGTTCTTGATTGTTTTGGTGTGTTTGGACCATGATAGTTTGTTGGTGATGTGGATACCAAGGAACTTGAAGCTCTCAACCTGCTCCACTACAGCCCTGTCGATGAGAATGGGGGCGTGCTTAGTCCTCCTTTTCCTGTAGCCCACAATCATCTCCTTTGTCTTGATCATGTTAAGGGAGAGGTTGTTAACCTGGCGGCACCACATGGCCAGGTCTGTGACCTCCTCCTTGTAGGCTGTCTCATTGTTGTCGGTGATCAGGCATATCCCTGTTGTGTTGGAGTCATGCCTGGCCATACAGTCATGAGTGAACTGGGAGTACAGGAGGGGACTGATCACACACCCCTGAGGGTCCCCTGGCAGATGTGTTGTTGCCTACCCTTATCACCTGGGGGCATCCAGGATCCAGTTGCAGAGTGAGGTGTTAAGTCCCAGGGTCCTTAGCTTAGTAATGAGCTTTGAAGGCACTATGGTGTTGAACACTGAGCTGTAGTCAATGAATAGCATTCTCACATAGGTGTTCCTTTTGTCCTGGTGAGAAAAGGCAGTTGGAGTGCAATAGAGGTTGCATCATCTGTGGATCTGTTGGGGCGGTATGCAATTTAGAGTGGGTCAATAGTTTCTGGGATAATGGTGTTGATGTGAGCCATGACCAGCCTTTCGAAGCACTTCATGGCTACAGACGTGAGTGCTAGGGGTCGGTAGTCATTTAGGCATGTTACCTTAGTGTTCTTTGCATAGGGACAATGGTGGTCTGCTTGAAACGTGTGGTATTAAATCAAATCAAATGTATTTATATAGCCCTTCGTTCATCAGCTGATATCTCAAAGTGCTGTACAGAAACCCAGCCTAAAACCCCAAACAGCAAGCAATGCAGGTGTAGAAGCACCTGTCAGGGACAGGTTGAAAATGTCAGTGAAGACACTTGCCAGTTGGTCAGTGCATGCTCGGAGAACACGTCCTGATAATCCGTCTGGCCCTGTGGCCTTGTGAATGTTGACCTGTTAAAAGTTCTTACTCACATTGGCTATGGAGAGCGTGATCACTCAGTCGCACTGAACAGCTGATGCTATCATGCTTCAGTGTTACTTGCCTCAAAGCGAGCATAAAAGTAGTTTAGCTCGTCTGGTAGGCTTGTGTCACTGGGCCGCTCGCGACTGTGCTTACCTTTGTAGTCTGTAATAGTTTGCAAACCTTGCCACTTCTCACTTCCGGTGTAGTACAATTCAATCTTAGGCCTGTACTGATGCCTTGCCTCCTGACGGTTTGTCAGAGAGCATAGAGATTTAGAGTCCCGCGTCTTGAAAGCGGTAGCTCTACCCATTAGCTCAGTTCCGATGTTGCCTGTAATCCATGGCTTCTGGTTGGGGTATCTACATACAGTCCAATGTGGGGATGACATCATCAATGCACTTATTGATGAAGCCAGTGACTGATGTGGTGTACCCCTCAATGCCATCGGAAGAGTCCCGGAACATATTCCAGTCTGTGCTAGCAAAACAGTCCTGTAGCTTATCATCTGCGTCATCTGACCACTTATTTATTGACTGAGTCACTGGTGCTTCCTGCTTTATTTTTTGCTTGTAAGCAGGAATCAGAATTATGGTCAGATTTGCCAAATGGAGGGCGAGGGAGAGCTTTGTACGCATCTCTGTGTGTGGAGTAAAGGTGGTCCAGAGTTTTTTTCCTCTGGTTGCACATTTAACATGCTGTTAAAAAAAAGAAATTAGGTAATTAGTGTGGTCTGCAGCTTATCATGAGATACACTTCCTCAGGCGAGCAAAACCTCGATACTTCCTTAATATTAGATTTCGTACGCCAGCTGTTGTTTACAAATATACACAGACCGTCACCCCTTGTCTTACCGAAGGTGGCTGTTCTATCTTGCCGATGCAGCGTAAACTCCACCAGCTTTATGTTTTTCATGTTGCCGTTCAACAACGACTCGGTGAAACATAAGATATTACAGTTTTTAATGTCCCGTTATATGATATTCGTGATCATAGCTCATCTATTTTGTTATCCAATGATTATCATCAGTCCTATTAGCCAATGTACAAAGGCAGATTACCCACTCGTCATCGGATCCTTACAAGGCACCTCAACCTACGTCCCTGATATCCCTGTTCCTTTCTCATGCACCTTGTCAGGTGTCTGAAGTAAATCATTCGCGTCCGATTCGTTAAATAATTTATTTGTCCAATTCGAGGTGAGTAATTGCTGTCCTGATATGTGGAAGCTCTTTTCTGTCATAAAAGACGGTGGCAGACACATTATGTACAAATTAAGTAAAAATAACGCAAAAGAACACACACAATAGCACAATTGGTTAGGAGACCGTAAAATGGAAGCCATCTCCACTGACTCCTTTCTGTTATTACTCTTTACTCAGTACTTTGTAGAGGCACCTTTGGCAGCGATTACAGCCTCGAGTCTTCTTGGGTATGACGCTACAAGCTTGGCACAGCTGCATTTGTGGAGTTTCTGGGATTCTTCGCTGCAGACCCTCTCAAACTCTGTCAGGTTGTCATGCGCCTAGAAATGAGAAGTGGCTTCCGTCTGGCCACTCTACCATAAAGGTAGCACTTTGAAGAGTCTTGGTGGTTCCAAACTTCTTCCATTTAAGAGTGATGGAGCCCACTGTGTTCTTGGGGATCTTAAATGCTGAAGACATTTTTTGACATTTTTTGGGTACCCTTCCCCAGTTCTGTGTCTCGACACACTCCTGTGTCGGAGCTCTACGGACAATTCCTTCGACCTCATGGCTTGGTTTTTGTTCTGACATGCAGTGTCAACTGAGGGACATTATGTAGACATGTGTGCCTTTTCAAATCATGTCAAATCAATTCAATTCAGCACAGGTGAACTCCAATCAAATTATAGAAACATCTCAAGGATGATCAATGGAAACAGGATGGACCTGAGCTCAATTTCGGGTCTCATAGCAAAGGGTATGAATCCTTAAGTAAATAAGGTATATCAGTTATTTAATTGAAATACATTTGCAAACATTTCTAGAAACCTGTTTTCACTTTGTCATTATGGGGTATTGTGTACATGATAGATGAGCATTTCTTTTTTATTTAATCCATTTTAGAATATGGCTGTAAAATACACTACCGGTCAAAAGTTTTAGAACACCTACTCATTCAAGGGTTTTATTTCTTTAAATTATTTTCTCGAATATTAGTGAAGACATCAAAACCATGATATAACACATGGAATCATGTGGTAAACCAAAAAAGTGTTAAACAAATCAAACTATATTTTGTATTTGAAATTCTTAAAAATATCCACCCTTTGCCTTGATGACAGCTTTGCACACTCTTGGCATTCTCTCAACCAGCTTCTGAGGTAGTCAACTGAAATGCATTTAAATTAACAGGTGTGCCCTTGTTGAATGTTAATTTGTGGAATGCATTTCCTTCTTAATGTGTTTGAGCCATTCAGTTGTGTTGTGACAAGGTGGAGGGTGGTATACAGACGGTAGCCCTATTTGGTACCAGACCAAGTCCCTATTATGGCAAGAACTGCTTAAATAAGCATTACTTTAAGACAGGAAGGTCAGTCAATGTGGAAAATGTCAAGAACTTTTAAAGTTTCTTCAACTGCAGTTGTAAAAACCATCAAATGCAGTGATGAAACTGTCTCTCATGAGGACCACCACAGGAATGGAAGACCCAGAGATACCTCTGCTGCAGAGGAGAAGTTCATTAGGAGTTACCAGCCTCAGAAATTGCAGCACAAATAAATGATTCACAGGGTTCAACAGACACATTTCAACATCAATTGTTCAGAGGAGACTGTGTGAATCAGGCCTTCATGGTCAAATTCCTGCAAAGAAACTACTACTTAACGACACCAATAAGAAGACGAGACTTGTTTGGGCCAAGAAACATGAGCAATGGACATGGAAATTTGTCCTTTGCTCTGGAGTCCAATTTGGAGATGTTTGGTTCCAAATGCTGTGTCTTTGTGAGACGCGGTGTGGGTGAACAGATGATCTCTGTGTATGTCCCACCGTAAAGCATGGATGAGGAGGTGTGATGGTGTATTTCAAGGCACACTTAACCAGCATGGATACCACAGCAATCGGCAGCGACACGCCATCCCATCTGGTTTGGGCTTAATGGGACTATAAGTTGTTTTCAACAGGACAATGACCCAACACACATCCAGGCTGTGTAAGGGCTATTTTATCAAGAAGGAGAGTGATGCAGTGTTGCATCCGATAACATAGCCTCCACAATCACCTGCCCTCAACCAAATTGAGATGGTTTGTCATGAGTCGGACCGCGGAGTGAAGGAAAAGCAGCCAACAAGTGCTCAGCATGTTGCGGAACTCCTTCAAGACTTGGAAAAGTATTCCAGGTAAAGCTGGTTGAGAGAATGCCAAGAGTGTGCAAAGCTGTCATCAAGGCAAAAGGTTACTACATGATTCCTTATGTGTTATTTCATAGTGTTGATGTTATCACTATTATTGTACAATGTAGAAAATAGTACAAATAAAGAGAAATCCTTGAATGAGTAGGTGTTCTAAAACTTTTGACCGGTAGTGTAACATAATGTGGAAAAGGGAAAGGGGACTGAAACTTAACCTGATAAGTATGCCGTCTTCTCTGAGGATGCTTAAGAGCACATAATAGAGCAGGCACAGTACATGATGGATGGTATTTATGTACACGAGGTAACAAATCATTTGTCAAGCTTGTCATATCACCTATGTTTGAATAAGCAAAATGTTCCTTATCTCCCTTAACGCTTCCAAAACATGGTGACATTTGCGCAAATGTTTTGTATCGCTCATTTGCATGTCACGTCAATGATATCATGCCACCATGTGGGACTGTGGGTCAATTAACCTTGTCAGAGTGGGTGCCCTGATTCTAGTTTGTGAGCTAGGCAGGCTACTGCCTGGGAAGGTCTCCCACTCAGAAGTATGAGACAGGAAGGGGGGCAGGGGTAGGTTGACCATACGTCTCCCCACTGGAAGCCAGAGGTAGGGGGAGTGAGTGAATCTATTAGATAGTACACCTCTAACTTTGTACAGTACTAATGCAATTGGTAAAATCAGTCACACTATGAAATACTACCAAATAAACCACAATTCATTCATAATACTGTAAATATATAGTTTCAGAGACATTAAGTTAAAAAAAAATTCTGGTTTGTGCGAAATATTTAAGAATAATCTAAAACCAGTCTGCACATCACCAAGGTGAATTGGTTTAGTTTGACTCTTGGTTGACAGTGTTGGGGGATGGGTATTGTATTGATGCTCGAGTGCCAAATCAACACATTTGTTTCTGTGATATTTCTGAGTCATATTTTTGTATATATGTTTATATTTATATATATCTTAAATGTTATGATTATTTATTTGTGTTCCAAATGTCAGAATAAAGATTACAGTTAGTTCAGAATGGTGTTTTCTTTTGTTGACTAGAGGGGGGGTTATCTCTACTGTTACCAAGAGAAACTAGATTTTTGAAGATGCTGATCACTTAGCTAAATAGCTACTAAATTAGCAAACCAAGTGCAAAACTGCACATTTTAGACAGTTCCTTTAATAGTTAGAAGATATCTAGCTGGCAAACATTATCACCTAGATCAATTGGCTGCAAAACAGTGAGTGACTCACAAGGCTCCAGTCTCTCATCACTGTGTGCTTGTAAACAAACACCAAGTGACTGGGAACTACCGGTAAGCTTCACAATGAAAAATAATGTGACAGGTGAAATAAAGAACACAATTTTCTTCATCTCCTAGTGTACTGCACAAGTAAACATCAAAAGAAATGTAGAAAAACATCCTGTGGCTATTTCCAAATACCCCGGTATACAATATATACGGTATAACGCCCAAGCCTAGTCCAGACTAAATTACAATAAGGCCAGCAGAGTGGCAGTGTGCTGGCTTTATGCCCATGTGCGTCTCCAATGGCTGTTAGACTGACAAATGGATGTCACTCCACCAACGACTTTATGGATGGTTTTCTGGGGCAGCATGGATGTTTGACTGCCTTGAAGACTGTTAGCCATAGTCCCAACGGAAGGAGCCACTAAATTAGAGTTAAATAAGGTAGAATCCTATTACCCCATTCACCTTGTTCTCTTCATCTGTAACACGTTGTCCATTGGTAAGCCAGTAACGGTCACACCCAATGGACCGTCCCATGTCATCTGTTGCACATGTGACGTGCCTATGACCAGATAATACAGTTTTTGTTGACGTTGAACTGACAATAAGACATTGATCTGTCCACTAGCATCCATGGTATGGATGCTGGTGTACATACTGTGTGTGCTGTGTGTTCAGTAAACTTGTGCCAACCAGTAGCACATGTTTAAGTATCCCAAAGGTGGTTTCTGGTTGTGGGAAGGATTTAGGATGGTTCCTGATCTAGACTATATCTCAGTGAAATATCCTCTTATTTGTTGGCTGAAGCTGCCGGAAACAAACAGGATTTTCGGAAGTGATCGTCACGGCGCAACTGTTGAGGGCGAGATAATAGAAAATAGATTTTTCGGGGGAGCCGATCCTTAGTTTTTCATGTCACTGTTGTCTTTGTACAATAAATATTACTGCAGGCTTAAAAACGTGCTGCTCGCAGTGAAAAAAAAACTAATTGAAAAGGGAATAACTCCACAAAGCATTTCTTTCTGAATTGGTGTAACAGTTGCATATTTCTGTCACGGAATTTATGAGCTCCCTGTTAATGTTGTTCAAGACCAAGTCTAAAGGGCAGGGTGGTTTTTTACATTCCTCAGTTAATTAGTTGGTTCAAGTGAGCATACGCTGTCAACGTATACATTCAAATGCACACATTGACAACATGCTCAAGAAAGAATCAGCACCACAAATAATGTGCTGCTGATTATTTAGGCTTAGTTATATTGAAACATGTCAATTCTGGTCTTCATTTTGACAATTCATTGCAAGAATGATATATTTTAGTCTTTCAGAAGTAAATCTAGTTTTTTTCCAACTCTACTATTGAAATCGTGATGGAGAGGCACCTTGACAAGTGTGGAGGCTGGTGGGAGGCAGTATAGGAGGACGTATGGAATGACATTAATGGAATGGAGTCAAACATGTGGCTTTCATATGTTTGATGTGTTTAATACCTTTCAATTAATTCCATTCCAGCCATCACAATGAGCCCGTCCTCCTATAGCCACTCGCACCAGCCTCCACTGCTTGAGAAGTTGCCTCTACCTCGTCTTAAGGGAGGGGTTCAGTATGAAATACACTCCCTTCTAGATGTGCTGGGTGGTACCACCTCAAGGCTTACTATGAAAGCAGGTGACAAACAGGTGACAGCGTGACCCTGTCACGTCTGCTCCCGCTCTTCCCTTCCCCCTGGCGCTTGAGGGCGCCAGATCACCCTGCATCACACACTCCTGCCATCCATCACGCACATCTGCCTTCCCCCGTCACTCGCATCAGCGTTATTGGACTCAATTATCACGTGTTCATTTCCTCCCCTATATTTGTCTGTTCCCTGCTACTGCATTGATTGTTTTTTGTCTTAGTTTCTGTTTGCTGACGCTGTGCTTGTCTTGTTATATGTCCGTTATTTATTAAATGTTACTCCCCGTACCTGCGTCATCTCTCCAGCATCATTCCGCGTGACAGAATGCAGCCGCCAAACATACGAAGCATCGGGGTGTATTGGAGTTCCGGGTGAAATGGTGGCAGCGGCTCTGGGTCGCCACCGATGGAACCGGGGAGGCCTAGCCAGCTCGTCGATCTTCCACGCCCTAGCTGGCTCGAGAGGTTTCCTTGCCTCTGTTGGCTCGGAAAGCGCCCATCCCACGTCGGGCCTCAGCCGGATCGTCAGTTCTTGTTCGCCCAGCTGGCTCGAGAGGTTTTCCTGACTCGGCGGCTTCCCATCCCACGTCACACTCCACTGGATCATCGGGCTCCCTCGCTGCAGCAGGATCAACAGGCAGAAACTCAGGCTCTCATGCCTCAGTCGGATCATCATGCTCTCACGCTTCTGCCGGTTCGTCGGGTTCACGCTCCAACTGGCTTGCCCAGCGCCCATGTCTCGGCCGGTTCTGTCAGATGGGACGTCGGGTGGCATCACAATATGTCCGTTATATGTCCGTTATTTATTAAATGTTACTCCCCGTACCTGCTTCGTCTCTCCAGCGTCATTCCGCGTGACAGACTCATACAGCAATGGTCTTGGTAAGTGGAGTGTGCCAACATATTTAGCGTGTTGCGTCCTTGACTAGACTACTGAATTTACACAAAGTTCAAAAAGGAACTAATGCATATTTCCGCATATGACCAAATTCAACGTTTTTGCTTTTTGTTTCATACACATCTACGTATGCGCTTTTACGAAGAAACCAACATGTAGGCTATGAGGATTATACATTTATATTCATATCTAAATCCATTGTAACAGGAAATTGATTACACTGGTGGTCAGGAAAAGTTGTGGTAGTTTTTTCTAACTACTGTAACTGGTGGCACAGTCAGCTAAGTCAGTTGGCTCAAAGGTACGAGTTTTAATCCCATGTGGGGCAGGTATTACATGTTTTGATTATCCATTTTATATTTTTAATTTTTTACAAATCCTTTATTTGAAAGTGTTGGGGTCAGGTTCAATTACGTCTACCCACCCTCAGAATGAATATTTAAAAGCAATTCCCCCTGTCATGACATTGGCCTGGGGGGTATGTTTATGACAGTCATAAATACCTCTTTCCCCCTTGTTCCTCTCTCTACCCTACTGATGTTACATTTGCAAAACCCTTGGTTAACATAGAGATTCTGGGAACATCAGAAGGTGGGGGGAAATTAACTATATTCTGTAAATCTGACCATTAGAACATATGCGGTGCTACTTAATGAATATGATGTCAGTTCGGTTGTCATCTGAGACATTCTCATCAATGATAAGATGACAAACTCTACAGTGGAAAGTCTACACATCAGAGTTATCAGATTCACATGGAATTGTTGTTCAATTTAATTGTTTGAATATGAAATTATTTGTGATAGGATGAAATGTGATTTTAGCTTCCAAAATGTGAGATTTGGGCTTTCATAAGATTGAGCAGAGCCCTATCAGTGAAGGGACATGGGCTATACAACCTTTCAAACACGCCCCCCTCTCCCTTCCTATATAATCCCTTGACGACAATATAACCTCCTGTTCCGAGGACGTGAGGACGACGGTCCTATGTCAGAATGGTTCAGATAATAACTACAGAATGAAGCCAACATCAGCGTGAGCTTTGGTTGTGAATGGTATGAACTTTGAACTCTTATTCACTACAGAAGTGATACCTCCTAGCCGTTGAGTTAGCAACAGCAGATGCAAACGAGGGTTAGGAAGGAACAGACAGAGTATCCCGTCTATCACCCAACGACGTTACTACAACGCATACAATTGACAACCAGGGACATTCTTCAAAGGACTCGGTTGGGCAACACGGCCTTCCATCTACCACCAACCTACCAAAGTGCAGCTCAGGGTAAATATTTATTGCATTTTCCTTTTCCAAATGGCCGTAATAAGATACTGTATTTATGATAGCACAACTTCTTCCCTTTGATCCTCAGTCTTCCCGCTCTGTCACTCAAACCCAGTCCCTTTTCTTTTGTGTAACAAGCTGTCATATCTGTTCTGCCCACTAGGGACGTTTTCCTATATGACGTAATTTGTAATCAAGTTAGGATTTAATTATGTGTATGTGTAATTCTGTGTGATTAGTAAATAAATAATGAAACCCAATTTTGTATTGCTGATTCAACTTGTGAGCCAGGGTTTGTGCAGATAACCAAGAATTTACAACTTTCAGATGAGACTGAATTAAGATGAGGATTAATATTGACTGCTATTGATGTAAAATATTACTAGGTATTTAAGAGTTTATTCGGAAGATAACAGCTCTATAAATATTATTTTGTGGTGCCCGTCTCTTTAGTGAATTACATTTACATGATTAGCTCAAGCAGGTAATATTAATTACGGAGAAAATATTTTATAGAATAGCATGACATATCACTTAGTCCGGCATAGCCAAAGACACAACAACCCACAACGTCTCACCTGAATGCCTTAGAATTTCAAGGGGCTGAAATTGGGGATGATAGTTACCCTTTAAATGGACATTTCAGGACCACAGACAGCAGCACACAGTACAGCCACACACAGTACACCTACACAGTGTCACTGTACACTCAGCGCCACCTGTGAGACCCAAAGCCTTATCTCAGCAACCCTGGACAGCCTCTAACCCTAGAAACTCAGCCTCTTCTTTCAACCACTCATCTGTCAGTCACATGCGATGCATGTTATTTTCTTGTTATTAACCTCCATCTAAAAGTGAAACCCATCAATAACCTCTGAGATAGCTGTTAACGATATCTCATCACAGTCAAGGTCAGTGTTTAAACCCCTGTTTACAAGAGGTTTATTGGCAAATGAAGTGTTTATAGCTTCTATGCAGTTCACTCATAATGGGATTCCTTGAGCTCCCCCTGAACCACAAACGCTGTCATCCAGAGCATAATTGCAGCCCAAATCCTCTAATTCTACAAAGAATGTTCTACTGATTTATGTGATTAAGCAAGCCTCTGCCTTTTTAATCCAGGTCCCTAATAGAGAGGCGACTGGAGGCACAATTCATGGCAAATTCAAACCTTTTTAAACACAAGAAAACAATCGGTTAATCAGTTCAGCGGCAAAAGATCCGCATTCACTTCCACGTAGATTTGATCCATGAGCACACAGTGAAGGAGGAATTCCGCAAGCCTCTGGCCGCATTAGTTCAAAGCAAACTCCAGTTGAAAAGTTCTAGGGAGCACAAGACAAATAAAGTGTCTACTTGTTTGTTTTTGCCCCAAAGTTGACCTTCACTCCTATTATTTATATGCTAACTGCAATGCAGCTATTTGCTTGTCGTGGGGTCAAAGCCAATTATTGTCAGACAGCGTCATACATAATAGATTATACTACATACCATAATTCTGTTCATACCCTCTGGATACAAAAGGTTTTCTAAATAGAGTCAGCACAATAAAAAAAAACAATAACGATTAGGAGTTGGGTGAAGTCTAAAAGCGCTGAACAAACAGTGCTGTGTGCGTGCGTGCATGCGGTTGTGCGAGCGTGCACGTGCGTGTGTGTGTGTGTGTGTGTGTGTGTGTGTGTGTGTGTGTGTGTGTGTGTGTGTGTGTGTGTGTGTGTGTGTGTGCGTGCGTGCGTGCGTGTGTGTGTGTGTGTGTGTGTCTTTGTGCATCTTATCTTCATGTTTATATGCATGCGTATGAATGTTTTTTTTTTTTTTTTACTGAATCTTTGTACATTATGTATGTGGGTGGTAGCCTAGTATTGCTGGAGGCACTGTCATCCATCCCTCCTCCTGTGATAAACGGTCTACACTTGGAGCGCTCACAGGTGAGATAAGAACACAAACACTGACCCGACCTTTCCAGCAGATAAACAGACTTTCATTGGCCTCTGTATCCCAAAGCATGTTAAGCTAGGTCTTCACTTAGCTTTCCTTGGCTGTGGTTTAAAGGACCAGTAAACATAAAGGAACTGTGCATTAAAGAGCAGCTGTGTTTAGATCTGATCTGCAAGCTGTAAACCAGGGACTCATCACACACATGTGATTACTGGCCCTCACCATCACAGGCCATGACATTTACACTTTGGACCAAAACCAAAATGGCAAAAGGTATAAATAAAAGCTGCCACCTCGTTAATAAAATATGTTTACTGCCTATATAAATATCTTCAGGGGTCTACTTACCCTTTGAGATTGCAGGGTCAACCAAAAACTTGGCTTGTCTGTCATGCCTTCTCAGTATAACTTCATTTTGTTATTTTTCTTATTTTGCAAGATTCCCAATCACCCTCTGAACACCTGATCTGAAAGCAAGGCAAGGGCAGAGAAACACCAAGTGAAAAAGATGAGGGCCCACAGATATTCTTAGCATTATTAAATACAGTCGAATGAATTGCTCTCCGAGGAATGTATTTGATTCACAATCACTTCTCTAGGTAACTGTATGCTCTTGGCCGGTGTGTGTGAACCCTCTGCGGACTGGTGTTAGCTTTCCTCTGCCTCTCAGATTGGTTTCACAGTAGATATGAAGACAAAGAGCATTTGCACTACAGTATGTATCCTCTCACCCACGTCTCCAAGATGAAAGTTGAAGTGTGAGCAAGCGCTTCCTGAAGCCGGATATGTGGGCCGGGGGAGGTGATATATTGTTTCATTACAGACTTGGAAATGCATGGCAGAACTAACCAGAACGCGAGATACATGGTGCTCATTCACTTGCATTATCTAACATATTAGATAAGCCCTTTCACTGAGGTAATGTATGCACATCATTTGCATCATTATTCTCTCTCTAAGATAGGGTTCCTTCTTTCATGGGTATACAGGAAGAGAATTTGTTGAAGTGAAGCATTGCACTATAGTAACTTTATCAATATGAGTTTTAACGAGACAATTCAGTTTTCAGAGGAGGACTATAAGCATTTAACAGGCAACCTTGCGGTTGAGCTAATGTTGACTACCAATTTTAAATGAAATTAAACATACATGTTGTTTGGCATATTTTATAATCTTAACCAATGCCATTTAGTAAAGTGATCATGTGGTTTTCATTATCGGACTGACATACACGGTGGGGCAAAAAAGTATTTAGTCAGCCACCAATTGTGCAAGTTCTCCCACTTAAAAAGATGAGAGAGGCCTGTAATTTTCATTATAGGTACACTTCAACTATGACAGACAAAAACGAGAAAAAAAATCCTGAAAATCACATTGTAGGATTTTTTATGCATTTATTTGCAAATTATGGTGGAAAATAAGTATTTGGTCACCTACAAACAAGCAAGATTTCTGGCTCTCCCAGACCTGTAACTTCTTCTTCTTTAAGAGGGTCCTCTGTCCTCCACTAATAGTATTAGTTAAAACTCAAAAGTTACCTGTATTAATGGCACCTGTTTGAACTTGTTATCAGTATAAAAGACACCTATCCACAACCTCAAACAGTCACACTTGAAAGTCCACTATGGCCAAGACCAAAGAGCTGTCAAAGGACACCAGAAACAAAATTGTAGACCTGCACCAGGCTGGGAAGACTGAATCTGCAATAGGTAACCAAGAATCAAAGCTTGACTCTAGACAACATGGGGATTGAAGAAATCAACTGGGGGATCAATTATTAGGAAATGGCAGACATACAAGACCATATTCCTGGCATAATCTCAAAATTTTCTAGAGGGTCGATCTGGGGCTCCACGTATAAAAGACACCTAGATCTCACTATGGCCAAGACCAAAGAGCTGTCAAAGGACACCAGAAACAAAATCAAAATGAATCACAAGAAATCAACTGGGGGATGAACAAAAAAGACCACTCCCAGAACCACCCCGTGGGGTCAAAATGATCGGGGAACAAAAATCCCAGAACCACACGGGGGGACCTAGTGAATGACCTGCAGAGAGCTGGGACCAAAGTAACAAAGCCTCCCATCAGTAACACACTACGCCGCCAGGGACTCAAATCCTGCAGTGCCAGAGGTGTCTCCCTGCTTAAGCCAGTACATGTCCAGGCCCGTCTGAAGTTTGCTAGAGAGCATTTGGAGGATCCAGAAGAAGATTGGGAGAATGTCATATGGTCAGATGAAACCAAAATAGAACTTTTTGGTAAAAACTCAACTCATCGTGTTTGGAGGACAAAGAATGCTGAGTTGCATCCAAAGAACACCATACCTACTGTGAAGCATGGGGGTGGAAACATCATGCTTTGGGGCTGTTTTTCTGCAAAGGGACCAGGACAACTGATCCGTGTAAAGGAAAGAATGAGCAAGGGCATTGAAGATGAAACGTGGCTGGGTCTTTCAGCATGACAATGATCCCAAACACACCGCCCGGGCAAAGAAGGAGTGGCTTCGTAAGAAGCATTTCAAGGTCCTGGAGTGGCCTAGCCAGTCTCCAGATCTCAACCCCATAGAAGATCTCTGGAGGGAGTTGAAAGTCTGTGTTGCCCAGCAACAGCCCCAAAACATCACTGCTCTAGAGGAGATCTGCATGGAGGAATGGGCCAAAATACCAGCAACAGTGTGTGAAAACTTTGTGAAGACTTACAGAAAACATTTGACCTCTGTCATAGCCAACAAAGGATATATAACAAAGTATTGAGAAACTTGTTATTGACCAAATACTTATTTTCCACCATAATTTGCAAAGAAATTCATTAAAAATCCTACAATGTGATTTTCAGGATTTTTTTCTTCTTATTTTGTCTGTCATAGTTGAAGTGTACCTATAATGAAAATTACAGGCCTCTTTCATATTTTTAAGTGGGAGAACTTGCACAATTGGTGGCTGACTAAATACTTTTTTGCCCCACTGTATATATATTTTTTAAACGGCAATTCAGAGATGGAAGAGAGCTTGAGCAAAACCGAAACTAATTTACCACACATTGTTTGTATTAATTGTGTATAACATGGGAAATTACAATGTTATAAAATGTTGTTGACCTCTAAAATATAATTTAAGGATGATAAAATGACTAATGTTGTTGTTTTACAATTTTAGGAACTCTAAAAAAGTATGCAATTAAGTTAAAGCTAATGATAATGGACGATGGATAAATATTTTTATGGGATTTTTTTCCGGTGCAAATAGAAATACAAAAGATCCAAAGCCACAAAATGACTTGTTATCTTCAATATGTTTTACAATGTCATTGTACTGGTATTCTAAGCATATAAACTGTAAACACATTCATTTACATTCAATATAATATTCTTATTTTGACACACATGTATAATTTCAAAACTATTTTTGATATACTGCAAGTCCTCATTTTAACCAGAAGGGGGTTATGGTACCCATTTGGGAACGAACCCTCCCACGTTCAGCTGGAACGTGGCGCAATGGAACGCAAAAATATTCTTAGAAATATTTAACCTCCACACATTAACCTCTTGCTTCTACCTGAGACGCTTGCGTCCCAACTAGAGCTCTGGAAATGCAAATGCGCTATGCTAAATGCTAATAGTATTAGTTAAAACTCAAACGTTCATTAAAATACACATGCAGGGTATCGAATTAAAGCTACACTCGTTGTGAATCCAGGCAACAAGTCAGATTTTTAAAATGCTTTTCGGCGAAAGCATGAGAAGCTATTATCTGATAGCATGCACCAATACACTACAACACAAAAGCCACGCAGGGGACGTAAACAAAATAATTAGCATTTCGGCGTTACACAAACCGCACAATAAAATAGAAAACAGTCCTTACCTTTCACCATCTTCTTTGTTGGCACTCCTAGATGTCCCATAAACACTATTGGGTCTTTATTTCGATTAAATCGGTCCATATAAATCCAAGATATCGTTATATGTAGACTGTGTGATAAACGGAAAAAACTGCGTTTTCAAAGCGTAACGTCATTTTTTTAAATTCAAAAAGTCGACGATAAACTTTCACAAAACACTTCGAAATACGTTTGTAATGCAACTTTAGGTATTAGTAAACGTTAATAAGCGATAAAATTCATCAGGAGGCGATGTAAAGATCATTAGCTGTCCGTCTAGAAAAATGTCCGGCTAGAAACTCAACGAAAATATCCGGTCCTAGACCTGAGGAAATACGGTGCCTTGCATGTGTTTGACCAAGAAAAAACTCGAAGGGAAATGACAAGACTCTAGACACCGTGTGGAAGCTGTAGGTACTGCAACCTCAGTCAATTATCAATGGGTTCAAGTAGCGCATGGATATATTTTCCCATTTTCAGTGATCAGTTTTTCCTGTGCTTTTCGATGTAAATGCCGTTCTGGTAAAGCCACAGCAGTGATTTAACCAGTTTTATAAACGTCTGAGTGTTTTCTATCCACACAGACTAAGCAAATGCATATACTATATTCCTGGCATGAGTAGCAGGGCGCTGAAATGTTGCGCGATTTTTAACAGAATGTTCAAAAAAGTAGAGGGTAGAAGGAAGAGGTTTTAGAGTCCAATAGCTCAAATGAAAGATAAACACCTTGTTCATCTACCCAGCAAGTCAGATTTCTAAATTGTTTTACGGCGAAAACATAGCACATATTTATGTCAAACCACCACCAAAGACACAGCTAATTTGAATAGCCAATAGCCAATTGAATAGCTAATTTGAATAGAACAAAATATGCAATCAACAAACGCAGGATTAAAAGAAAAATAATTCACTAACCTTTTGAAAATCTTCATCAGATGACAGTAATATAACATATTACACAGTACATTTATGTTTTTTTCAATAATATGCTATTTATATCCATAAATCTCTGTTTACAATGACGCCATGTTCAAAAAATGCTACTCAAATGTCCGGAGAAATGATGATAGCTCCGTCAGAGAACGTCAGATAACAAGCAATACACATCATAAACTTTAACTAAATATACATGTTCTACACATAGATAGAAAGATACACTTCTTCTTAATACAACCGCTGTGTTACATTTATTTTTAACGTTACAGAATTCGTTCACTAGGCTATAATATGAGACGGCGCTCAGAAATTAGCATTACGTCTCCTCTATCTTGGAGTCCACAGAAACCCACCCAATTTACCACATAAATATTCCCTTACCTTTGATGTTCTTCCATCAGAAGACCTGGAAGGAGTTATACTTACCAAAAACATCGTTTGGTTTTGAAGTCTGTGTCTTTAGGTTATCAAACGCGACAAATTCCGGTCGAAATGCAGCCAAAATTCTAGTGGATGCGCACCAAAACTTCAAAATTACATATTATATGTCGACTAAACTGGTCAAACTACGTGCAGAATCATGCTTTAGCATGTTATAAACGTGGAAAACAATCCTTAGCACGAACAGAAACACCGACATCGTTTGGTCAATCCTGGAAGAAAGAGAGCTCTGGAGCGTCCGCGCGCATGAAAGTACTTGTTTTTTCGCGTGACCCGAAGGTTTCAGCCCGCCAAAAGTCTCGTGGGCTCGCGATTCTCACAATGGCAAGCCCCATTGAAAGCCCCATTGAAAGCTGAAGACATAGCAACTGTTCACAGGTCTGTAGCTGCTTGGGAAGGGTGGGGGCGATGACGTCAAAGTTGGGCCAACTTTTCTGATGACAAGAGAGAGTTTGGGAGAATGGCTGCCCTGAGAGTTCTGCTTTACATACAGACATAATTTGAACGGTTTTAGAAGCTTTAGAGTGTTTTCTATTCAATAATAATAATTAATTATTATTATTATTATATGCATATATTAGCAATTTTGGACAGATTTTTTTCTGTTTACTATGGGCACGCAATTCCTCCAAAGGGGGCAGTAGTCAGCCCTATCCTTAACAGGTAGGCCAATTCTTGAAGAAAAACTGCTCCAGCTTCTTCAATTTGGATGGGGTCCGCTGGTGTACAGCAATCTTTAAATCATACCACAGATTCTCAATTGGACTGAGGTCTGGGTTTTGACTAGGCCATTCCAAGACATTTAAATGTTTCCCCTTAAAACACTTGAGTGTTGCTTTAGCAGTATGCTTAGGGTCATTGTCCTGCTGGAAGGTGAACCTTCATCCCACTCCCAAATCTCTGGAAGACTGAAACTGGTTTCCTTCAAGAATTTCCTTGTATTTAGCGCCATCCTTAAATTCGGACAAGTTTCCCAGTCCCTGCCGATGAACAACATCCCCACAGCATGAAGCTGCCACCACCATGCTTCACTGTGGGGATGAGGATCTCGGGGTGATGAGAGGGGTTGGGTTTGCGCCAGACATAGCGTTTTCCTTGATGGCCAAAAATATCAATTTTAGTCTCATCTGACCAGAGTACCTCCTTCCATGAGTCTCCCACATGCCTTTTGGTGAACACCAAATGTGGTTATTTTTTTATTTAATTAAAGCAATGGCTTTTTTATGACCACTCTTCCGTAGAGCCCAGTTCTGTGTACTGCTTAATGTGGTCCTATGGACAGATACTCTAATCTCCGCTGTGGAGCTTTGCAGCGTCTTCAGGGTTATCTTTGTTGCCTCTCTGATCAACATCCTCTTGCCTGGTCCGTGAGTTTTGGTGCGCGTCCCTTTCTTGGCAGGTTTTTTGTGGTAACATATTCATCACATTTTTGAATAATGGATTTAATGGTGCTCCGTGGGATGTTCAAAGTTTGGGATATTTTTTTGGGACCCAACTCTGATCTGTACTACTCCACCACTTTGACCCTGCCCTGTTTGGAGAGCTCCTTGGTCTTCATAGTGCCACTTGCTTGGTGGTGCCCCTTGCTTAGTGGTGTTGAAGACTCTAGGGCTTTCAGAACAGGTGCATATATACTGAGATCATGTGACAGATTATGTGATACTTAGACTGCACACAGGTGGACTTTATTTAACTAATTATGTGACTTTGGAAGGGAATTGGTTGCACCAGATCTTATTTAGGGGCTTCATAGCACAGGGGGTGAATACATATGCACACACCACTTTTCCGTTTTATAATTTTTAAATCGTTTTAAACAATAATTATTTTTCTTTCACTTCACCAATTTGGACTATTTTGTGTATGTCCATTACAGGTTGGAATGTAACAAAATAGGAAAGTCACTGTATCGCAAGTCACTGTATCTCTTGCAACTTGATCAACTATTTAATGTTTGTGTACAGTAGGTCCCTGAACACAAACAAAAGATTTCCTCTGCTGTGTGTCCCTGATCGGTGTATTAATGTATCTCCAATTCCCTGGCGGTTAAAGTCTGTCTGTAACGATGATGTGAGAGACCAAACAAAGTGTTGAGCCACGTTTGCTGTCTCTTGGGGTACTGTACACGTTGTATGTATAAGTCGCATCAGGCTCCACGTTGTGTTGTCTCTTATGATATAGAATGGAGGGGCGAGCCCTGACTGTGGTTGCAAGCTACCAGTAATTCCCCCAAATTGCCAGAATATTCAGTAACCTTTGTAGTTAACAGAAAATCCATGGCAATCTGTCATAACTTTAGGAATTTATACTTGAATAACTTCAAAATATATGTACAGTACCAGTCAAAAGTTTGGACACACCTATTCATTCAAGGGTTTTTGTTTATTTATTTTTTAAACTATTTTCTACATTGTAGAATACTAGTGAAGACATCGAAACTATGAAATAACACACGTAGAATCATGTAATAACCAAAGAAGTGTCAAACAAATCAAAATACATTTTATATTTGAGATTCTTCAAAGTAGCCACCCTTTGACTTGATGACAGCTTGGAAAACAAGAGAAAATAGCCTAATTAATGAAAAAAGCATCTAATCAACAATTACATTATTTTCAATATAGTCTGCACCTCTTTCAACTATTGACTTTTTCACAACCGCCACCAGTTTGACATCAAAACATTGACAACAAATACCCAGTAAAATTAATAATTAAGTTTGTAAAAAAATAAAAAATAAAGGATATTTCATGCTTGAAACCCTAATAACCCTAACACCAATGGAATTCACTCTGTTGATGGTTATATTTAGGATCATGTTTTACAGCTTTGTCATTCAATTGCTTTTCATCTTAAAATCATCTTAAACCTGTTAAGCCTACCCCCTACTTTTTCGAACATTCTGTTCAAAATCGCGCAACATTTCAGCGTCCTGCTACTCATGCCAGGAATATAGTATATGCATATGATTAGTATGTGTGGATAGACAACACTCTGACGTTTCTAAAACTGGTTAAATCACGGCTGTGACTATAACATAACGTGTGTTTCATTGAAAAGCGCAAGAAAAACTGATCACTGAAAACTGGAAAATATATCAATGCGCCACTTGCATTATTGTCTATTGGAAAGCAAATTACATGGGGCTGAGATTGCAAGTCCTACAGCTTCCACAGGATGTCGCCAGTCTTGTCAATTGCCTGCGCTTTGTTTCTTGGTCAAACGAGTAAGAGAGAGCCCATTCCTTCCGGTCTCCGACAGGATGTTTTGGATGAGAAATTTCCGAACATGATTTCAAGACGTGGAGCTATTTAATACACATTGCCCCGTGATCAATTTGATAGATTATTAACGTTTACTAATACCTAAAGTTGGATTACAAAAGTATTTCGAAGTGTTTTGTGAAAGTTTATCGTCAACTTTTTTAATTTAAAAAAATGACGTTGCGTTTTAAGATGCTGTTTTTTCCTTGATCACACACTTTCCATAGATCGATATTTAGGGTATATATGGACCGATTTAATCGAAAAAAAGACCCAATAGTGATGTTTATGGGACATCTAGGAGTGCCAACAAAGAAGATCGTCAAAGGTAATGAATGTTTTATATTTTATTTCTGCGTTTTGTGTAGCGCCGGCTATGCTAATTATTTTGTTTACATCCCCTTCAGGTATTTCGGGGTGTTGCATCCTATCAGATAATAGCTTCTCATGCTTTCGCTGAAAAGCATTTTAAAAATCTGACTTGTTGGCTGGATTCACAACGAATGTAGCTTTAATTCAGTACCCTGCATGTGTTTTTTAATGAACGTTTGAGTTTTAACGAGTGCTATTAGCATTTAGCGTAGCGCATTTGCATTTCCAGATGGCTGGGTGGGACGCAGACGTCTCAGGGGACGCTAAGAGGTTTTAATAAATTATTTCATCAATTTGACCTGTGATAAGGCCAGCAGAGGGCCACAGGATGTCTTGTGATAGATTACATAAAATCCTTTGAAAGATTAAAAGATGATGGTAGTTTACTGGTAAACCTCAAGTTTTTAGTAATATGTCCTATCTTTGCAACCGTAGCCCTGACAAATAATCTCAGAGAGGGACATTTTATGCAGATCCACAGAAGACAAAAGGGCAGAAGTCTCCAGTCCACAGAGGCCCCTTGGAAGGCATTCCAAAAACGAGGGGGAGTTGGGACAGAAAGCAGGGAGAGCTGCCAGCCTGCCAGGGCTTTCTGTGCCATTGTCAAGACGGTGCCGAGGCACGGAGAAAGAGGGAGATATTTGGGCTGAACAAAGCTGAGTGGGTTGAAGGGAAACACTGGGCCGTGATGCAAGGCTACAGCCAGGGAGTATTTATAACCCTGTACATCATGTGGTGGGTTCTGCTATTATGCAACAGCAAACTGTACAAATGTACTATTCTTCTTCTGACTGTGCTTGTTGTGCTAAGGCCTTAGCTGCAGAATGTTCCCAGCATTAATGTTCCCAGGGCGGCCTATGTCTCCGACATGTGTTTGTGACCGAGCTCTCTCTCTTTTTTCATAAGGGATCTGACAATGACTAGCTTGAAAAATACTGTAAATGGCAGAAACATTCTTCTTGAATAATAATTAGATTGTATACTCTTGCACCCTGTATATAATCAAATCAAACCACTGGCATTGTGTACCGACTTGCTTTATGCACGTGAATACTAATGAATGCATTCTGTCTTACCATCATCCTTACTTTCAAACTGAAAGACATTAATATGGTAATGAATGAGATTTATGTTGATATACTGTACATACTAAGGAAGCATGGTTTGACTGTGGGATTAAGACCAATATATTGTAGGGATTACATTCTAAGGTGAGTCTTGAATGCATAGTGCTGAGGGTGGGGACGGTGGGTAGAGGATGGAAGTAGTCAGCAGAAAGTGCCAGACATGCACAAGGGCCTGTTTTCCCAAAAGCATCTTAAGGCTAAGTTCGTCTTTAGAACCATTGTGTGAACTTAGCCTTACGATGCTTTTGGGAAACCAGGCCTTTGTGTGCGTCTGAAACCGGGCCCATGTCAATACCCCGGCCCACATCCATTACGTCCTCCTTCTTCCTCTATTCTAAAAATGGTATCTTAACAAACGGTGTGCTGCAAGTGAGTCTCCTTTCTATGGTGTTGACAAGGGACCTCATTGACTAGGGAGAGAGTGGTGCTGCTTTCACAGCTCTGAGGCTAACAAGAGGTTACATGTCAGCGCATGATTAATTCAAGCTGTAGGGCTTGTTCATGTACTGATCTTATCTGCCGGACCACTTATCTGGGAGAATTGGTGCGGTGCTGCCAGACAGTCCGCCTCGCTCGGATGAGGAATCAAGATCTTGAAATGTACAGTCTTGATTTTTTTTCTTTCTTTCCTCGCTTTGTCGGCCCTAAAGCAGACGTGGGGTTTGGATTTGAGCGAGAATGGGGTTCTCAAGAACCCCAGAGTTTCCTGTATCCTCAATTCAACAGGGCATTTTCCAGGCATCCCCTGGAGACACTTCAGGTTATACACATTCCCTTTGGGTAACACTCATACGCAGTGAGACGTGATTCATACAATGCAGGCCATTTCGAAGGCGAAGTACAGCATAATCCACACCCCCTGTTTCATGACACAAAAGCACAGTGAACACAGGGAACAGCGTAGCATGAAGGGATGGATGTTGCGTTGTACCGTTAAGCATTTACAATTCAAAGAGATCTGGAGATACAGTAGATATAGTAGGCGACTGTCCCTCCCCTGAGTGGTGACATCAACCGGGGCTTCCTTCCAGTGACTAGTGCACGCCTTGCCCTGTCCAGGAATCGGTGCTGCCCAATGTTCTGGATATGTGGAAATGTCTCCTGCATTTTCTTTGTGGCACCACGTTTGATGTTTTCCATGTATGTTTTGTGCTGCGTGAGGAAAAGGAGAATTGCTCGCCTGCTGCCACATCGATGAATGTTTTATAAATTCAATTTTTGTCTCTCCAAAGTTTGATGAAATGTTAATGTTTTGGGGCTGGGTTGTGGGATGACAACTTGAATGCGTGGGAGGGGAGCGGAAGGGAGCTTGGCACACAAGCTTGATCCTGTGATGTATGGCTGCTCTCAGGGGGTGGATGAGGCATGACAGGTCTGTTTAGTTGAAGTCTTGACAGTAGGTGTAGTACATACATCTTCATCCTGAGGCTGTTGATCCAGCCTTATTTATGAATATGGTGGCTGTTTTTAGCATAGGGCAATAGTGAGTTAACGAACTGTGACGTTGACCCTAATACTCCCGACACTGCCTCCTAGCTAGGATTCTCATATCTCAATTTACCCCCAAGGCAACAGGGGGTAGGAAGATAATCTACAGTACTGATAGCTGTGATCTGATATTTACACTATTTACAGCTTTTCCCATTCCCCAACGCCTTGTTTAACAGCGAAAATGCCTGCTACTTAATTTGATCTTTGATTAGACACCTGTTTTAGACAAGGTATTTATTTCTCTGAGGCTGTTTTACAACATCTACATATACAAGGGTGTGTTTCTTATTTTCCGTTTGTTGACATAATTCTAACCTCTTTTGATTCCGAATAAAGGACTTTTCTAGAACATAGTTTTCATTGGTACTACTAGGGAAATCAGGTACAATTCTCAATGTATAAAGAAACAGTAGTTTTACTGTGCTGCTCCAATGTGTGTCTGCATCAGTCTCATGTTGTACAGTTTGAATATGGTAGATCAATTAAAGCCATGCATTCAGAGCTGTCCCAATGCAGTTAATAAAGTTTTACCCTGCAAATGCAACAATGTTTTTACTTTCTTATCGAAAACCGGCGTTGCACACAAGCACATTCAGATGTCCTTCTTCTTCATACAATTGTTCAATTATTAACCAAGCCAATTTGTGAGCCTCTGTACAGTTTGCATTCATGTTTAAAACAGAATCTATATTTCATGCAGAACGAAAGAACACAGTGGGGTGGAATGGAGGTGGAGAGGATGAAGGAATGGAGGTGGAGAGGATGAAAGAATGGAGGTGGAGAGGATGAAGGAACTACTATGGCATCTCTGCGTGAGATAGTTTACTGAGCCTGACAGTTCGCCTGTGCTCTTTAATTACGCCCCAACTTATGTGCAAGCAGAACCCAGGTTCTGTCAACTTCCCGAGAGCCAAGTGTTCTAAAGGCGAGAGGGTTTTGCTTTACCTATCAAGTTAAGTTTTAATGTCACATGCACAAATACAGTGGAATGCCTTTCTTGCAAGCTCTTAACCCAACAATGCAGTGGTCAATATCAAATTAGCACATGAAGTTGAACAAAAACACACCATAAATAAAAAATTAATAAAAAAGAAGAACACAAGAAAGTAAGAAGCTATGATACAGGGTCAGTTCCAATACCATATTTACAAAGTGCAGGGATACCGAAGTGAAGGAGGTAGATATGTATAGGGGTAAGGTGACTAGGCATCAGGATGTATGATAAACAGAGCAGCAGCAGCGTAAAGGAAGATTGTATGTGAGTCAGTATAAATATGTGTGCATGTTATGTGTGTGTAGGAGTGTCAGTGTGCGTGAGTGTGTAGAGTCCTGTGAGCATGCATAGAGCCAGTAGAAAATCAAAATGAAATACAACGGTCAACTCAGATAGTCCGTGCAGCCATCATGTTAGCTATTTAGCAATTCTATGGCTTGGGGATAGAAGATGTTCAGGAGAGTGTTGTGTCAGACTTCATGCACCGGTACCGCTTGCCGGGTAGGAGCAGAGATAAACTGGCTAGAGTGGCTGGCCCACCAGACCTACCACCGTTGTGTCAGACTTCATGCACCGGTACCGCTTGCCGGGTAGGAGCAGAGATAAACTGGCTAGAGTGGCTGGCCCGCCCAGACCTACCACCGTTGTGTCAGACTTCATGCACCGGTACCGCTTGCCGGGTAGGAGCAGAGATAAACTGGCTAGAGTGGCTGGCCCGCCCAGACCTACCACCGTTGTGTCAGACTTCATGCACCGGTACCGCTTGCCGGGTAGGAACAGAGATAAACTGGCTAGAGTGGCTGGCCCGCCCAGACCTACCACCGTTGTGTCAGACTTCATGCACCGGTACCGCTTGCCGGGTAGGAGCAGAGATAAACTGGCTAGAGTGGCTGGCCCGCCCAGACCTACCACCGTTGTGTCGTCAGCAAACTCAACGATTGTGTTGGAGTTGTGTGTAGCCACGCAGTTCACATCAAATCAAATGTACTTATAAAGCACGGTGGCTAGGAAAAACTACTTAGAAAGGCCAGAACCGAGGAAGAAACCTAGAGAGGAACCAGGCTATGAGGGGTGACCAGTCCTAATACTCACAAGGCAGGCAATACGCTCGACCTCATCTTTACTAGATGCTGTTCCTCCACTAACCTCATTGCAACTCCCCTCCAAGTCTCCGACCACTACCTTGTATCCTTTTCCCTCTCGCTCTCATCCAACACTTCCCACACTGCCCCTACTCGGATGGTATCGCGCCGTCCCAACCTTCGCTCTCTCTCCCCCGCTACTCTCTCCTCTTCCATCCTATCATCTCTTCCCTCTGCTCAAACCTTCTCCAACCTATCTCCTGATTCTGCCTCCTCAACCCTCCTCTCCTCCCTTTCTGCATCCTTTGACTCTCTATGTCCCCTATCCTCCAGGCCGGCTCGGTCCTCCCCTCCCGCTCCGTGGCTCGACGACTCATTGCGAGCTCACAGAACAGGGCTCCGGGCAGCCGAGCGGAAATGGAGGAAAACTCGCCTCCCTGCGGACCTGGCATCCTTTCACTCCCTCCTCTCTACATTTTCCTCCTCTGTCTCTGCTGCTAAAGCCACTTTCTACCACTCTAAATTCCAAGCATCTGCCTCTAACCCTAGGAAGCTCTTTGCCACCTTCTCCTCCCTCTTGAATCCTCCTCCCCTCCCCCCCTCCCTCTCTGCAGATGACTTCGTCAACCATTTTGAAAAGAAGGTCGACGACATCCGATCCTCGTTTGCTAAGTCAAACGATACCGCTGGTTCTGCTCACACTGCCCTACCCTGTGCTCTGACCTCTTTCTCCCCTCTCTCTCCAGATGACATCTCGCGTCTTGTGACGGCCGGCCGCCGAACAACCTGCCCGCTTGACCCTATCCCCTCCTCTCTTCTCCAGACCATCTCCGGTGACCTTCTCCCTTACCTCACCTCGCTCATCAACTCATCCCTGACCGCTGGCTACGTCCCTCCCGTCTTCAAGAGAGCGAGAGTTGCACCCCTTCTGAAAAAACCTACACTCGATCCCTCCGATGTCAACAACTACAGACCAGTATCCCTTCTTTCTTTTCTCTCCAAAACTCTTGAACGTGCCGTCCTTGGCCAGCTCTCCCGCTATCTCTCTCAGAATGACCTTCTTGATCCAAATCAGTCAGGTTTCAAGACTAGTCATTCAACTGAGACTGCTCTTCTCTGTATCACGGAGGCGCTCCGCACTGCTAAAGCTAACTCTCTCTCCTCTGCTCTCATCCTTCTAGATCTATCGGCTGCCTTCGATACTGTGAACCATCAGATCCTCCTCTCCACCCTCTCCGAGTTGGGCATCTCCGGCGCGGCCCACGCTTGGATTGCGTCCTACCTGACAGGTCGCTCCTACCAGGTGGCGTGGCGAGAATCCGTCTCCTCACCACGTGCTCTCACCACTGGTGTCCCCCAGGGCTCTGTTCTAGGCCCTCTCCTATTCTCGCTATACACCAAGTCACTTGGCTCTGTCATAACCTCACATGGTCTCTCCTATCATTGCTATGCAGACGACACACAATTAATCTTCTCCTTTCCCCCTTCTGACGACAGGTGGCGAATCGCATCTCTGCATGTCTGGCAGACATATCAGTGTGGATGACGGATCATCACCTCAAGCTGAACCTCGGCAAGACGGAGCTGCTCTTCCTCCCGGGGAAGGACTGCCCGTTCCATGATCTCGCCATCACGGTTGACAACTCCATTGTGTCCTCGTCCCAGAGCGCTAAGAACCTTGGCGTGATCCTGGACAACACCCTGTCGTTCTCAAATAACATCAAGGCGGTGGCCCGTTCCTGTAGGTTCATGCTCTACAACATCCGCAGAGTACGACCCTGCCTCACACAGGAAGCGGCGCAGGTCCTAATCCAGGCACTTGTCATCTCCCGTCTGGATTACTGCAACTCGCTGTTGGCTGGGCTCCCTGCCTGTGCCATTAAACCCCTACAACTCATCCAGAACGCCGCAGCCCGTCTGGTGTTCAACCTTCCCAAGTTCTCTCACGTCACCCCGCTCCTCCGCTCTCTCCACTGGCTTCCAGTTGAAGCTCGCATCCGCTACAAGACCATGGTGCTTGCCTACGGAGCTGTGAGGGGAACGGCACCTCAGTACCTCCAGGCTCTGATCAGGCCCTACACCCAAACAAGGGCACTGCGTTCATCCACCTCTGGCCTGCTCGCCTCCCTACCACTGAGGAAGTCCAGTTCCCGCTCAGCCCAGTCAAAACTGTTCGCTGCTCTGGCCCCCCAATGGTGGAACAAACTCCCTCACGACGCCAGGACAGCGGAGTCAATCACCACCTTCCGGAGACACCTGAAACCCCACCTCTTTAAGGAATACCTAGGATAGGATAAAGTAATCCTTCTCACCCCCCTTAAAAGACCTAGATGCACTATTGTAAAGTGGCTGTTCCACTGGATGTCATAAGGTGAAAGCACCAATTTGTAAGTCGCTCTGGATAAGAGCGTCTGCTAAATGACTTAAATGTAATGTAAATGTCTAATATGGCTGTGCCAGGTGGAGATTAAAACAGAACATGGCCAAGACGTTCAAATGTTCATAGATGACCAGCAGGGTCAAATAATAATAATAATCACAGTGGTTGTCGAGGGTGCATGGTCCTAGGGCTCAGCTCCTCCGAGAGAGAGAAAGAAAGAAAAAGGGAATTAGAGAGAGCATACTTAAATTCACACAGGACACCGGAAAAGGACAGGAGAAATACTCCAGATATAACAGACTGACCCTAACTCCCCGACACAAAGTACTGCAGCATAAATACTGGAGGCTGAGACAGGAGTGGTCGGGAGACGTTGTGGCCCCATCCCACGATAACCCCGGACAGGGCCAAACAGGCAGGATATAACCCCACCCACTTTGCTAAAGCACAGCCCCCACACCACTAGAGGGATATCGTCAACCACCAACTTACCATCCTGAGACGAGGCCTAGTATAACCCACGAAGATCTACGCCACGGCAGAACCCAAGGGGGGGGGGGGGCAACCCAGACAGGAAGATCACATCAGTGACTCAACTGACTCAAGTGACGCACACCACCTAGGGATGGCATGGAAGAGCACCGGTAAGCCAGTGACTCAGCCCCTGTAATAGAGTTCGAGGCAGAGAATCCCAGTGGAGAGAGGGGAAGCGGCCAGGCAGAGACAGCAAGGGCGGTTCGTTACTTCAAGGCCTTTCCATTCACCCTGGGCCAGACTACACTCAATCATAGGACCTACTGAAGAGATGAGTCTTCAATAAAGACTTAAATGTTGAGACCACTTGAACTTCTATCACATCTGTAGGCAGACCATTCCATAAAAATGGAGCTCTATAGGAGAAAGCCCTGCCTCCAGCTGTTTGCTTAAGGACAGTTGGGAGGCCTGCGTCTTGTGACCGTAGCCTACGTGTAAGTATGCACGGCAGGAACAAATTGGAAAGATGGGTAGGAGCAAGCCCATGTAATGCTTTGTAGGTTAGCAGTAAAACCTTGAAATCAGCCCTAGTCTTAACAGAAAGCCAGTGTAGAGAGGCTAGCTAGCACTGGAGTAATATGCACTGGAGTAATATGATGAAATATTTTGGTTCTAGTCAAGATTCTAGCAGCTGTGTTTAGCACTAACTGAAGTTTATTTAGTGCTTTATCCGGGTAGCCGGAAAGTAGAGCATTGCAGTCGTCTAATATAGAAGTGACAAAAGCATGGATGAACATTTCTGCCACATTTTTGGACAGAAAGTTTGATTTTTGCAGTGCTACGTAGATGGAAAAAAGCTGTCCTTGAAACAGTCTTGATATGTTCGTTAAAAGAGAGCTCAGGGTCCAGAGTAACACCGTGGTCCTTCACAGTTTTATTTGAGACGACTGTACAACCATCAAGATGAATTATCAGATTCAACAGAAGATCTCTTTGTTTCTTGGGACCTAGAACTAGCATCTCTGATTAGTCCGAGTTTAAAAGTAGAAAATTGGCAGCCATCCACTTCCTTATGTCTGAAACACAGGCTTCCAGCGAGGGCAATTTTGGAGCTTCACCATGTTTCATCGATATGTACAGCTGTGTGTCATCTGCATAGCAGTGAAAGTTAACATTATGTTTCCGAATGACATCACCAAGAGTTAAAATATATAATGAAAACGATAGTGGTCCTAAAATGGAACGTTGAGGAACACCAACATTTACAGTTGATTTGTCAGAGGACAAGCCAAACTGATATCTTGTCCGTGTAGACCAATTTGTGTTTCCAATCTCTCCAAGAAAATGTGCTGATCCATTGTATCAAAAGCAGCATTAAGGTCTAGGAGCACAAGGACAGATGCAGAGCCTTGGTCTGACGCCATTAAAAAGCCATTTATCACCTTCACAAGACTGAAGAGTTTTGTATACATTGTTTGTCTTCAGGAAGGCAGGGAGTTGCTGCGCAACAGCTTTTTCTAACATTTTTGAGAGGAATGGGAGACTCGATATAGGCCGATAGTTTTTTTATGTTTTCTGGGTCAAGATTTAGCTTTTTCAAGAGAGACGTTATTACTGCCACTGTAATTAAGTGAGTTTGGTACACATCCGGTGGATAGAGAGACATTTATTATGTTCAACATAGGAGGGCCAAGCACAGGAAGCAGCTCTTTTAGTAGTTTAGTTGGAATAGGGTCCAGTTATCATCTGGAAGTTTAAGAGGCCATGATTATTTTCATCATTGTGTAACGAGATGTAGTGCTAAAACACTTGAGTGTCTCTCTTGATCCTAGGTCATGGCAGAATTGTGCAGACTCAGGACAACTGAGCTTTGGAGGAATACGCAGATTTAGGTGGTTAACTGATTTTTATAATCTGACGTCCTTGGGTAAGCGGAGGGAGTCTGGAAGGGCATGTAGGAATCTTTGGGTTGTCCGATAATTTATAGCACGACTTTTGATGATCCTTGGTTGGGGTCTGATCAGATTATTTGTTGTGATTGCAAACGTAATAAAATGGTGGTCCGATAGTCCAGGATTATGAGGAAAAACATTAAGATCCACACCATTTCTTCCATGGGACAAAACTAGTTCCAGAGTATAACTGGCAGTGAGAAGGTCCAGAGACATGTTGGACAAAACCCACTGAGTGGAAATCCTTTTGGAGTGGGTTTGTGGACTTTTCCATGTGAATATTAAAGTCACCAAAAATTAGAATATTTATGCCATGACGACAAGGTCCGATAGGAACTCAGTGAGGAACGCTGTATATGGCCCAGGAGGCCTGTAAACACTAGCTATGAAAAGTGATCTGCATAGATTTCATGACTCGAAGCTCAAAAGACGAAAACATTTTTTTTTTTTTGTAAATTGAAATTTCATATCATAAATGTTAGCAACACCTAACATGCAAGGGGGAAATAGTCACTAGTGTAACCAGGAGGTGAGGCCTCATTTAACACAGTAAATTAATCAGGCTTAAGCCATGTTTCAGTCAGGCCAATCACATCAAGATTATGATCAGTGATTAGTTAATTGACTATAACTGCCTTGGAAGTGAGGGATCTAACATTAAGTAGCCCTATTTTGAGATGTGAGGTATCACAATATCAATAATGGCAGGAATGGAGGAGGTCTTTATTCCAGTGAAATTGCTAAAGCGAACACTACCATGTTTAGTTTTGCCCAACCTAGGTCGAGGCACAGACACGGTCTCAATGGGGATAGCTGAGCTGACTACACTGACTGAGCTAGTGGCAGACTCCACTAAGCTAACAGCCTACTGCCTGGCCTGCACCCTATCTCATTGTGGAGCTAGGGGAGTTAGAGCCCTGTCTATGTTTGTAGATAAGATGAGAGCACCCCTCCAGGTAGGATGGAGTCCATCACTCCTCAACAGGCCAGGCTTGTGGGTGAGTCCCAGAAAGAGGGCCAATTATCTACAAAAATCTATCTTTTGGGAGGGGCAGAAAACATTTTTCAACCAGCGATTGAGTTGTGAGACTATGCTGTAGAGCTCATCACTTCCCCTAACTGGGAGGGGGCCAGAGACAATTACTCAATGCCGACATCTTTCTAGCTGATTTACACGCTGAAGCTATGTTGCGCTTGGTGACCTCTGTTTCATCCTAACATTGTTGGTGCCGACGTGGATAACAATACCCCTATACCCTCTACACTCGCCAGTTTTAGCTTTAGCCAGCACCATCTTCAGATTAGCCTTAACGTTGGTAGCCCTGCCCCCTGGTAAACAGTGTATGATCGCTGGATGATTCGTTTTAAGTTTAATACTGCAGGTAATGGAGTCGCCAATGACTAGAGTTTTCAATTTGTCAGAGCTAATGGTGGGAGTCTTCAGCATCTCAATAATTGGGAGAACCGGTTGAAAGTTTCTGTCGGCTGAATGAGCAACACCGGTTGCGCATTCCTACAAAATTTCCCTCCAGAAGCCATGAGAAAGTTGTCCGGCTGCGGGGACTGTGCGAGGGGATTTATACTACTATCTGTACTTACTGGGTGGCACAGACGCTGTTTCATCCTTTCCTACACAGAAATGACCCTTGCCTAACGATTGCAGCACAGCTATTCTCACCGTAAGGCGACTGTTCTCCTGTATATTATGAGTACAGCGACTGCAATTAGAAGGCATAATGTTAATGTTACTACTTAGCTTCGGCTGGTGGAGGTCCTGACAAAACACGTCCAGATAAAGCGTCCGGAGTGAAAAATTTGAATTAAAAAAAGTAGAGCGAGGTTAAATAAAAATATAAACGGTAATTAAAAAGCTAAAATCGTAAAGTTGTCAGGTGGCAAAGTAAGGTTAGCAACAAAACGCACAGCAGCATGTAAACAAGTCTACAAGTTGTGACAGAAATGGTTTGTCGAGATCGAGTTGGAAAAACTTGTGGGTGAACGCAGTTGTTGTCGAACAGGGAGTACAGGAGGGGACTAAGCACACACCCCTGTGAGGCTCTCGTGTTAAAAGTCAGCGTGGCATCGATGATGTTGCCTACCCTCGCTACCTGGGGTCGTTCCATCAAGAAGTCTAGGATCCAGTCAATGAACATCATTCTCACATAGGTATTCCTCTCATTGACTGTAGGTGGGTGAGGGCAATGTGGAGTGCAATAGAGATTTCGTCTTCTATTGATCTGTTTGGGTGTTATGCTTCATGATTACAGGTTTGAGTGCTATAGGGCGGTAGGCATTGTGGCATCAAGCCTTAGAGTTCTTGGGGACAGGAATGATGGTAGTCAACTTGAAACATGTGGGGATTTCAGACTGGGACAAGGAGAGGTTGAAAATGATTGTGAATATGCCTGCCAGCTAATCTGCGCCTGCTCTGAGAGCGCACCCTGAAATACCGTCCATAATCACAGCCTTGCACTGATGAAAGACCTTACTCACATCGGCCTCGGAGAGCGAGATCACTCAGTCCTCTGGGTCGGCGGAGGCCCTCACGCACAGTAAAGTGTTGTTAAGTGTGTCTAAGTGTGCATAAAATACATTGAGTTCGTCTGGAAGAGAGGCATCGTTGGGCGGATCACAGTTGTTTCTCTCTGTAATTCGTAAAGGATTGTAGCCCCTGTCACATGAGACGGGCGGCGAAGCCTGTGTAATATGATTCCAGCTTATGCCTAGTAGGCAACATTTTACAGGTACAGTATATTCCACATCACCTCTAGCCAGCTAAACTTTGTTTACTGCTGGTATTGTTGATTTTGTCAGCCAAGCCTTAAAAATGAACATGGCAGGGGGAGTGAGTGGGAGCTGTAAAACATGGCCTAATTCTCCTCCACAGCAACAGCGGTACTGCAATAGAACAGACAGGCTAATCAAGGATTCAAGGAAATGACTGATTAGACCTTCTGTACAGCATTATTATGCAACACATTCAGAGCAATCAAGGAAATGATTTATGGCAGAGTGATTGTTCAAGCTGTAATATCTATTGTGCTTATACCCTACCAGGGGGTAGAGCTCATCTAGTTGATTTACTAATATTGATGTTCTACATGTATTTGGAGATTTTGGTATAGTATAGCACGCATGTGCTCCATTACCTATACTGAACAAAAATATAAACGCAATACGTCAAGTGTTGGTACCATGTTTCATGAGCTGAAAGATTCCAGAATTGTTCCATATGCTCAAAAAATGTATGCATGAATTTGTTTACATACCTGTTAGTGAACATTTCTCCTTTGCCAATATAATCCATCCACCTGACAGGTGTGGTATATCAATAAGCTGATTAAACAGCATGATCAATACACAGGTGCACCTTGCGCTGGGGACAATAAAAGGCCACTCTAAAATGTGCAGTTCTCATACAACACAATGACACAGATGTCTCAAGTTTTTAGGGAGCGTGCAATTGGCATGCTGACTGCAGGAATGCCCAACAGAGCTGTTGCCACTGATTTTAATGTTAATTTCTCTACCACCTCCAATGCCGTTTTAGAGAATTTGGCAGTATGTCCAAGCGGCCTCACAACTGCAGACCACGTGTTCATTTATTTAGTTAACCTTTAGGCAAGTCAGTTAAGCACACATTTATATTTACAATGACGGCCTAAAAGAAAGTTCCCTGATCGAGTATCGAACACGGGCCGCGGCGGTGAGAGCGCCGAATCCTAACCACTGTAACCACGCTAGCCCACTTACGGAATTTTCACCTGCGGGTTTGTCGGAGACCAGCCACCCGGTCAGCTGATGAAAATGAAGAGTGTTTTGGTCTGTAATAAAGCCTTCTGTGGGGGAAAACTAATTTGATTGGCTGGGCCTTGCTCCTCAGTGGGTGGGCCTGGCACACCCATTGCGGCGCCCCTTTCCAGTCATGAAATCCATAGATTAGGGCCTGATGAATTTAACAAATTCCCTTGTTTGAACTATAGCTCAGTGAAATCGTTGATATTGTTGCATGTTGCGTTTATATTTGTATTCAGTATATGAAAAATGTATCAGTCAGTTAAGGATGAAATCTTATTTTCAATGACGGCCTAGGAACAGTGGGTTAACTGCCTTGTTCAGGGGCAGAACGACAGATTTTTACCTTGTCAGCTCGGGGACTCGATCTAGCAACTTTTTGGTTACTGGCCCAACACTAACCACTAGGCTACCTTCCGCCCCTAGAAGTGGGCCGTGTGTGAAGAGAATTATGCACAGATTTTGCATAGTGTCACCAGAAATAACTGTTTAGTAGTGCTGTGGCAGCAGTTTATGTGCTAATACTGGCAAGGTGAATAATAATGTATTATACATACAGTAGTGGTAGCTATGTTATCAGTATTGTAGCCATAAGGGCTCATTAGCATATTACCCAGTGTTCCCTTTTGTCACTGTGGGAGTAGATACCATCCAAGTGGAACTTGTCATCCAATTAACACAACACTGCTACCAAATAAAATGTGGTTGTAAATAGGATCTCCAATGAGCAACCAACAATAATGTTCTGCTATTTTTTTTTCTGTCATTGTGTCAGTGTTTTATTGAATAGAGAGTGAACATTGAGCACACGGTCTGTGTCAATCTGCCCCCGTTTTGCAACAGTGTGTAATCAGTTATAAAAAGTGCTCATATCCTCAAGCTAGAGTTTTGAAATGATTTTAAAAGAAAGATTATCTGCTCCTGATATGTGATTGAGTTTAATCCCATTTGGCCAATGCAGAAAGACTGATATGAGACAAATTTTTTGTGTTATCGTTTCCACTGTAAGTCTCAAGCTGGAGGGGATGTAGAAGTTTAAGTTGTTTTAGAATATTAAAAATGTTAATATTGAAAAGTAGTGAAATCCAACTCCATTTGAAAATGGCCTCTAAAATGTCTCTGTTTCTTCATTGCACATTCTGTCAGTGGTGAAAAAAAGTACTCAATTGAGTAAAAATAAAGATACCTTAATAGAAAATGACTTGAAAGTCACCCAAATACTAAAGTATTTGGTTTTAAGTACACTTATGTATCAAAAGTAAATGGAATTGCTAAAGTATAATAATCAAAAGTAAAAGTAAAATCAATTTCAAATTCCTTACATTAAGCAAACCATAAGGAACAAGTATTATTATTATTTTATTTACAGATAGCCAAGGGGCACACTCCAACACTCAGACATAATTTACAAACAAAGCATTTTGTGTTAAGTGAGTCCACCTGATCATAGACAGTAAGGATGACAAGGGATGTTTTCTTGATAATTTTGTAAATTGGACAATTTTCCTGTCTAAATGTAAGCACTTTTGGGTGTCAGGGAAAATGTATAGAGTAAAAAGTATATCATTTTCCTCAGGAATGTATTAAAGTGAAAGTTGGAAAAACTATAAATAGTAAAGAAAAGTACAGATCCCCAAAAACAACTTAAGTAGTAGTAGTAGTAGTAGTAGTAGTACTTTAAAGTATTTTTACTTAAGTACTTTACACCACTGCATACTGTACTGTGGAAACTGTGTACATCTCAATTACGCAATTCAGCTTTTAAAATATATAGTCACTATATCTCCAGTATCTGTTGCTTCATTTGACATTAAAGCTGTGCAATCTCTTTTGTCCCTTCTGGTTTTATTTTCTTTGTTAGCTTGTTACCTTTGGTCACTGTTGGTCTCCTGACCACCTGTCTCCCCTGATATTATCTGTGGCCTGGAAGACAGAGGCTTTACAGGACACCTGCAGACTCCCGTAATGAAGGCTTTGGCTGTGACTGCAGACTCATGATAGGATTTACCTAAGCATTGTTTGTGTGAAAACCAGATGTGGACAAAAACCTGTATCACACGTGCCTGTGCATGCCTAGCATTGCATCCTCTGTAGCAGCAGACATGATTTTTGTCTCCCTAGGGAACCCACTCCTAGTAATCCCACTGGTGTGATATGGTTGGTCAGCCACCCTACTTTGAGCCACAGAGGCTCTCCCCCACTGATACTTCAACCCTTTTCCTCTTCTGAGAGGAATTTTGTCACCCCAGGTTTGCTGGCGCAGGGGCTTTTTAGTGGATCATTTTTCTCAACTGTATGTTTCTTGTTTCCTTCAATACCCTAACAAGACTCCTCCCTCGGACTACAGGACAAAGATGTTCTGACAGTCTGAGTCAGTCATGAATCTTTTTGTGACAGCTTGTGAATACATTTTCTTGGTGTCTCTCCTTGGTGAGGATCAAAGGTGCCGGATCAGCTAGGCCAAACTCTCTCTCTCTCTCCTGTGGGAGTTGGCCTGGTTTTATAATTCATTAATGACCGGATCGTAAATACCTGGCAGAAACTCTCCCTTGGCCCGACAGCATTGAGAATTGAATGTCTGAGTGTTACAGAGAGACTCTTGCTAAAAACTTTAACATCAAAAGATTGGACACTGGAACATCAGTTTTGAAATCCAAACATTTGGAATGGAATAATCATGTCAAAAGTGTATTATTTTGTGATATCATTAAGGATGGTATAACTAAATAACATGGCAGCTTTAAGAGCTTTCACAATGTATAGATCAGATTTACATCTAAATGTTGCATGAAATAAATGATTAAGTATAAGAATACTTTTATGAAGATAAAATGTGATTTTAGCCTTCTAAATGAGAGTTTTTCATATCAACTTTTGTCAAGTCAGTAACCACGCGAGCACAGATTTCGTGTCAACATGATGTAACACCCCCTTTTTAACCAAGCATAAAAGTACTCATATGAATGTACATTAGACCAAAACATGCCGGGTTGCTGTCATTCTGTAAAGTGGTCCTAGCTGTACCCTGAATAATCAACCATTGAGACCAGTCTACGTGCAGCGCGAGCTGAATACGTTACCAATGGTTAAATCTCTACAGACCAGACATCGTGGAGCGGTGGCTACATGACAGGAAATGGTTAAAACTATAAGACCAGAAAATGATAAGACCCTCTGAAACTCTCGACGAGTGAGGAAGGTGAAGACCATAACAAACATTCTCAGTCTACAGCTGGGTAATGTAAAGTAGTCTTGAACAATTGACCCTGATGGGAAAGAACAGTTCCCCATCACCAGCATGTGATACACGTCTGATGGAGCCATTCTAACGAATGCTTCGGAACAAAGAAGGCTACAACTACGAAGGGTCTTGTGAACTCTTGTGGACCACCAGAGGATTACATTGAACCACCACATTGAACCATCAAGGTCAACAGAGACGACAGAGAAAGACATCTACGCGTAAATGAGCGGTTGTTAGGGTGCTAAAGATCCATATTTGCGGTGAGCGTATTTTTCAACTGTATATACGATAAGTCCACTCTCTTTGTCTCTCCCGCTCCTTATCTTTCCCCATCCCCCTTTCCATTGTGTAACAAGCCGTCATATCGGGTTAGTCCACTAGGGACTGTGTTTCATTGCATTATGTTAGTAATCAATAATCTATACTGTGTGTGTGTATGTATGTATTTCTGTGTGATTATTTAGTTAGTAACTAAATAATTACGCCAATTTGTGTATCGCTGAATCATCACTTAGGCTAGGGTTAGTGCAGATTTATGAGGTCAACGGTGTTCCGAATTAGACTGATGAGGTGATAATACATTAATAAGTGACTTATCCATAGATATGAATATATCTTATAAGAGTTTCATTCAGGAAATAGTAACTCGTTGAATAAGTTTTCCCATGGTGCCCCAAGCTACTAATGAGTTAATTGTTACATGATTAATTGAATCACATAATAAGTAAACATAGTTAATTGATTTGATAAAATATGAGTCATCACATTAATGATTGTCATGTCATGACAGATGATTATGTCCTTCAGCTGACCTGCACATACCACGTAGGCCATATTTTTTAAAATAATTTTCCCATGTCATCACTAAATAAGAGAACAGGTCTATTTATTTATTTTTCAAAACTGAATAAGTGACAGTGGATGTCATATTTTCACTGTATCTCTAAGGAGTAATAGAAGTCTTTCTTGCAGAGCTGAAAAGCCTATAGACTTCAGACAGACTGGCTCTTTGGAAGCACTTCAATGTACAGTTGCATCAAAATATATTGGCACCCTTGAACTTTTAATACCCTATTTCTATTCACAAGTTTAGGGACCAGACATGAAATGGGTTTAGAATATTTATTGAGGAAATGAAACGGATGTGAGAATGAGCATTCATTGGGGAAATAAGAATGGAGCAGATGAAGGATCCGGAGGGGTTTACGCTTTAGGGTTTGGATGGGGTCTCAGGTGAACATCACCATCAGGCCGTGGTAGTTAGACTGCTGTGGTGAAGGCATTCCCACGCAGAAGAGCCTTGATGAAACCTTATTAAAAAGTGCAAGAAGGTGGGAAGGCAGAGGGGTATAACACAAAACAGAGAGGAGGAATTACTTTTTGGTCAGGTTTAAGTAGGGTGGTAGTAATGTTAAGGAGAGTGAGAACAGGTGTTTAGGCTGATTAGCAGTTAGTAGCAGCTGGAGCTTGATTAACTTCTTGCGTCGAGCCATCCCGGATCCGGGATCGTGACTACAGCCTCAAGCTCATTACCATAACGCAACGTTAACAATTCATGAAAATCGCAAATGAAATGAAATCAATATGCTAGCTCTCAAGCTTAGCCTTTTGTTAACAACACTGTCATCTCAGATTTTCAAAATATGCTTCTCAACCATAGCAAAACAAGCATTTGTGTAACAGTATTGATAGCTAGCATAGCATTTAGCGTAGCATTTAGCGTTAGCATTCAGCAGGCAACATTTTCACAAAAACCAGAAAAGCATTCAAATAAAATAATTTACCTTTGAAGAACTTCGGATGTTTTCAATGAGGAGACTCTCAGTTAGATAGCAAATGTTCAGTTTTTCCTGAAAGATAATTTGTTCAGGACAAATCGCTCCGTTTTCTTCATCACGTTTGGGTAAGAAAAAAAATGAAAATTAAGTCATTAAAACGCGAACTTTTTTCCAAATTAACATTTAAGTCATTTACATTTAAGTCATTTAGCAGACGCTCTTATCCAGAGCGACTTACAAATTGGTGCATTCACCTTATGACATCCAGTGGAACAGCCACTTTACAATAGTGCATCTAAATCTTTTAAGGGGGGGGGGGTGAGAAGGATTACTTTATCCTATCCTAGGTATTCCTTAAAGAGGTGGGGTTTCAGGTGTCTCCGGAAGGTGGTGATTGACTCCGCTGCCCTGGCGTCGTGAGGGAGTTTGTTCCACCATTGGGGGGCCAGAGCAGCGAACAGTTTTCACTGGGCTGAGCGGGAACTGTACTTCCTCAGTGGTAGGGAGGCGAGCAGGCCAGAGGTGGATGAACGCAGTGCCCTTGTTTGGGTGTAGGGCCTGATCAGAGCCTGGAGGTACTGAGGTGCCGTTCCCCTCACAGCTCCGTAGGCAAGCACCATGGTCTTGTAGCAGATGCGAGCTTCAACTGGAAGCCAACTGGAAGCCATTAACTCCATAATATCGACAGAAACATGGCAAACCGATGTTTAGAATCAATCCTCAAGGTGTTTTTCACATATCTATCGACGATAAATCCATCGTGGCAGTTGACTTTCTCTTCTGAAGAAATGGAACGCGCATGGACCTAAAGATTACGCAATAATTTCGACACAGGACACCGGGCGGACACCTGGTAAATGTAGTCTCTTATGGTCAATCTTCCAATGATATGCCTACAAATACGTCACAATGCTGCAGACACCTTGGAGAAACGACACAAAGGGCAGGCTAATTCCTGGCGCATTCACAGCCATATAAGGAGACATTGGAACACAGCGCCTTCAGAATCTGGGGCATTTCCTGTATGAAACTTCATCTTGGTTTCGCCTGTAGCATTAGTTCTGGGCCACTCACAGATAATATCTTTGCAGTTTTGGAAACGTCAGAGTTTTTTCTTTCCAAAGCTGTCAATTACATGCATAGTCGAGCATCTTTTCGTGACAAAATATCTTGTTTAAAACGGGAACGTTTTTTTATCCAAAAATTAAAAGAGCACCCCTATCTCGAAGAAGTTAAGGAGTTATGTTCAAGGCAACTACTTAAAAGTTGCAAACAGTAGTTGAGTTGTTAGGGCACTCCATTCAAGGCCACTAGTTAAGTTTTACATTCAAGTCTGGTCCTTTCTCCTGAATATTTGTTCATCCTAAACTTTTTTTATAATTCTACATTGCAAAAGCTCTTATTTTTGTAAACTTAAGTTTACAATTTTCATTGAGAAAATAAAGACAAACAGCATGGACAAAATGATTGGCACCCCGAAGCTAGATGCACAGCCTTTGGCCAAGATACTGTGGACTGCAGACAAACTCTTCTTGTAACCACCAGGGAGCTTGCTGCACCTTTCTACAGGCAATTTGGCCCACTTTTCAGCAGCAAACTGCTCTAATTCTTCAGCCTCTGTTTTCAGCTTTTGCCAGAGGTTATGGATGTGATTCTGTTTTTTCCCACTCCACAATAGTCCAGCATTTCTTCTTGAACGATTTCAGGGTGATTTTGATGTGTGTTTTGGGGTTGTTGTCCTGCTGCCAATGCCTTTACGTTGAGGACTTCTTGCTATTCGTTTTCCACATTGATTCAATGTCATCACATTGATATTTTGTGTTGAAATGACATGGAAACAATGTTGATTCAACCTGTTTTTAGTCGGTGGGGTTTATCTGCAGTTATCTTGGCCAAAGGCTGTGCAACCAAATCATTTTGGTTGCACAGCCTAGATTCGGTCCTACCGTGCCTTCAGAAAGAATTCAGACCCCTTGAACTGTTACACATTTTGTTAAGTTACAGCTTAATTCTAAAATGGATTAAATTGTTTTTGTTCCCCATCAATCTACACACCATACCCCATAATGACAAACCTAAAACTGGTATTTAGAAAAAAGAAAAAAACTACAATATCACATTTACATGAGTATTCAGACCCCTTACTCAGTACTTTGTTGAAGCACCTTTGACAGTGATTACAGCCTTGAGTATGACGCTACAAGCTTGGCACACCTGTATTTTGGGAGTTTCTTATTTAGAGACTTGTCCCGAAGCCACTCCTGCGTTGTCTTGGCTGTGTGCTTAGGGTTATTGCCCTGTTGGAAGGTGAACCTTCGCACCAGTCAGAGGTCCTGAGCATTCTAGAGCAGGTTGCCATCAATGATCTCTCTGTACTTTGCTCCATTCATCTTTGCCTCAATCCTGACTAGTCTCCCAGTCCCTACTGCTGAAAAACATCCCCACAGCATGATGCTGCCACCACCATGCCTCACCGCATGGTGCCAGGTTTCCTCCAGACGTGACGCTTGGCATTCAGGCCCAAGAGTTGGATCTTGGTTTCATCAGACCAGATAATCTTGTTTCTCATGGTCTGAGAGTTGTTAGCCTTTTGTTTAACACCAAGTGGGCTGTTATGTGCCTTTTACTGAGGAGTGGCTTGCATTTGGGCACTCTACCATAAAGGTCTAATTTGTGGAGTGTGTGGGGGATGAATCAGAATTAGTTGGGTAACATAGATAAGATGTTTTTTCATAATATGCTTGTGAGATACTTGTCATTTAGAATGTATATTTTTGTACTATAGTGTTGGCCATTTGCAGTGATCCTTTCTCTGTCATGGCTCAGTTACTTGGGCCCCAGAGAGGGTAGAGGTCAGGCTTGTCTTCATTTGTAAACATATCTTTTAAACCATGTGAAGATGATTGAGGGGGAACCGATTATCTCTTGGCTCCACAATGTCTGTGTGCCAGTCACTCCCTACTTTTCTCATTGGGAAGAGGAGGATGGCAGTGTCTGGAACCATTGTATGTTCCCTCTGAGGTTGCCCTTATCTTGACCTAGAGGCTCACTCTCCTCTCCGTGAGCTTGTCCAGGAGGGGTTGTATTTGAGATGGGAGTATCTAGGATTGACAATTGATATATGCCATTGGATGAGGTAATGTTTTGGTCCTAAGTGGTACCAAGAACGAGATAGGAACTTTGTTTAAAAGAGCAAACTGAGCGATAATTTATAGCCAATGCTGTCTGGCTATGGGATACTCCTCTCTGAAGTAAAGTCATTCTTTGTGTAATGTTCCTAAGACCTGTGGTTTGTCATGTCGACTAGGGGGGTGGATCTTTGCTATAAAAGATCTCAGTTGCCATAATGTTGACCACTCTCAACTTTTGATTAGAGATACTGAAATGTTAAGTCAAAATGCTATTGCAAAAGCTTAATTATTATTAAAGGTGAAGATTAAGCATAACTCTGACTGGTGTGTGATTTGCTCTCTCATCATTTGGTAATTAAGGACATTTCCACAACAAGTACTGCAGAGATGGTTGTCCTTCTGGAAGGTTCTCCCATCTCCACAGAGGAACTCTCGAGCTCTGTCAGAGTGACCAACCTAGTTCTTGATCACCTCCCTTACTGAGGCCCTTCTCCCCCGATTGCTCAGTTTGGCCAGGCGGCCAGCACTACAGTAGGAATAGTCTTGGTGGTTCTAAAACTTCTTCCATTTAAGAATGATGGAGGCCACTGTGTTCTTGGGGACCATAAATACTGCAGAAATATTTTGGTACCCTTCCCCAGATCAGTGCCTCGACACAATCTTGTCTCAGAGCTCTACAGAGTTCTATTCCAAATCAAATCAAATCACATTTTATTTGTCACATACACATGGTTAGCAGATGTTAGTGCGAGTGTAGTGAAATGCTTGTGCTTCTAGTTCCGACAATGCAGTAATAACCAACAAGTAATCTAGCTAACAATTCCAAAACTACTACCTTATAGACACAAGTGTAAGGGGATAAATAATATGTACATAAAGATATATGAATGAGTGATGGTACAGAGCGGCATATGCAAGATACAGTAGATGGTATTGAGTGCAGTATATACATATGAGATGAGTATGTAAACAAAGTGGCATAGTTAAAGTGGCTAGTGATACATGTATTACATAAGGATGCAGTAGATGATATAGAGTACAGTATATACGTATACATATGACATGAATAATGTAGGGTATGTAAACATTATATTAGGTAGCATTGTTTAAAGTGGCTAGTGATATATTTTACATAATTTCCCATCAATTCCCATTATTAAAGTGGCTGGAGTTGAGTCAGTGTGTTGGCAGCAGCCACTCAATGTTAGTGGTGGCTGTTTAACTTGCTACTTCACATCCTGAAACAGTATGAAAGCATTAAATAACACATTCTGAACTCCAATACATTAACTTAGGTACAGTCTCTTTTTGCTGGGTATGGTCCCCAACAGTATGTACTCTATTCATGTAACATAGTCTTTCAGCCACTCTGGTGGCATCACATCCCTTTTTGGGCGAGCTAGTGGCTATGTGAGCATTCTCTCTCATTCCCCCTCTTTTTGTGCGTTGTCTGTGGCCTCAGCCTGTGTGGCTGGTAGATCTGGAAGAGCTCTGAGGTGTGTTTTGTTCCTCCGTACCTCCTCTGAGCCTGTGTCCACCACATAGGAACATGGGGCATCTGCTTTTCTCAGCACTATTGCTGGTGTCTTTGAGTTTGTAATCCACACACGTTGACCTTCGGTCAGCTCTGGCCTCTCCATAGCACGGTGTCTCTGATTAAAGTCTCCAGTTTGTGTTTGTTTCAGCCGTTTGTCCCTCTCAGTTAAGGCCTTTCTGTTAGGCCATCAGGTTTAAGCTGAGCCGGCAAGATAGGCAATGGGGAGTGCAGCCTCCTGCCCATCAGGAGCTCGGCAGGAGATGGCCCATGATGCAGTGGTGTAATTCTGTAAGCTAACAGAGCCCTGTACGGATCCTTGTTCTTTTTCAGCAGTCCCTTGACTGTTTTCACAGCTCTCGCTGCCTCACCATTGCTCTGTGCATGGTAGGGGATACTGGTCACGTGTGAAGTCATATTCTGCGGCAAAACAAGAAAAGGAACTTGCGGAGAAATGGGGAGTGTTATCTGTAACCAGGACCTCAGCGACCCCTTGCATGGAAAATATTGACTTAAATCAAATCAAAGTTTATTTGTCATGTGCGCCGAAAACAACAGGTGTAGACCTTACTGTGAAATGCTTATTTACAGGCTCTAACCAATAGTGCAAAAAAGGTGAACAATAAGTAGGTAAAGAAATAAAACAACAGTAAAAAGACAGGCTACATACAGTAGCGAGGCTATAAAAGTAGCGAGGCTACATACAGACACCGGTTAGTCAGGCTGATTGAGGTAGTATGTACATGTTGATATGGTTAAAGTGACTATGCATATATGATGAACAGAGAGTAGCAGTAGCGTAAAAAAGGGATTGGCGGGTGGTGGGTGGGACCCAATACAAATAGCCCGGTTAGCCAATATGCGGGAGCGCTGGTTGGTCAGCCCAATTGAGGTAGTATGTACATGAATGTATAGTTAAAGTGACTATGCATATATGATAAACAGAGAGTAGCAGCAGCGTAAAGGAGGGGTTGGGGGGGCACACAATGCAAATAGTCTGGGTAGCCATTTGATTATCCATTGATTGATAACACCAGCTAATGTGGTTATAGGTGTCTTTGCTATTTCAATGTATCTTGAATAGCAATCTACCCTACCTTTTACCATGGCCGTTTTGGCAGCTCCATTGCCATCATTGGTTCAGGATGACAAGGTCGACATTTTGCACACACCTCATACTGGACCGCCAGCTCGACAATCCAAGCCACCACACCGACTGTTGGGGCCCTCAGTCTGCATTTGGTTATCCCCATGTGTCCCTCGTGCACTCTGGCTAGCATTTCCAGTTGTAGAATCTCTGGGATAACTCTCCATTACAGTGGAAGTCACTTTGATGCACCCAATAGGGCTTCAGCAGCTGAGGCAGTTCCTCCCTGCCTGGGCCATCCCTTTGATGCACCCAATAGGGCTTCAGCAGCTGAGGCAGTTCCTCCCTGCCTGGGCCATCCCTTTGATGCACCCAATAGGGCTTCAGCAGCTGAGGCAGTTCCTCCCTGCCTGGGCCATCCCTTTGATGCACCCAATAGGGCTTCAGCAGCTGAGGCAGTTCCTCCCTGCCTGGGCCATCCCTTTGATGCACCCAATAGGGCTTCAGCAGCTGAGGCAGTTCCTCCCTGCCTGGGCCATCCCTTTTTGTGCTGCTGTACTATCTGAAGTACTATCTGAGGTCTCACTGTTGCTCCTCTGCAATCTGACACAGTTTGGTCTGAGATGCAGGTAAGCTGTACTGCATTAATGGCCACCTGTAGCCGAAGCGGTAGATATGTGCCTAAATGTGTTACAAATAAAACATGTTATATCAGAATGTATGAGTGAAATGCAAATACTATTGGTCAGCTACTGCTGTGTAAATGTACCAGAAAGGAAGAATCGAGGTAAAGATGTACAGTAACTAGGTGTTCAAACCTGCTAGCGGAAAAACTCAGATTTGACGCCGAGCAAAGCTCTGAATGCCAAGATTTCCCCATCCTGTGGGGATTTTGTGGGAAATGGCAATCACTTGAGTATCAGTGATTTACTGACGTATAATTTTACTTAGCTAATATAAGCATTTTCATTTGATTCTGATTGCTTTGCCGTTCTAAATGATACATTGCATTAGACATATACAAATGTTAATTACCTCATTTTATTTCATGTCTATACAGCCATTGGTTGCAAATAGTATGCATATTGTAAAACCAATCAAGTCCTTTCCCTCTCAAATTCATATTTTGTGCGGGAGAAAATGGCTACAGGGATTTGCTAGCTATGATCCTCACCGCCACGGTTCCTACCACTTACTAGACAATGCGTTGAAACTCATCATCATGCCAACAGTCCGGGGTGAACGGCGAGTAAAGCCACACGAAAGAATGTGTTGTGTTGTCATTCATTCACTTGATATGATATAGTGGGGCTGCTGCAATGTTTTTGTATTTTTTCAAAATTGTGCCTTTATTAGTTTATTCATATCCAGGTTGATGATAGGTCCAGTCCAGTTTCAGTGGAAGAGAGAATCAGGGAAGGCAAGGATGTCAGACCAACTTTTGATTATTTCAAGAGACCCAAGTCAGATGACCTAAACACATGTTTATGTTTCCACCCTATGCAGGAATTTAAAAAAACTCTGTGGTACAGAGGGTTTTCTGTTTTAAAGATGGCACCAATCGGGAATGGCTGTCATACAATGAAGAAAGCCGTGCGTTGTACTGTTCAATTTGCATGGCATTTGCGAAGCCTACTGACAGCAGTATTTTTATGATTGGAATGACGGATTGGAAACATGTTCACTAAAAGGTAGAAGAGCATGAGAAGAGCAACATGCACAGAAGTAGTGCTGAGGCAAGCATTCAAAGTCTGCTCAGTGGCAGTCAGGGGTCTGCCCAAGGAAAGCAGGTATGCAGGAGAAGTGCTGGAACGTGTCATAGACATAGTGAAAGTCATTGGCAAGAGGGGGCTCAGTTGCAAGGGGATGCAGTCTGAGGCTGCGCTTACATTAGAGGACACCAGTATCGATTGCGGTAATTTCTTGGAGATGATAATACTACTGGTAAAGTAGAACGTCTGCTTGAAAGAACATCTCACCGAATGCATTGAGAAAAGAAAGAACCTACATCAGTCTGGGGCAAGAGGGAGAGGTTCTCTAATCACATTCCTTTAAAAAAAATACTGTCAACACCGTCATTCACACAATTCAGAGCATTGTCCAAGAGACCATGTCAAGTGAAATTGAGCAAGCTGCAATGTTCTCTGTCCAGATCGACACAACTCAGGACATAACTTCTCAAGACCAGTGCTATGTAATTGTGAGATATGTGACAGATGGTCGTACACGAGAGGCTTGTGTCTGTTGTGAAGTGATGTCGTGGATAAACTAAAATTAGACATGAGTGCAAGTGCATTGGCAATGCTACGGAAGGAGCATCCAATATGCACTTTTCTACTCTGTAATCCTCAAAGTCCCCCAATCAAGTGCATGCATGGTGCTATGCACATGTCCTTCTTCTGGTTTTGTATGACACAACTGAAATTGTCTTAGCAAGTGGGTCACTGTTTGCTCTCAACGTTCCCTAGGCGATAATCTAGCTCTGCCCAGTTGCATAGGTTCCGGTGTATCTGACTCACACGTCGCCAATAACTCTGGAGAGAACTCGGGTGGTTTTGGGTCTTCTCAGAAATACAGCCTTCAGGGACTTCCGGATTCCTTCGGAGATGAGCAAGAAGCAGCGGATGAAGGAGTGTGACCAAGACCAGACATCCTCTCACTCCTGCATTCCCATAGACGCCCATCAATCCAGTCATGGCCAGTTCATACCATAACGATACAGGGTGAGACCCAGATGCAGACACAGAAGGCACATGGTTTGAGTCTGATATTTATTATAATCCAAGGGCCAGGCAAGAGACAGGTCGTGGACAGGCAAAAGATAATACATCTGGTCAGAGCCCAGGTGGTACAGAGTGGCAGGCAGGCTCAAGGTCATGACAGGCAGAATGGTCAGGCAGGCGGGCTCAGATTCAGGGCAGGCAAGGGTCAAAACTGGGAGGACTAGAAAAACAGTGATGAGGAAAAAGCAGGAGCATGGAAAAACACACTGGTTGACTTGACAAGACGAACTGACAAAAGACAAACCGATAACACAGGTATAAATACCCAGGGACTCTTAGGGAAAACAGGTGACACCAGGAGATGGGTGGAGACAATCACAGAGACAGGTGAAACAGATCAGGGCATGACACTAAGTGGTTGTATTAGGGGCGTGTCATGTGTGTACATGCGTGCATTAGCAGGGCGGCCATGGTGGAGTATACGGGGGCCGGTTCTGGTTGGCCGGTCGAGATCAAAGTCTTGGGTCGTTTTTTACTCCCAGTCCGTCTCTGGCTCTGTTTGTTTCTTTTTGTCTCTCACAAGGTAAATATCTTAGGGTTTCAGTGGGTATTGTGTGATTTTAGTGTAAATTATTATTTTTGAATTGTAAGTGCTCTTTATGCTTACTTCTTCCTCTTTAAATCCTGTATTTAGATTATGAAGTTTGCCGTGGTTCAGTTCCTGGATGAAAAGAATGAGCCATATGCAGTATTTCAACAAGTATGGCTCAAAGATGACATCTGTTATTGGCCACCACTAAGCCTCAGAAAGAAGAACAAAATAAACAATTTAGCCATCGAGTGTGCACCATCAGACAGCACCTGGGAAATAAGTTGCTTTTAGTTCATGAAGGGAGCAGGTAATTTGGCCAAAACATTTTTTTTAACCCTAACCCTAACCCTAACCCTAACCCATATACTGTCATTTTAACTGTTAGCAGAATTAACTTGCCTGATGTGAAAGTGTTTGGGGCTCTGACCTGGTTCATGCCTCTACTGATCTAGACAATTGGGATACGGTACTGATGTATTGTAAACGAATCCAAGCGGGTTCCAGTGTTGAAACGACAGATGATGAGCAAATAAGAAAACGGAGAACTGCAATTAGAAAGTACCCATCCCAGGATTCTGATGAAGGTGAAGATGAGTCTACTCTTCCAGACGAACCGCCAGTCCCATCGTATCAGGAGTCTCTATCGAACCATGAAAACATTGCGGTGCCAGCAGACTGTAGAGCTGGTATGTAAAATAACATGCTTGATTATATGTGAAATTCCATTTCTGAACAATAATCAGCTTTCATGGTCAATTTCCATTTTCTTCTTTGAATTAGTCGTCTCCAATATAACACAGACACCACTTCAAGGGACCAAGAGTCCAAAAACAAGTAAGTGAAGCATTAATCATTTTTTTTCTAAATCCATTGGAGGATGTATTCTGTCCTGCCAAATATTGAGGGAATTTCAGAGGAGAAACAAGCCCCTTTAATAATGAAATTTGTCTCTCAATTAGGACAAGCACCATACTCCACCAGAGCAGGTTGTTGGCGCCTTAATTGGGGAGGACGGGATCGTAGTAATGGCTAGAGCGGAAAGGGTGGACTGTTTGATGCCGTTCCATTTGCTCCGTTCCAGCCATTATTATGAGCCATTCTGCCCCCAGCAGTCTCCACAGTATTCCACAGCATCATATTCACCACAGCAGCATGTGGATGACAGCCATGGAGGTACAGCACGTAATACATTCCATTTCCCAGATTAGACTTTGCCTCTCTCTTATTTTTTTGCACAGTATTTCATTTCAATGTATTGTTTTACACAGGGAGCAAATTAATTACTTAAAAATCACACAATGTGATTTTTGTTTTAGATTCCGTCTCTCACAGTTGAAGTTTACCTATGACAGAAATTACAGACCTCTACATGCTTTTGTAAGTAGGGAAAACCTGCAAAATCGGCAGTATATCAAATACTTGTTCTCTCCACTGTAATAGTCCAAATTGGTGAAGTGAAATGCAAAAAAATAACTTGGAAAAGTGGTGCGCGCATAGGTATACACCCCCTTTGCTATGAAGCCCCAAAATAAGATCTGGTGCAACCAATTACTTTCCGAAGTCACATAATTAGTTAAATAATGTCCACCTGTGTGCAATCTAAGTGTCACATGGTCTGTCACGTGACCTCAGTATATATACACCAGTTCTGAAAGGCCCCAGAGTCTGCAACACCACCAAGCAAGCGGCACCATGAAGACCAAGGAGCTCTCCAAACAGGTCAGGGACAAAGTTATGGAGAATACAGATCAGGGTTGGGTTGTAAAAAAATATCAGAAACGTTGAACATCCCACGGAGCACCATTAAATCCATTATTAAAAAATGGAAAGATTTTGGCACCACAACAAACCTGCCAAGAGAGGGCCGCCCACAAAAATTCAAGGACCAGGCAAGGAGGGCGTTAATCAGAGAGGCAACAAAAAGACCAAAGATAACCCTGAAGCATGATTGGAGTATCTGTCCAGAGGACCACTTTAAGCAGTACACTCCACAGAGCTAGGCTTTATGGAAGAGTGTCCAGAGAAATGCCATTGCTTAAAGAAAAAATAAGCAAGCACATTTGGTGTTCACCAAAAGGCATGTTGGAGACCCCCCAAGCATATGGAAAAAGATACTCTGGTCAGATGAGACTAAAATTAAGCTTTTTGGCCAGCAAGGAACATTTTATTTCTGGTGCAAACCCAACACCTCTCATCACCCCGAGAACACCATCCCCACATTGAAGTATGATGGTGGCAGCCACATACTGTGGCAATGTTTTTCATCACCAGGGACTGGGAAACTGGTCAGAATTGAAGGAATTATGGATGGTGCTAAATACAGTGAAATTCTTGAGAGGAAACCTGTTTCAGTCTTCCAGAGATTTGAGACTGGGATGGAGGTTCACCTTCTAGCAGAACAATGACCCTAAGCGTACAGCACTCTAATGGTTTAAGGGGAAACATTTAAATGTCTTGGAATGGCCTAGTCAAAGCCCAGAACTCAATCCAATTGAGAATCTGTGGTATGATTTAAAGATTGCTGTACACCAGCGGAACCCATCCATCTTAAAGAAGCTGGTACAGTTTTGCCTTGAAGAATGGGCAAAAATCCATGTCTAGATGTGCCAAGCTCATAGAGACATATACCAAGAGACGTGTAGCTGTAATTGCTGAAAAAGGTGGCTCTACAAAGTATTGACTTTGGGGGGGTGAATAGTTATGCACGCTAAAGTCTTCATATTTTTTTGTCTTATTTCTTATTTGCTTCACAAGAAAAAATACTGTGCATATTCAACATGGTAGGCATGTTGTGTAAATCAAATGATACAAACCCACAAAAAAATCCATTTCAATTCCAGGTTGTAAGGGAACAAAATAGGAAAAATGCCAAGGGCGGTGAACTCTTTTGCAAGCCACTGTCAATATGAACAGTTACTTTTGCATCATGTTTGAATATGACTGTATGTACATTCAGAGGAGAAACAATCCCCTTTAGTCATATATTCACCACAGCAGCATGTGGATAACTGCTATGGAGGTATGTAGTACATTCACTGAGCCCAGATGAGACTATATGCTTCTCTGTCCTGTTTTGAACAGTATGTACTTGTCTTAAAAAGTAACCTGTAATTTTCCACAAGGTCAACTTTTAACCTTTTAAAATGTTTGTATTTTTTGGGGGGATGGAAATCCAAGGACTCCGGCAGGAAAACACATTTCTGACGCACTGAGAGAAGAAGTTAAGGTGCTAAGGCGTGGGCAAGGACGTAAGAAAATAACTTTCACATTTATTTTTGGTGTATAATTGTTTTCAGGAACGTGACAGTGATTAACTGCTCCTTTTTTCCTATAGGTCCGGGTGGTATCGGATCACTGAGTGAAGAAGTGGTGCAGGTTGCTACCATGCTAAGGACCTTTGCTGCTACTGGGCAATCAGGTAAGGACATAACTTAGATTCAAGTCACCCGTTACCTGAAAAGGGGCCTCCGATCATGAAGGTGAGAGAAGACGGCGCACAGGGGAGAGAAATTTGCTCCAGTGCGGGTCAACATCAAGTCTGCCCTTATTTTGAAGATGTCATCCAGAAACAGGTGTTTTATACAACATCCTTCTGTGTTCTCTTTAGGACTCTCTCTGCATTTGGCAATCATCTCTCTGCTTCCAATTGTATAAAAAAAGCCACATTGCAGACCAATCTGAACTAATTTCTCGGCATGTCCAGCTCATCCAACACCTCAGCCAATCATGACTAGTGGGAAGGTTCCTGTATTTTTCTATTTCTATTTTGATAAAACAATAAAGAAAATGAATGCCTCACATGTAGTAGTGAGGTTTGACATTCAAACAAGTTTTATTTTGTCCATGACATTTCTTTTTCTTAATTTTTTATTTTCTAAATTAGTATTGTAAGCTTAGGTTTACAAAAATAAAATTGATTCTTCTGTAATGTTGACAATCAATTAAAAAGGTGTGGAGAACAAACCTTTTTTTATTTTAACATATTTGAGAAGAAATAGGGATTGTTTAAGAAATGTGCAAGGGTGCTAATATATTTGGCCACAACTGTATATTTTCCTTACATTATTTATTATAGTGACCTTTAGTAAATGGACTTTTGTTCCATTTGAGATATTTATGATATTTCACTTGTGGAAAGAATGCAATGATACATGACCTTAGACTTGTGACACCCTTCTGCAAGACATACACTAAGAAAGGCAGGCATTGCCAATTGCCTCCTACAGTACTGACAATGTTACAATAAAACATGTTAAGTCATATCTTCAGTTTAGTCATATCAGCCTTTCTGAAAATTCCTTGCAAGAGTTCCTTTCTCAAAAGCCCTATATGATAAATTCACCTGTAAGGGCTTTAGTATGGATTGGCCTCAGGCATGATATGAATGGCCAATAAAAAGTATGCATTAATCAACATTATGCCCCTACAAAGCTGGATTGAATTGTTAAGGCCAAAGCTCCGGACACATATAATGAAGTACTGTATGTTCAAAATGCTGATTAAAAGACTGTGGAGATAAATACAGGGTCTGAAAGAATTACAGCACCTGGCCATGAGTGCATTAAACTTAATGGTTCTGAGTTCACCGAAGCCTTATGGACATTTCAGACGCCTTTGTTTCTGTGTGACAAAGCAATGACAATGTGAATTCTCGCCAAATGTAAACTTAGATGCTGTTGAATCATATCCAAAGCTTCACACATACTGTTTTGCACCCCAAATAAGCTATTAGACAAAAAAGGCACTACTAACAGAAATATGAAAACTATTGCTAACTAGGAATACAATTTATGGTAGCTCTTTTTGTGTTCTATTTGGTCTATTCAAACAGATAATGATGCTCTACAAGAGAATTTAAAAAAAAGTAGAGCGACCTGACAGAGGGAACAGAAACCTTTGACCAAACTGCAGTGTGTAACTCGTGATGGCGATACAGTCCATCAATTAAGTGTCCATGTGATAAATAAATCATGCTAGAGTGTAAAACGTGTGTCTGAGAACGGGACTGCAGAGGACTCACTGTGGCTCTGTGAAATCTAGACCATCAGAGAGGGGGAAAGAGAGAAAGAGGGAAGAGAGATTAGAGGGCAGAAAGAGTAGAGGCATAGATAGAGGGAGAGGAGAGAGAGAGACTAAAATCTATGTAACTGCATTCTCTTATCAAATCGAATCTAAATGTATAGGGAACAGTCAGGCGCAATAGCTTAGGCAGAGCTCCAAACACATTTCTAAGAAATGCTGTGAAGATGACACCTACTGTACACACAATATATCCACCGCAGATACACTCTCTATCATCCTGGGCACTTCATGGCTTCAGCTAAATTTCATTCATCATAAACAAGAAACTCCCAAAAAGTCAAATGACTGTCTCTCAATTTTGTAGTTGTAAACCGGACGTCATTTTTCATCTAACTTGTATAATATCGAGGTGTTACATCTTCTTCAGTCTGATTTGACAAAGTGTCATAATTTGCTAAAATAATATATATAGGGTATATCACACCGCAACCATTGTGAAAATGATTTCAAGTGATACTGCTAACATGAAACAGTGTACGAGGACACATGCCCATGTCTATTGACTTACTGTATGCATTTGGTTGTATAGTCGTCCGGTAAAATCCTTTATGTATTGAGCACTGAGTAGAGTGAAAATTTAAGAGAGCATAATGCTTCTTCTGAAGGATCATGTACAATCGCTCTGGGAGATCGGTTGTACCCTCTGATTCACAATGACTGTGAGGTCGAGCGAGAGAAAGATAATATCCTCTGACTTGGGTAGAGTTGCAGAAACTGCATGTGCCACTCGTTTCTTCTAAATCATTCATAACGAGCATTGCTTCCCAAGTCCAAAATGGATCATTTCCATAATGTGTCCATTAAGGAGAAAGTGCATGAGAATGTACGCTCGACTGCCGGACAGGACACACAAGTGGCTGGCTGCATCACACCCTGATCCCCTTAGGAACAATATAACATGACCCTTATAAGCAGTGGTGAGGTAGGTAACAGAAGAACCTCAGCTAGCTGCTAGCTTAATAAAGCCTCACCGCCAGAGACAAGTGAGACGGAATGGATAAGTAGATCAATGAAGAATGGGATTTGACATTATAAGGAGCTAATGCTAAGACTCAGGGAGCTAGGCATTTAGTATCACTGTATAGGGCACTGATAGCCCTGCATCAGCCCACTGTACTATGACATAATGCATTATTGATTATGTATGATAATAAGCCTCCAGAAAAACAACCTGTTTTTCCAATTGACCTGCATAATAGCGCAGCAGAGCCAATGCTGTGCACAATTCCAAAGTATGAATTACGAGTGCGTACAGTATGCGCCTTACCTGTCAGCAAAAGACCTGTGTGCTTCAATTAGGGCTATCATTTGGAAATATCATCCCCTCTGGAATGTATGTGAAGGTGAGGCCTAGGAGTCATGGGAACAATTAGAGATAAGCAATTAGTGTCTCATTTTAAAGACGGTAGTTGCTGGTACTTGGAGTTCTGGTGCTGCGGTCTTATAGCAGCCTCCAGATTTGGCTCCTATCAGCAGTTTTCTTGTGTAAAGTGAATTCACAGGACACAGGTAAAAGAGAGGGAAGAAATGACCCTGCGACTTGCCGAGGAACCTGGGAAAAATTTAAAGATCTGCCGCAGGAAGAGGATGCAGCCCAAACAAACAAGGCCAAGACAGCGTTGTTGTGAATATGAAAATATTCAACCTGGGAAGTAGCTGTGGTCACATACAAAGTGTATAACAGAATGGTTGACACAACTTTAAAACTCAGAGGCCATGGAATGATGACTATAAAGTGCAACATTTTCTGCCAATTTAATTTCTAGCAGATTTGTCTCAACCATTTAAGATGTACACATTCAAAACTACACTCTCAGAAAAAAAGGTGCTGAGTAGACCATATATGGTTATTCGGTTGTTTTTGGTGCTATCTTGAACTCTTTGCAGAGGGTTCTGCCTGGAACCCTCTTTCTAGGGTTTATCATAGAACTCATAGAACCCTCTATGAACGGTTCTTCCATGAACTAATCCTCATGAACTAATCCATGAATTAATCCTCTAAAGGTTCTTCCAAGAACGCTCTATGAAGGGTTATACCAAAACCCCTTTTGTTTTCAAAGGGTTCTTTCTGAATAGGAACTATAGTCAAGGATAGGAACTATAGTCAAGACGTTGACAAGGTTATAAATAATGATTTTTGATTTAAATAATAATTGTGTCCTTCAAAATGTGCTTTCGTCAAAGAATCCTCCATTTGCTGCAATTAAAGCCTTGCAGACCTTTGACATTCTAGTAGTCAATTTGTTGAGGTAATCTGAAGAGATTTCACCCCATGCTTCCTGAAGCACCTCCCAAAAGTTGGATTGGCGTAATGGGCACTTCTTACGTACCATACAGTCATGCTGCTCCCACAACAGCTCAATAGGATTGAGATGCGGTGACTGTGTTGGCCACTCCATTTTAGACAGAATACCAGCTGACTGCTTCTTCCCTAAATAGTTCTTGCATAGTTTGGAGCTGTGCTTTGGGTCATTGTCCAGTTGTAGGAGGAAATTGGCTCCAATTAAGACCCAATCCACAGGGTATGGCATGGCATTGCAAAATGGAGTGTTAGCTTTCCTTCTTCAAGATCCCTTTACCCTGTACACATCTCCCACTTTACCAGCACCAAAGCACCCCCAGACCATCACATTGCCTCCACCATGCTTGACAGATGTCATCAAGCACTCCGCCAGCATCTTTTCATTTTTTTCTGTCTCACAAATGTTCTTCTTTGTGATCTGGACACCCCAAACTTAGAATTGTCTGTCCATAAAAGTTTTTTCCAATCTCCTCTGTCCAGTGTATGTGTTATTTTGCCAATCTTTTAATCTTTTATTTTTATTGGCCAGTCTGAGATATGGCTTTATCTTTGCAACTCTGCCTAGATGGCCAGCATCCCGGAGTCGTCTCTTCACTGTTGACATTGAGACTGGTGTTTTGTGGGTACTATTTAATTAAGCTGCCAGTTAAGGACTTGTGAGGCATCTGTTTCTCAAACTAGATACTCTCATGTACTTTTCCTCTTGCTCAGCTGTGCACCAGGGCCTCCCACTCCTCTTTCTAACCTGGTTAGTGCCAGTTTTGCGCTGTTCTGTGAAGGGAGTAGTATACAGCGTTGTACGAGATCTTCAGTTTCTTGGCAATTTCTCGCATGGAATAGCCTTACTTTCTAAGAACAATAATAGACTGAAGCAGAAAGGTCTTTGTTTCTGGCCATTTTGAGCCTGTAATCGAACCCACAAATGCTGATGCTCCAGATACTCAACTAGTCTAAAGGACAGTTTTATTGCTTTTTAATCAGAACAACAGTTTTCAGCTGTGCTAACATAATTTCAAAAGAACAATTAGCCTTTTAAAATAATAAACCTGAATTAGCTAACACAACGTGCCATTGGAACACAGTGATGGTTGCTGATAATGGGCCTCTGTACGCCTACAGTATGATATTCCATTTAAAACATCTGCTGTTTCTAGCTACAATAGCCATTTACAACATTAACAATGTCTGAACTGTATTTCATATCAATTTTATGTTATTTTAATGAACAAAACGATTAGCTTTTCTTTCAAAAACAAGGACATTTTTAAGTGACCCCAAACTTTTGAACGGTAGTCCTTTCTGTGAGGGCTTAGTTATTCCCTAACACAGTGGTGTTAGGAAACTCCTGGTTTACAGGTCACATCAGGCCTGCAAGTCATATTATGCTGGCTTGCAAGGTCATGTGTAATTCCTATCGGAATCCAGCCAGAATGAAGATATCCAACAATTGGAACATTTAATCACCCGTAACCTTCATTCAGAATGACTACCAGGGGAGGTTGATTAATGGGAAAACATAAATAATCTAAGTTGTAACAACTATTTCAGTAACATATGCAATAAATCCAACTGATAACAGATATGTTATTAATCTTTTGTGTAGCATAAGATTAATCAACCAATCAATACATGCAAAAAACACAGATATTGAAACAATTCTGAAAATCAACATGCAATAGAGCATGCTGGGAAATATGATAATGAGTGTTTTACTCAACACAGAGTAAACACTCAAGCCTGGTTATTAACAACAACACCAGGGTTACTCTTTCTTACCACTGAGGCCAACTGTACAAAGTTTCTACCGGTAGTTTGCAAAGTAAACATTATCAGCTAACAGTGCCACCGCAAATGCGCCCTTCTGCTGCTTGACAGGCGGAGCCGACAAAATATGTGAAATGAACCGAAACCACTCATACTTGTCCGGTATGGTTCACTTTTATTTTATAATACTCAAATATGAAATTAATGGAGGCCAATATCCAGAGAGAACGTGAGGCTCCCCTACAGATCTGAAATGACATGATCAATAGACATTTACTGATTATGAAAAGCACGCTGTTACTTGCTGTACAACTCTGCATGGAATAATAGTATATGTCTAGGCCTGACGATGCTCTTCAAGAGGTGATGACATTACAACCAAATAGTTAACATTTATTTAACAATCCTTTGCAAATGTCAGGCAGTAGTCAAGTGTTTTAGCGGAGCTGTGGTTCTCCTTGCCCCCCAGCAAGCAAATCAAGAGCTCTATTGTGATGTTTTATTGAAAACGACCTACTCAGATTCAGAAGGGTTCTATTTAGAACCTTTCTTGCCTTCCAAAAAATGATCAAATAACTATTTCTTCTAAAAATGGTACTTAGGTTGAAAAAGGTTCTCCGTGGAACCCTATCCCTTTATCATCATGAGAACTGTTTTTAAAGAAAGAGTTATTTCATCATTTTGTAAACTTTTTTCTAAGAGTGTAGGAATCACACAATTAGTTACAGAACACACAGAATTAGATGTAATACTGCGGAAATGGTTTACAGTGCATTCAGAAAGTATTCAGACCACTTGACTTTTGCCACATTTTGTTGCGAACATATACAAAAAAAAATGGAAATATCACATTTACATGAGTATTCAGACCCTTTACGCAGTACTTTGAAGCACAATTGGCAGTGATTACAGCCTCGAGTCTTCTTTGGTATGGTACTGTCACGATCGTTGTATAAATAAGTGGACCAAGGCGCAGCGTGAGTAGAGTTCAACATATCCTTCAGGGCGAGTGCGGGGAGCCGGCACAGGACGTTCCGGGCTGGGGAGGCGCACTGGAGGCCTGCTGCTTGGAGCCGGCACAGGTTTCACAGGACTGATGACACACTCTTCATGGTAAGTGCGGCGAGCCGGCACAGGTTGCACCGGACTGATGACACGCTCTTAAGGGCGAGTGCGGGGAGCCGGCACAGAACGTACCAGGCTGGGAAGGCGCACTGGAGGCCTGGTGCGTGGAGCCGGCACAGGTTTCACCGGACTGATGACTCGCTCTTCATGGTAAGTGCGGGGAGCCGGCACAAGACATACCGGGCTGGGAAGGTGCACTGGAGGCAAGGTGCGTGGAGCCGGCACAGATTGCTCTGGACTGATGACACGCTCTTCAGGGCGAGTGCGGGGAGCCGGCACAGGACATACTGGGCTGGGAAGGCGAACTGAAGGCTTGGTGCGTGGAGCCGGCACCGGACTGATGACACGCTCTTCATGGGGAGTGCGGGGAGCCTTCACAGGATGTACCGGGCTGGGAAGGCGCACTGAAGGCCTGGTGCGTGGAGTCGGCACAGGTTTCACCATCATCGCTGTCCTCCTTTACTCCTTGGCGACTCCCACCAAGGAAGGGTCTCGAATCCACCTAATATTTCTTCCCATGTCCAGCACTCCTTCACCTCCTGGGGACGCTGCTTGGACCTGCTCTGGTGGGATATTCTGTCACGATCGTTGTATAAATAAGTGTACCAAGGCACAGCCGGAGTAGAGTTCCACATTTTTATTATAGTGAAACTTCCCAAAACAACAACAAACGTGCAATACGTAGCGCACATAGGCACTAATAAGAAACAAAACAATATCCCACATCGCAGGTGGGAAAAAGGACAAACTAAGTATGATCCCAAATTAGAGGCAACAATTATCAGCTGCCTCCAATTGGGAACCATACCCACACACCAACTTAGAAACACCATACCTAGAACCACCCTAGTCACACCCTGACCTAAAACACCATAGAGAACCCAGAGGGCTCTCTATGGTCAGGGCGTGACATCTACAAGCTTGGCACACCTGTATTTGGGGAGTTTCTCCCATTCTTCTCTGCAGATCCGCTCAAGCTCTGTCAGGTTGGATGGGGAGCGTAGCTCCACAGCCATTTTAGTTCTCTCCAGAGATGTTCGACCAGGTTCTGGCTGGACAACTCAAGGAAATTCAGAGACTTGTCCTAAAACCACTCCTGTGTTAGCTTGGCTGTGTGCTTGGGGTTGTTGTCCTGTTGGAAGGTGAACCTTCGCCCCAGCCTGAGGTCCTGAGCACTTTGAAGCAGGTTTTCATCAAGGATCTCTCTATATCTCTCTGTGATCTCTCTTGCTCCATTCATCTTTCCCTCGATCCTGGCAAGTCTCCCAGTCCCTGCCGCTGAAAAATATCCCCATAGCATGATGCTGCCACCAACATGTTTCACCATAGGGATGGTGCCAGGTTTCCTCCATCCGTGACACTTGGCATTCAGGCCAAAGAGTTCAATCTTGTTTCATCAGACCAGATAATCTTGTTTCTCATGGTCTGAGTGTCTTTAGGTGCCTTTTGGCAAACTCCAAGTAGAATTTCATGTGCCTTTTACTGAGTGTTGGCTTACATCTGGCCACTCTACAATAAATGCCTGATTGGTGGAGTGCTGCAGAGTTGGTTGTCCTTCTGGAAGGTTCTCCCATCTCCACAGAGGAACTCTGGACCTCTGTTAGAGTGACCATCGGATTCTTGGTCACCTCGCTGACCAAGACCCTTCTCCCCCAAATTGCTCAATTTGGCCAGATTCAAACTTCTTCCATTTAGGAATTATGGAGGCCACTGTGTTCTTGTGGAACTTCACTGCTGCATAAATGTTTTGGTACCTTTCCCCATATTTGTGCCTCGACACAACATCTCTAAGGACAATTCCTTCGACTTTGTGGCTTGGTTTTTGCTCTGACATGCACTTTCAACTGTGGGACCTTACACAGACATGTGTGTGCCTTTCCAAATCATGTCCAATCAATTGAATTGAACACAGGTGGACTCCAATCAAGTTGTAGAAACATCTCAAGGATGATCAATGGAAACAGGATGCACCTGAGATAAGGTTTGATTCTCATAGCAAAGGGTATGAATTTTGTATCTATTTTTTTATTTGAAAACGTGTAAAAACATGTTTTTGCTTTGTCATAGGGTATTGAGTGTAGATTCATGAGGAAAACCGTCATTTATTTTAGAATAAGGCTGCAACGTAACATAATGTGGAAAAAGTTGGGGGTCTGAATACTTTTACGAATGCACTTTATGTTCTTTGAATGACTGGTTCTCAAGCTTTGACATTACTATATGTCCAAACGCACTTATATTTGTCTTGGTCTTTTATACTGTGTCTATTTCAATTACATAAAATAGACCACATATACAGTGCCTTGCAAAAGTATTCATCCCCCTTGGCGTTTTTCCTATTTTGTTGCATTACAACCTGTTATTTAAATGAATTTTTATTTCGATTTCATCTAATGGACATACCCAAAATAGTCCATATTGGTGAAGTAAAATGAAAAAAAACTACGTTTCAAAAACATGTATTTTTTTAAATATGGAAAAGTGGTGCGTGCATATATATTCACCAATTGCCCTCAGAAGTCACATAATTAGTTAGATTGCACACAGCTGGACATTATTTAAGTGTCACATAATCTCAGCATATATAAACCTGTTATCCTCTCTGGGATCGTTCGGGACGGTAGCGTCCCTCCTCGCCAACAGCCAGTGAAATTGCAGTGCGCCAAATTCAAACAACAGAAATCTCAAAATTAAAATTCCTCAAACATACAAGTATTATACACCATTTTAAAGATAAACTACTTGTTAATCCAGGCGTTGTGTCCGATATTAAAAAAAAAAGGCTTTACGGCGAAAGCACACCATGCGTTTATGTTAGGTCAGCGCCTAGCCACAGAAAACCATACAGCCATTTTCCAACCAAGGAGAGGTGTCACAAAAGTCAGAAATAGCATTACAATTAATCACTTACCATTGATGATCTTCATCTGATGGCACTCCCAGGACTCCATGTTAGACACTAAATGTTTGTTTTGTTCGATAAAGTTAATCTTTATGTCTAAATACCTCCTTTTTGTTTGCACATTTAGTCCAGTAATCCAAATGCACAAAGAGCGAGCACAAAGTCCAGACGAAAAGTAAAAAAAGTTCCATTACAGTTCGTAGAAACATGTCAAACGATGTATATAATCTTTAGGATGTTTTTATCATAAATCTTCAATAATATTCCAACCGGACAATTCCTTTGTCATTAGAAAGGAAAGGGAATGGAGCGTGCTCTCACTGCCGCGCGCAATAAACAACTAACGGCTTTCAGCTGAGCCACCTACTGTGAGTGGTCCTATTCGCTCCCCTTTCACAATAGAAGCCTGAAACAACTTTCTAAAGACTGTTGACATCTAGTGGGAGCCTTAGGAAGTGCAATCTGTCCCCATAGACACAGTATATTGGATAGGCAATGACTTAAAGAAACTACAAACCTCAGATTTCCCACTTCCTGGTTGGATTTTTCTCAGGTTTTTGGCTGACATTATTTTAACAGTTTTGGGAACTTTAGAGTGTTTTCTATGCAAATTCTAGCTTCTGGGCCTGAGAAACAGGCAGTTTACTCGGGGCATGCTTTTCATCCAATCTTCCCAATGCTGCCCCCTATCCCAATGAAGTTATGAAAGGCCCCAGAGTCTGTAACACCACTAAGAAAGGGGCACCATGAAGACCAAGGAGCTCTCAAAACAGGTCAGGGACAAAGTTGTGGAGAAGTACAGATCAGGGTTTGGTTGTAAAAAAATATATATCAGACACTTTGAACATCCCATGGAGCACCATTAAATCCATTATTAAAAAATGGAAAGAATATGGCACCACAACAAACCTGCCAAGAGAGGGCCGCCCACCAAAACTCAGGGACTAGGCAAGGAGGGCAATTATCAGACAGGCAACAAAGAGACCAAAGATAACCCTGAAGGAGCTGCAAAGCTCCACAGCGGAGATTGGAGTATCTTTCCATAGGACCACTTTAAGCCGTACACTCCACAGAGTTTTACGGAAGAGTGTCCAGAAAAAAAGCCATTGCTTAAAGAAAAAAATAAGCAAATACTTTTGGTGTTGCTGTGGGGATGTTGCTGTGGGGATGTTTTTCATCGGCAGGGACTAGGAAACTGGTCAGATTTGAAGGAATGATGGATGGCGCTAAATACAATGAAATTCTTGAGGGGAAACCTGTTTCAGTCTTCCAAAGATTTGAGACTGGGATGGAGGTTCACCTTCCAGTAGGACAATGACCCTAAGCATGCTGCTAAAGCAACTCCTTGAATGGTTTAAGGGGAAACGTTTAAATGGAATTGCTTAGTCAAAGCCCAGACCTCCATCCAATTGAGAATCTGTGGTATGATTTAAAGATTGCTGTACACCAGCGGAACCCATGCAACCTGAAGAAGGAGCTGGAGCAGTTTTGCCTTGAAGAATGGGCAAAAATCCTAGTGTTTAGATGTGCCAAGCTTATAGAGACATACCCCAAGAGACTTGCAGCTGTAATTGCTGCAAAAGGTGGCTCTACAAGTATTGACCTTGGGGGGGGGGGTGAATAATTATGCACGTTCAAGTTTTCAGTTTTTTTGTCTTATTTTGCATCTTCAAAGTGGTAGGCATGTTGTGTAAATCAAATGATACAAAAAATATATTTTAATGCCAAGGGGGTGAATACTTTAGCAAGCCACTGTAGCTCACAGTATACAACTTCCACCGGACTGTGATGTACTATATCATATGAGCTATATGTCTGTGTCTTCTGTTGGGTCCACTATAAAGAGAGGAAAGTGATGGCGGAGGAAAGTGAAGGGAGTATCTCGTTCCAAACCCCGACGTTCTCATTCCAAGATGTGGCTGCCTGGGCTTCCTGGTGACTCCCGTGGGATAATATATCCTCTGTACTGCAGAGGCGTAACCCCACAGTCACAGCTTTGATTAAATCTCCATGATTGATGCAGACTATTGGCTCCTGCATGTGTGTGTGTGAACGCTAGTCTTTGTGTACACCCTCGTGTGCTTGTATAATATCGTACTGCTTGATGGAAGAGTATAGATTTAAAGATTATTTACTTCTCTAATCATCTACTGCTAGAATCATCAATGTTTATAAAGGTTGTTTACTGAGAGAATACCTGGGTGAGAAATCCTTGAGGCTACTCACCAATAGTAGATCACCTTGAGGCCAAATCAAGTCGCCTGGTGCATATAAGCAAGAATTGCTGAAGATTGTCCATATTTGGCTTGCAAAATAGATCAACATGCCTAACTGAATAGTGAAGGGATTCTTCTAGATTTGATTGTAATAGGTTTTTATCTCCTCTTGGTGTGGTCATTACTCTGAACCATCTTGCTTGACTTTTACTGAATCGTCTCATTGCATACTGTGAAAATATATAGTACAATTCAAACGATTGGACACACCTACTCATTCAAGTGTTTTTCTTTATTTTTACTATTTTCTAAGGAACACTTAACCAGCATGGCTACCACAGCATTCTGCAGCGATACTCCATCCCATCTGGTTTGTGCTTAGTGGTACTTTAATTTGTTTTTCAACAGGGCAATGACCCAACACACCTCCAGGCTGTGTAAGGGCAATTTGATCAAGAAGGAGAGTGATGGAGTGCTGCATCAGATGACCTGGCCTCCACAATCACCCGACCTCAACCCAATTAAGATGGTTTGGGATGAGTTGGACCGCAGAGTAAAGGAAATGTAGCCAGCAAGTGTTCACTATAAGGCAGAACTCCTTCAAGACTGTTGGAAAAGCATTCCAGGTGAAGCTGGATGAGATAATGTCAAGTGTGTGCAAAGCTGTCATCAATACAAAGGATGGCTACGTTTAACACTTTTTTGGTTCCTACGTGATTCCATATGTTTTATTTCATAGTTTTGATGTCTTCACTATCATTCTACAATGTAGAAAATAGTACTAATTAAGAAAAACACTTGAATGAGTAGGTGTGTCCAAACTTTTGACTGGTACTGTACATCTTTGAAAGCATTGCTTGAGTTGTTTGTTTTGTTGTATTTCCCTTTCCTTCTGGGAATTAATACTACACAGTTTTTTTTATGAATGAATAGAATAAATGCAGGGGTATGTGGACAACATTCGACAACATTTGTTTCAAATGTGGAATCTTTCATGTCTGATTTGAATAAAGTGTTTTGTCACATAACTCTTTGAAAAAATGAAATGCAATTATTTGAATGAAACGTAAAGAACACAGCATAGCAAATAATTCAATCAATCAATTCCTTCCCACTAAATAGCCAATCATAGACAAAGCTTAGATATTACAGTAATATGTTAACATTCCTATTGCTGCGGTAGAGCACGGAAATCTGTCTCCGGTGAACATACAGTAGGCTACAAGTCACTGTGAAGAAACTTTTCCTGGAATCACCCATTCATTCCAGAGTAAAGATTCATTGTGTGTTCAGCATGTGTTTAACTCTACCTACATGTACATTCTATCTCATCTAACCGGTGCCCCCGCACATTGACTCTGTGCCGGTACCCCCCTGTATATATTGTTATTTTATTTTTTACTGCTGCTCTTTAATTACTTGTTACTTTTATCTCTTACTCTTACTCTGAATTGTTGATACTGCACAGTTGGTTAGGGGCTTGTAAGTAAGCATTTCACTGTAAGGTCTACTACACCTGTTGTATTTGGCGCATGTGCCAAATACAATTTGATTTGATTTGAACTTTTCATCATATTCTACGTGCTCCCTTTTTCCCTCAGTCCTCTAAGATCAAAGATCAAAGATAGGACCTTAATCTCGCATACAAACACATGCTAAACACACACAGACACACAACCTCACAACCAAGTAAAAACACAACTGGCAGAAGCAGACAAGGACAAGCTCAGAAGTACAAATAGAACAAAAAGCACTCACATACGTAGACATGGCGAGAGGCACCTGCACATGAAATCATATATAAATATACTGAACACAAATATAAACATAACATGCAACAATTGCATATACAGTATTTTACTCAGTTACAGTTCATATAAGGAAACCAGTCAATTGAAATGAATTTATTAGGCCCTAATCTTTGGATTTCACATGTCTGAGAATACAGATATGCATCTTTCATTATCCTTCTTCCATATGTTTAGGGGGTCTCCCACATTTTTTTTTTTTTTTGATATGGGCGTGGATCATTAAACCAGTCAGTGTCTGGTGTGGCCACCTCACGCAGCACGACACATCTGCTTCGCATAGAGTTGATCAGGCTGTTGATTGTGGCCTGTGGAATATTGTCCCACTCCTCTTTAATGGTTGTGTGAAGTTGCTGGATATTGTCGGGAACTGGAATGCGCTTTTGTACACGTCGATCCAGAGCATCCCAAACATGCTCAATGGGTGACGTCTGGTGAGTTTGCAGGCCATGGAAGAACTAGGACATTTTCAGCTTCCATGGACTGTGGACAGGTCCTTACGACATGGGGCCATGCATTATCGCAATGAAACATGAGGTGATGGCGGCAGATGAATGACACGACAATGTGCCTCAGGATCTCGTCACGGTATCTCTGTGCATTCATATCGATAAAATGCAATTGTGTTCGTTGTCCGTAGCTCATGCCTGCCCATACCGCAACCGCACCGCCACCATGGGACACTTTGTTCACAACATTGACATCAGCAAACCGCTCGCCCACACAACGCCATACACTTGATCTTGCCAAATTTTCTAAAACTACTTACGGTAGAGAAATGAAAATGCAATTCTCTGGCAACAGCTCTGGTTGACATTCCTGCAGTCAGCATGTCAATTGCATGCTCCCTCAAAACATGAGACATCTGTGGCTTTGTGCTGTGTGACAAACTGCGCATTTTGGTGGCCTTTTATTGTTCCCAGCAGAAGGTGCACCTGTGCACCAATCAGCATCTTGATATGCCACACCTGTCAGGTGGATATATTATCTTGGAAAATGAGAAATGCTGACTAGCTGGGACATAAAGAAATTTGTGCACACAATTTGAGATAAATAAGCTTTTTGTGCATTGAAACATTTCTGGGATCTTTTATTTCAGCTCATGAAACATAGGACCAACAATTTACATGATGCATTTATATTTTTGTTCGGTGTAGAAAATGAGGGAGATGAGGGAGAGTTTAGAATATTTTTTTAACACAGTTTATTGTCTCCCTGGCACTTCGCTTAGCTTAAAGAACACAATTATTTTGAGAATAGCCAAACTCCCAAACCCAAACAGAGCACATGAACAAAAAATAAAAAGAGGCATTTGTTCCACCCTCCTGAATATTTCATACACAAAGCTTATCCTACTGAAAAATTGCATGAGGCCACAGCACGCTGCCCCCAACATTCAACATCTACAAACACTCCAAGATATTTTGGGGGCTTTTTTGGGGGGGGCGCACATTTATGCAAATGAAGCCTGAATGGGTTGCGTGTGCCGATTGCCCTCCAACACATACAAACGTGGAGGGATTTTGTGGTCTCAGCGCTCAAGCAGCTAGCATTTCTGCTAACAAGTCTGCTGAGACCGGTGCCCTTTTCACGGCAAGAGAGCAAATGGGAGGCTCGTTAAGTGCAAAGCTGGCAACAAGTTCAAAGTGGAGCGTGCACTGGTGCATTTTGAGGGGGTCTTTGAAGAGCAGGTGATGTGATGTGGTGTAAAGCGGTTGGATACACTTCAGTGCTAAATGGCAGCCCTTCATCCCAGTACAGATGCAGCCCTCTGGCCCTGCAAACAGCTGAGTTCTGAAAGTGACACAGTCACAAACATGCAAATAATAACACACCAAGCCTGTGTTATTATTGACACAACCCAGGTATGGAGTAGGTTTATTCCAGGACATTACGCCGCCTACACATTTCTGTACTGAATGAAATATTACTACTACCTTTTTAAGAAGATGTTAATCTTTATTTCACAAACACAATTCAACACAATCCTAATCGCTTTTAGCCTTTTAATCATTTTAATCATATTTTTACACTTTATACTTTTTTAAACACCTTTAACATAGGCCAGGTCATGTTGTTACCTCACATCCCAGTGATAATTCCTTGAATTATGCCTGTGAAGAAAACATTTTTTTGTTAAATTTGCCATTGTCTCATTTTGAATATGTTAGCTCACATACTATAAGGATGTACTTTCATGCTAGGTTCAGGGCCTCATGCTGAAGCTTACATGCTGACCAGACTGGACGTGTCGCTTGCGCTAGCATTGCAAAATAAATGTACACATACAGTTGAAGTCGGAAGTTGACATACACCTTAGCCAAATACATTTAAACTCCTGATATTCCTGACATTTAATCCTTGTAAAAATGTCCTGTCTTAGGTCAGTTAGGATCACCACTTTATTTTAAGAATGTGAAATGTCAGAATATGACCCCCAAGTGGGTCTGAAGTTTACATACACTCAATTAATATTTGGTATCATTGCCTTTAAATTGTTTAACTTGGGTCAAACGTTTCGGGTAGCCTTCCACAAGCTTCCCACAATAAGTTGGGTGAATTTTGGCCAATTCCTCCTGACAGAGCTGGTGTAACTGAGTCAGGTTTGTAGGCCTCCTTGCTCACACTCGCTTTTTCAGTTCTGCCAACAAATTTTCTATAGGATTGAGGTCAGGGCTTTGTGATGGCCACTCCAATACCTGGACTTTGTTTTCCTTAAGCCATTTTGCCACAACTTTGGAAGTATGCTTGGGGTCATTGTCCATTTGGAAGACCCTTTTGCGACCAAGCTTTAACTTCCTGACTGATGCCTTGAGATGTTGCTTCAATATATCCACAAAATGTTCCATCATCATGATGCCATCTATTTTGTGAAGTGCACAAGACCCTCCTGGAGCAAAGTACCCACACAACATGATGCTGCAACTCCGTGCTTCATGGTTCGGATGGTGTTCTGCGGCTTGCAAGCATCCCCCTTTCTCCTTCAAACATAACAATGGTCATTATGGCCAAACAGTTCTATTTTTGTTGCATCAGACCAGAGGGTATGATCTTTGTCCCCATGTGCAGTTCCAAACCGTAGTCTGGCTTTTTTCTGGCGGTTTTGGAGCAGTGGATTCTTCCTTGCTGAGCGGCCTTTCAGGTTATGTCGATATAGGACTCGTTTTACTGTGGATATAGATACATTTGTACCTGTTTCCTCCAGAATCTTCACAAGGTCTTTTGCTGTTGTTCTGGGATTGATTTGCACTTTTTGCATCAAAGTACATTCATCTCTAGGAGACAGAATGCATCTCCTTCCTGGGCGGTTTGACGGCTGCGTTGTCCCATGGTGTATATACTTGTGTACTATTGTTTGTACAGATGAACATGGTACCTTCAGGCGTTTGGAAATTGCTCCCAAGGATGAACCAGACTTGTGGAGGTCTAAAAATAAATTCTGAGGTCTTGGCTGATTTCTTTTGATTTTCCCATGATGTCAAGTAAAGAGGCACTGAGTTTGAAGGTAGGCCTTGAAATACATCCACAGGTACACCTCCAATTGACTCAAATGATGTCAATTGGCCTATTAGAAGCTTCTAAAGCCATTACATTTTCCAAGCTGTTTGAAGGCACAGTCAATTTAGTGCAATTTCTTTTGATTTTCCCATGACGTCTCGTAAAGAGGCACTGAGTTTGAAGGTAGGCCTTTAAATACATCCACATGAAATGGAGGTAGGCCATAACAGAATTTTTTTGAATTTTCCACGCTTTTTGAAGGCACAGTCAACTTAGTGTATGTAAACTTCCTACTCACTGGAATTGTGATACAGTGAATTATATGTTAAATAATCTGTCTGTAAACAATTGTTTGAAAAATGACTTGTGTAATGCACAAAGTAGATGTCGTGACCGACTTGCCAAAACTATAGCTTGTTAACAAGACATTTGTGGAGTAGTTGAAAAACTAGTTTTAATGACTCCAACCTAAGTGTATGTAAACTTCCGACTTCAAATGTACATGTTATTCAATCATTGCACCTACACTGCTCACCCGCGTCAGGGAGCATCTGCGTAGCCAGGCACTAAAAAAGAACTTGGTTCTATTTGTGATGCTCAACGTGCTGCAAGTCCTTTCTCTCTCAGCTCCTCATTGGGTTTTAGGCACATATACCCACGTGGGTGATTGAAAGATTAACTGAGGTCCACACTTCAGTCAGCTGTAGTAATGCACCTTAAAGTTGGCTGCCAACCACCATATAAAGTCCAAAGAAGAAGAAGAAGCCTGAAGGAAGGAGGAGAGATTACTAGAAACAAACTCGGTTGACTGTTTTAGCTGTGGATTAATTGTAGAGTAGAGGACCTTGTGCATTTCAGGTAAAACAACAACCCAATGTTTATATCCCAGGACAAATTAGCTAGCAACAGCAAGCTAGCTAGCTAAATTGCCATAAATGTTTAATGCCTTTCGACCTGTCCCCAAATTAATATAACTGCTTCAGAGTTTTGATATTTCAACCTGATCGCATCTGGTGTGGGTGGACAAAATCAACTTGCGTGCGATAGCGCACGCGGACGAGGTCTGGTCAGCATTTTTTGGGACCTAACTTGCTTGCCACCTTTTTCATGTGTTTTCTTCCTTCACAGACTCCATACATTTTCGACCTCTTCCTTAATATTTGGTCAAATTATTAATTTTGTGTCTGGTTTCCTAGAAACAAGGGTGCCTCAATTGACCCCTTTAGCTCAACATAGCTCACTCTCCCCTCTATGGTATGTTACCCTATAGAAGGAACAAATACATACACTGTCCATTTGATGTTGTCATTCTAACCGTTTTCACAGTTGTCATGTGAAGCCTATCTTTGAACAAACCTGAAACACCCTAACTATTCTGCAGGTTTCACACACGAAAATGAGAATATGTCCAAATAAGTTCAAACTTCCTCATACCGCAGCAGGTAGCCCAGCAGTTAAGACCATTGGGCCAATAACCGAAAGGTCGCTGGTTTGAATTGACTAGACACTTAAGCCGAGTAGGCACTTAACCCTCACTTCTCCTTTAAGTTGCTCTGGAGAAGAGCGTCTGGAAAATGTACATGGTTTTTGTAACTGTCAGTTTCTAAAAGATGAAAATTGACAGACACGGTAGCGATCAAATAAATCTGTTTGCTTTATGTGCTATTTCCATGGACTCCAAATGGTCATTGAATTTCTCATGAAACCCAGATAATTATAAGGGGATTTAATCCCTGCAACCTAGGTTTATTTCTACACGGCCTTAAGCCAGCTCAATCATTACCTCTCCAGTGTTAGACATGTACTGTATGTCTGATGTTCATTGTCACACACAATGGTTGCTATGTAGATGCATCATCTCTCCGTTGGTCTGGTGGATATTGGTATGAAATAGTAAATACACAACGCCCCTCACCCCCATCCCAATACAAGACGTTTTCATACCGCACAAACCTTATGCAAGTAAATAAATAAAAACGAACAAGATGTGTCTTTGTCTTCATGTTGGAAAAGACCTTCCTCTCATAAATAAGTGCCCAGCCGAGTTGAGTTGACACGGTTAGCAAATCACCCTGTCAGGGGTCGAGCCAGAGCAGGCTGGGGGGCTGACAGGGTTTGATGCTGGGGATCAATCTGCCACTGGATTTTACCTACTCACATCAGTCAGACTGGACACTGCGTTTATCACTCTGCCTTTACAGTGGGGTCCGGAATTATTGGATCCCTTGATAAAGATTAACAAAAAAAGAGTTATAATAACAAGTTGTATTGTATGCTATTTTTTAAATATTTTTTATTATGGAATAAACATTTTGCAATGGCCATCTCAGTCTCTGGATTTGAATCCCATTGAGAACCTGTGGTTTGAATTGAAGAAGGCAGTCCATAAGTGCAGCAGAAGGATATCAAGGATCTGGAAAGATTATGTTTGTAGGAATGGTGTAAGATCCCTCCCAATATGTTCTCCAATCTTGTCAAACATTTTTGAAAAAGGCTCATGGTCTTTATCCTTTCAATCTCTGATCAAATGTATTTGTAAAAATTAATATAATTGTTAAATAAAGGATGCTGGTGGGAGAGGATGGCTGCCATTTTACGGGCTCCTAACCAGCTGTGCTATTTTGTGTGGTTTTTTTTCGCAGTATTTTGTACATCAGATCAAATCAAATGTATTTATAAAGCCCTTCTTACATCAGCTGATATCTCAAAGTGCTGTACAGAAACCCAGCCTAAAACCCCAAACAGCAAGCAATGCAGGTGTAGAAGCTAGTAAAAACTCCCCAGAAAGGCCAGAACCTAGGAAGAAACCTAGAGAGGAACCAGGCTATGAGGGGTGGCCAGTCCTCTTCTGGCTGTGCCGGGTGGATTATAACAGAACATGGCCAAGATGTTCAAATGTTCATAGATGACCAGCAGGGTCAAATAATAATAATCACAGTGGTTGTCGAGGGTGCAACAGGTCAGCACCTCAGGTGTAGATGTCAGTTGGCTTTTCATAGCCGATCATTCAGGGTATCTCTACCGCTCCTGCTGTCTCTAGAGAGTTGAAAACAGCAGGTTTGGGATAGGTAGTACGTCCGGTGAACAGGTCAGGGTTCCACAGCCGCAGGCAGAAGAGCTGAAACTGGAGCAGCAGCACAGCCAGGTGGACTGGGGACAGCAAGGAGTCATCAGGCCCGGCAGTCCTGAGGCATGGTCCTAGGGCTCAGGTCCTCCGAGAGAGAGAAAGAAAGAAAGAAAGAGAATTAGAGAGAACTTAAATTCACACAGGACAAGACAGGAGAAATAATCCAGATATAACAGAATGACCCTAGCCCCCTGACACATAAACTACTGCAGCATAAATACAGGAGGGGTCGGGAAACACTGTGGCCCCACCTGACAATAACCCCAGACAGTGCCAAACAGGCAGGATATAACCCCACCCACTTTGCCAAAGAACAGCCCCCACACCACTAGAGGTATATCTTCAACCACCAACTTACCATCCTGAGACAATACCGAGTATAGCCCACAAAGATCTCCACCACAGCACAACCCAAGGGGGGGCACCAACCCAGAAAGGAAGATCACATCAGTGACTCAACCCACTCAAGTGACGGACCACTCCTAGGGACGGCATGGAAGAGTACCAGTAAGCCAGTGACTCAGCCCCTGTAATAGTGTTAGAGGCAAAAAATCACAGTGGAGAGAGGGGAACCGGCCAGGCAGAGACAGCAATGGTCAATCGTTGCTCCAGTGCATTTCCGTTCACCTTCACACTCCTGGGCCAGACTACACTCAATCATAGGACCTACTGAAGAGATGAGTCTTCAATAAAGACTTCAAGGTCAAGACCGAGTCTGAGTCTCTCACATGGATAGGCAGACCATTCCATAAAAATTGAGCTCTTTTGGAGAAAGCCCTGCCTCCAGCTGTTTGCTTAGAAATTCTAGGGACAGTTAGGAGGCCTGTGTCTTGTGACTGTAACGTGCGTGTAGGTATGTACGGCAGGACCAAATCGGAAAGATAGGTAGGAGCAAGCCCATGTATTGCTTTGCAGATTAGCAGTAAAACCTTGAAATCAGCCCTTGCCTTAACAGGAAGTCAGTGTAGAGAGGCTAGCACTGGAGTAATATAATGACATTTTTGGGCTCTAGTCAAGATTCTAGCAGCCGTGTTTAGCACTAACTGAAGTTTATTTTGTGCTTTATCCGGGTAATCGGAAAGTAGAGCATTGCAGTAGTCTAACCTAGAAGTGACAAAAAGCATGGATTAATTTTTCTGCATCATTTTTGGACAGAAAGTTTCAGATTTTTGCAATGTTACATAGATGGAAAACAGCTGTCCTTGAAACAGTCTTGATATGTTCGTCAGGGTCCAGAGTAACGCCGAGGTCCTTCACAGTTTTATTTGAGACGACTGTACAACCAACCATTAATTGTCAGATTCAACAGAAGATCTCTTTGTTTCTTGGGACCTAGAACAAGCATCTCTGTTTTGTCCGAGTTTAAAAGTAGAACATTTGCAGCCATCCACTTCCTTATGTCTGAAACACAGGCTTCCAGCGAGGGCAATTTTGGGGCTTCACCATGTTTCATCAAAATGTACAGCTGTGTGTCAGCAGTGAAAGTTAACATTATGTTTCAGAATGACATCACCAAGAGGTAAAATATATAGTGATAACAATAGTGGTCCTAAAACGGAACCTTGAGGAACACCGACATTTACAGTTGACTTGTCAGAGGACAAGCCAAACTGATATCTTTCCAACAGATAAGATCTGAACAAGGCCAGAACTTGTTTGTGTAGACCAATTTGTGTTTCCAATCTCTCCAAGAATGTGGCGATCGATGGTATCAAAAGCAGCACTAAGTTCTAGGAGCACGAGGACAGACGCAGTGCTTCGGTCTGAAGCCATTAAAAGATAATTTACCACCTTCACAAGTGCAGGTGCTCAGTGCCATGATTGGGTCTAAAACCAGACTGAAGCATTCCGCATACATTGTTTGTCTTCGGGAAGGCAGTGAGTTGCTGTGCAACAGCTTTTTCTAAAAATGTTGAGAGGAATGGGAGGTTTGATATAAGCCGATAGTTATTTATATTTTCTGGGTCGAGGTTTGGCTTTTTCAAGAGAGACTTTATTACTGCCTCTTTTAGTGAGTTTGGTACACATCTGGTGGAAAGAGAGATGTTTATTATGTTCAACATAGAAGGGCCAAGCACAGGAAGCAGCTGTTTCAGTAGTTTAGTTGGAATAGGGTCCAGTTTGCAGCTTGAAGGTTTAGAGGCCATTATTATTTTCATCATTGTGTCAAGAGATATAGTACTAAAACACTTTAGTGTCTCCCTTGATCCTAGGCCCTAGCAGAGTGGTGCAAACTCAGGACAACTGAACGTTGGAGGAATACGCAGAGTCTATAATTTGCTTTCTAATGGTCGTGATTTTTTCCTCAAAGAAGTTCATGAATTTATCACTGCTGAAGTGAAAGCCATCCTCTCTTGGGGAATGCTGCTTTTTAGATAGCTTTGCGACAGTATCAAAAATACATTTGGGATTGTTCTTATTTTCCTCAATTAAGTTGGAAAAATAGGATGATCGAGCAGCAGTGAGGGCTCTTCGATACTGCACAATACTGTCTTTCCAAGCTAGTCGGAAGACTTCCAGTTTGGTTTGGAGCCATTTCCGTTCCAAATTTCTGGATGCTTGCTTCAGAGCTCGGGTCTTTTCTGTATACCAGGGAATTAGTTTCTTATGACAAATGTTTTTTTGTTTTTAGGGGTGAGACTGCATCTAGGGTTTACGCAAGGTTAAATTGAGATCCTCAATTAGGTGGTTAACTGATTTTTGTACTCTGACGTCCTTGGGTAGGCGGAGGGAGTCTGGAAGGGCATCTAGGAATCTTTGGGTTGTCCGAGAATATATAGCACAACTTTTGATGATCTTTGGTTGTGGTCTGAGCAGATTATTTGTTGCAATTGCAAACGTAATAAAATGGTGGTCCGATAGACCAGGATTATGAGGAAAAACATTGAGATCCACAATACTTATTCCACGGGACAAAACTAGGTCCAGAGTATGACTGTGGCGGTGAGTAGGTCCGGAGACATGTTAGACAAAACCCACTGAGTCGACGATGACTCCAAAAGCCTTTTGGAGTGGGTCTGTGTACTTTTCCATGTGAATATTAAAGTCACCAAAAATTAGAATATTATCTGCCGTGACTACAAGGTCCGATAGGAATTCAGGGAACTCAGTGAGGAACGCTGTATATGGCCCAGGAGGCCTGTAAACAGTAGCTATAAAAAGTGATTGAGTAGACTGCATAGATTTCATGACTAGAAGCTCAAAAGAAGTTGAAGTTTGAAGTTTTCTATCATAAATGTTAGCAACACCTCCGCATTTGTGGGATGCGCAGGAGATATGGTCAATAGTGTAACCAGCAGGTGAGGCCTCATTTAACACTGTAAATTCATCAGGCTTAAGCCATGTTTCAGTCAGGCCAATCACGTCAAGATTATGATCAGTGATTAGTTAATTGACTGTAACTGCCTTGGAAGTGAGGGATCTAACATTAAGTAGCCCTATTTTGAGATGTAAGGTATCACAATCACTTTCAATAATGGCAGGAATGGAGGAGGTCTTTATTCCAATGAGATTGCTAAAGCGAACAACGCCAGGTTTATTTTTGACCAACCTAGGTCAAGGCACAGACACGGTCTCAATGGGGATAGCTGAGCTATTTTAGCACTGACTGTGCTAGTGGCAGACTCCACTAAGCTGGCAGGCTGCTGCCTGGCCTGCACCCTATCTCATTGTGGCTCTAGGGGAGTTAGAGCCCTGTATATGTTTGTAGATAAGATGAGAGCACCCCTCCAGCTCCTCAGCAGGCCAGGCTGGGTCCTGTTTATGGTTGAGTCCCAGAAAGAGGGCCAATTATCTACAAATTCTATCTTTAGGGAGGGGCAGAAAACAGTTTTCAACCAGAGATTGAGTTGTGAGACTCTGCTGTAGAGCTCATCACTCCCCCTAACTGTTTCATCTTAACATTGTTGGTTCCGAAGTGGTTAACAATATCCATATTCTCTCGACACTCGCCATTTTTAGCTTTAGCCAGCACCATCTTCAGATTAGCCTTAACGTCGGTAGCCCTGCCCCCTGGTAAAAAGTGTATGATCACTGGATGATTTGTTTTAAGTCTAATACTGCAGGTAATGGAGTCACCAATGACTAGGGTTTTCAATTTGTCCGTTACATAATGTTGCTGCTACCGTCTCTTATGACCGAAATTAGCTTCTGCATATCAAAACAGTTATTACTCACTTAATCTGGACAAAGTTTTTTTCTTTAATGAGTCCGACGCAAAGGATATATAGTTTCTCTGAGACCTTGCCCAAAAACTTGTCATTCACGTGAAGAAAAGACGGAGGTACAGGGGGCGGAGATCGGGGTGCCTTGTGAGAATTTGTAGACGAGTGAGTCACCCGCCTCAACCATCCGTTCTATTGGCCGACGTGCAATCACTGGATAATCAACCGGATTAGCTCAATTCAAGATGAACCTACCAACTGGACATTAAAAACGGTAACATCTTATGTTTCACCGAGTCGTGGCTGAACGACGACATGGATAATATACAGTTGTCTGGGTTTTCCGTGCATCGGCAGGACTGAACAGCTGCATCCGGTAAGACAAGGGGTGGTGGTGTGTGTCTATTTGTCAATAACAGCTGGTTATATCTAATATTAAGGAAGACTCATGGTATTGCATGAGTACCTCATGATAAGCTGTAGACCACACTATCTACCAAGACAGTTTTCATCTATATTTTTCATAGCCGTCTATTTACCACCACAAACTGATGCTGGAACTAAGACCACACTTAAAAAGCTCAATAAGACCATAAGCAAACAAGAAAATGATCATCCTGAAGCGGCCCTCCTAGTGGCCCGGAAACTTTAATGCAGGCAAACTTAAATCAGTTTTACCTCATTTCTACCAGCATATCACATGTGCAACCGGAAGGAAAAAAACTCTACACCAGCTTTACTCTACACTCAGAGACACAAAGCTTTCCCTCACATTCCATTTAGCAAATCTGACCATAATTTTATCCTCCTGATTCCTGCTTACAAGCAAAAACTAAAGCAGGATGTAGCAGTGACTCGCTCAATATGGAAGTGGTTATATGACGTGGATGTTATGCTCCAGACTGGAATATGTTCCGGGATTCATCCAATGGCATTGAGGAGTATATCACCTCAGTCACCATCCCCACAGTGACTGTACGCACATATCCCAACCAGAAGCCATGGATTACAGTCAACATCCACACCGAGCTAAAGGCTAGAGCTGCCACTTTCAAGGAGCAGGATACTAATCCAGATGCTTAAAATAAATCCCACTTTTCGCTCAGAAGAACCATCAAACAGGCAAAGCGCCAATACAGGACTAAAATTGAATCCTACTACACCGGCTCTGATGCTCGTCAGATGTGGCAGGGCTGGCAAACTATTACGGACTACAAAGGGAAACTCAGCTGCGAGCTGCCCAGTGTCGCAAGCCTACCAGGCGGGCTAAATGCCTTTTATGTTCATTTTGAGGCAAGCAACACCAGCATGCATGAGAGCACCAGCTGTTCCGGTCGACTGTGTGTTCACTCTCTCAGTAGCCAATATAAGCAAGATCTTTAAACAGGTCAACATTCAAAATATTGCGGGGCCGGACTCAATACCAGGACGTGTACTCAGAGCATGTGTGGACCAACCTCTCCCTGACAAAGTCTGTAATAGCTACATGTTTCAAGCATTCCATCATAGTCCCTGTGCCCAAGAAAGCGAAGGGAACTTGCCTAAATGACTACCGCCCTGTAGTACTCACGTCGGTATCCATGAAGTGCTTTGAAAGGCTGGTCATGTCTCACATCAACACCATCATCTCGGAAACCCTAGATCCACTCCAATTCGCATTCCGCCCCAACAGATCCACAGAGGACACAATCTCAATTGCACTCCACAGTGCCCTTTCCCACCTGGACAAAAAAGAACACCTACGTTAGAATGCTGTTTATTGACTACAGCTCAGCATTCAACACCATAGTGCCCACATACCTCATCACTAAGCTAAGGACACTGGGACTTCCTGATGGGCAACCCCCAAGTCGTAAGCGTAGGCCACAACACATCTGCCACACTGAGGCCCCTCATGGGTGCATGCTTAGTCCCCTCTTGTACTCTCTGCTCCCCCATGACTGTGTCGCAAAGCATGACTCCAACACCATCATTAAGTTTGCTGACGACAAAACAGTGTGCACCGCTCTATGGGACTCCCAATCACGGCCTGATGTGATACTGCCTGGAATCGAACCAGTGACGCCTCTTACACTGAGATGCAGTGCCTTAGACCACTGCGCCACTCGTGCACCCTCACATTGGTGTTCCATCAAACATATGGAAACCAAATGTTGGACTCCGTTCCATTTACTCCATTCCAGCCATTACAATGAGCCCATTCTCCTATAGCTCATCCTACCAGCCTCCACTGGAGCATACCATTTTTGGGGGGCACTCCCAAGTGGGCACAACTGCCATCAGCCCAAACATTTCAAGTCTGCAAGTCATGAAAAATGAAGTCACCTCTATACCCAGCTAACAGATTTGGTTACTTGGAAGTTGTGGGAATATATGTTTTTGGTTTCATATTGATTGTGGGAACAAAGCCATATGTTTCCTGACCAGTAAAAAGGAAACATTTTAAAATGTTCTGAGAACAGAAATGAACATTTCTGCTGTTCTGGGAACGTTTATTTTTAGGTTGCAGGGAGGTTCTGAGATTATTTTACTCTTGTTCCTTTAAAGTTTTCCTGGGAGGTTTTATTAACGCTCTGAGATGGAAATGATAGGTTATTTGGAGGTTTTTTAATAACTTCATAAAAGAAAATATGAAACTATGAAAAATGTAATTATAAGCGATTTATTATAAGAGTTCAGATGTATTTTAACTGTAAAATAAATTTGATCATACAATATAGTACAATATTGGCACTATTTCATATTTTTTCATGATGAGGGCTCTAAATCCAATTGAGTATATCATCACAGCAAGATGAAACCACAACGGCTGGACTCGCTAGACTGACACCGTTCATATGCTGTCTCACAGGCTGGGCTCACTCACTCAGAGGAAGAGAAAATCGATTCTGTGTCTGGATAAAGCAGAAAATGTGACACGTCACTCCAATGCAAATGTGGGGTCTGAAACCTGACATTTCAAGTCAGCTCCACTGAGAGAGTGGAAACAGAGAGTAGACAGATGGGTCTGTTTGGCACTAGAAGGCACAGTACCCTACGGCGTTCACAGAGCACTTTGTACACCTAAATGTCAGTCCGAATCGGTCCAGAACCGCTCAAAGTCCTCCATATGGGAGACATCTATAATCATGCAAACACGTTTCTAATCATCTGTTCTCTATCACTGGAATTTCCCACTGTGTCGCCAGGATAGATCTAGCATACCATGTTTTATTACACATACAAAGCTGTTCATTTGAGTATACAAACAGACAACATTTCAAAGGAAACAAGCAGTTATTAAGCTCAGGTGTGGACCATTAGTGGGTGTGGCAAACACACCTGAACACACGTAACAAGATAGAGGAAAGAGATGAGTTTTGATGATTAAGACAATGGAATGTACACTACCGTTCAAAAGTTTGGGGTCACTCAGAAATATCCTTGTTTTTGAAGGAAAAGCCCATTTTTTGTCCATTAAAATAACATAAAATTGATCAGAAATACATTGTAGACATTATTCATGTTGTAAATGACTATTGTAGCTGGAAACAGCTGATTTTGAATGGAATATCTACGTAGGCTTACAAAGGCCCATTATCATGAACTATCACTCCTGTGTTCCAGTGGCACATTGTGTTTGCTAATCCAAGTTCATTATTTTAAAAGGCTAATTGATCATGAGAAAACCCTTTTGCAATTATGTTAACACAGCTGAAAACTGTTGTTCTGATTAAATAAGCAATAAAACTGTCCTTCTTTAGACGAGTTGACTATCTGAAGCATCAGCATTTTTGGGTTCGATTACAGGCTCAAAATGGCCAGAAACAAAGGCCTTTCTTCTGAAACTCGTCAGTCTATTCTTGTTCTGAGAAATGAAGGCTATTCCATGCAAGAAATTGCCAAGAAACTGAAGATCTCGTACAACACTGTATACTACTCCCTTCACAGAACAGCGCCAACTGGCACTAACCAGAATAGAAAGAGGAGTGGGAGGCCCCGGTGCACATCTGAGTAAGAGGACAAGTACATTAGAGTGTCTAGTTTGAGAAACAGACACCTCACAAGACCTTAACTGGCAGCTTCATTAAATAGTACCCGCAAAACACCAGTCTCAATGTCAACAGTGAAGAGGCGACTCCGGCACACTGGCCTTCTAGGCAGAGTTGTAGGCAAAATAACCATTGGACAACCACCTTCTCACCAAGCTCTAAGAAACATATGCCTATGCGAACATCATGCGCCAACTGCGTATCATTTAAACTACGAAAGAAATACATTGTGTCCTCTTATCTTTTACCCCTGAAACTGAATTATTGGTTGGATGTTGTTTTAAAGTTGTCTGTGGCAGATGAGAGGAGTGGATATAGAGAGAATCTCATTGAGGAAGAGAGACGGGTGTTTGTGTGAGCTGTGGGATTGTGAGACAGAAGCAGAATCTTTCTCCTCCTGCAGAGGGCCGCTGTTTATTCCTCTCAAGCACAGGGAAATGAGCTATGATTGATTGCGGGAGAGGCAGGCAACCTTTCGATAGGGAGCACAAATAGCGAGCACAAATAGCTGTGAATTACCGAGTGCTGTGTAAACGAGGTGGAGAGAAGGGAGAGCGGGTGGAAGAATAGTGGCTAGTGGACAACAAACACATGAGAAGACAGGGAAAGAAAGACTATGAGAGAAATAATGGACAGTGTAGGGAGAGAGTGACATAGAGAGAAGAGGGGCGTTATAGGAAAAAATGTAATAAAAGAGAAAACCAGACAGAGAGGAAGGGGAAGTGAGGGTGAGAGAGAGTGAGAGACAGAGAAAAACAAGCCTGGTAATTGGAACCAAATACTCCAAGGTGAGGCGTTAATGTGTGCTAGTGTTTAGTCCTCAGCAAACATTTACACTTCACATTTAATTTAATTGACACACTCAAATCCAAAACAAAGATACCATCTGAATTCATTACATATTTATCAATCTCAATTCATAAAATATTTATTACAAACTGGAACTCCTCTCATATTTGGTTTAATAATATATGAGTTTTATCACTTATAATGCATGAGTGAAATGTTTAATATAGTTGGCAAACATTATTACTATTATATAAACAAAATTACAAATAATATTTCAGGGAGCATTCTTCAGATAATTACAACTTGTAACAGTGAAGTTAGTTTGAAGCTCGATATTTGTTTGAATTTCATATTTTCGAACATCAAGATAACACTGTAGTCCCAATCATGGTTAGGCCTATACTGGCATTTTGACAGGGGGCTCTTTGGTCCAACACAGACAAGTAAGACATTGATTTACTATCATCGGCAATATAAAAGGACCATAGATGCTTATAATAAGTTCTGAAGCATTATAACCTGCTGAATTTAAGTTAAGTTTAGCCATAACTTTCATAGAGCTCATATTTCCACATCTTAGATGGTGTGGTGTTTTTATTCATTTTAATTTGATCAGGAGTGTGTGTGTGTGTGTGTGTGTGTGTGTGTGTGTGTGTGTGTGTGTGTGTGTGTGTGTGTGTGTGTGTGTGTGTGTGTGTGTGTGTGTGTGTGTGTGTGTGTGTGTGTGTGTGTGTATGCTGCGTGTGTAGCTAGGTTCCTGATAAGAGTGCATTAATCCCTCTCTGCTCCATGGTCCTTACAGGTGATCATCTTCAACCTCTTTGGCCCTTCCTCTGCCTCGGCAGCTCATGTCTCCAGGCTGAACAGCCAATGTATAAGGTCTTTAATTAAGCTTTCCGCAAAAAAACAGAGGTTCAACTCGAGGTGTACCCAAAAATATGTTACACATCTCCGAATGTCGTTAATCTTTTTGGTGTTTTGTAACAGATGTCTCTTTCCAATGGCATGGCCGGTACACACAGTTTGGATGATGGAATTATATTTTGGACGAACATAGCCTATGTAGCCTAAAGGTGACTTTTAAAGTAGCCTGGTTGTGTTTATGCCACACATACAAGGTAATACATTTTAAAAGTTAAATGACAACTATTTAGGCTAGATCGATGCGTTAGATTCTAGGTGCACGAGGAATAGCCATTCGGATAGGATCGGAGGCAGCGCCAGCAGCATACCACCCTGCATGCCACCGCTGGCTTGTTTCTGAAGCTAAGCAGGGTTGGTCCTGGTCAGTCCCTGGATGGGAGACCAGATGCTGCTGCAAGTGGTGTTGGATTGCCAGTAAGAGGCACTCTTTCCTCTGGTCTAAAAATATCCCAATTCCCCAGGGCAGTGATTGGGGACACTGCCCTGTGTAGGGTGCTGTCTTTTGCATGGGACGATAAACGGGTGTCCTGACTCTCTGAGGTCATTAAAGATCCCATGGCACTTATTGTAAGAGTAGGGGTGTTAACCCCGGTGTCCTGGCTAAATTCCTAATCTGGCCCTCAAACCATCACAGTCACCTAATAATCCCCAGTTTACAATTGGCTCATTCATCCCCCTCCTTTCCCCTGTAACTATTCCCCAGGTCGTTGCTGTAAATGAGAACGTGTTCTCAGTCAACTTACCTGGTAAAATAACAGATAAATAAAACAATAAAAGGGTGAGTGTTAAGCTTACCTGAATAACTGGGCCTGCTGGGAACATATGTGGCTACATTATTATAGATCGATTTGGGAGAAGGATGATCTGCGACAGACAGCGCATCTCAGTATCAGGAGCAAAAATGTGGCCAGGCTGGCCTGCTACTCTGCCTTTCTAGACCTTATAAACTGTCGAGCTGATCCAGATGGAATGACATATTAAAATCCGAGCGCTTTTGCCAGCATTCAAATGACATTTTCACTGCAGTTTGCAGCCTAGTCGAAATTTGGTACTCAATTGAAACCAATAATGCAATTATTCAGTGGTATTGTAGGCTAGTCAATATAATTGTATTGTCCAGAAACAAGATCAACAGAGGAGCTTTTTGAGCTGTCTCATATCTTCACTGTTCTTTCATGCGCAATGACATACCTGGCCTCTCCGGTGCCTATATAATCTATTTGTCCTTGTTCCACTAGATTTATATTGAAAATAGGTGCAACTTTGAATGATGCTATACAGTATGTGGTATTATTGCAAGCTAGCCTATTGCAAACAAACGATCCACCTACCACTGCTGTCACCCCTCCCAGTCATTTTAGAACTGTCCCGTATTAAACCTCTGATCCGTTATGTTGTAAAACTGTCCTCTTCTTCTTGAGGCCTTGTCTGTAAAACTGTCCACTTCTTGTTTGCACGCTTCAATTGACGATAGGGTAGGCATCTTCTAAACCTTTCACGATATCCCTCTCAGTGCCAGCAGTGTTTCATTCACTCCAAGCTAAGATTACTATGAAGATTGTCGACGCTGGCAAGGAGTTAACTGAACTGAAGTATAGTGTGCTTGCTATCCCGGAGACCTCTACTGCAGAGGTCAGTGAGACACGCAAACACACACATGCACGCACACACGCAGGATCACAGCAATTCAGTCCTCACTGAACAAATCTGATGGTGAGGGGCAAATGGAAAATCGGAATGTTTCCTCACGTGAGAGTAATTAGATAGAGATAAGATGTGAAGGCAGTGGCCTATAATTGACGTTTTATATGCTCAGGGAAGGGGGCAGAATATTCTACCTTGAAAAAAAAAATCATATTTACTATTCGCTACAGTTGGAGGAATGCCTTTTTTATATGATCCCACACCATGCATGGTTGCTATGGTTTCCATGATCTCTTTAGCCAAACAGGAGCAGTGTTACATCACTCCTACAACTTATTGGCCTGCTGGGGTGATGTAAGGGATTGTGATTTCGAGCCTGATCCGTCATACAAGGAAATTGCAGGCTTCCATTATTTCCATAGTCAGCAAAAAGCTATCAAAATGCACGATGGAAGCCCAGGGACAAGTGATTGTGGACGTGTGGATATCTGTTACTACACACAAGGGTGTGTGCTCAGCCCTCTCCTGTATTCTCTGTTCACCCACGAATGCGTGGCCATGCACGCCTGCAACTCAATCATCAAGTTTGCAGATGACACAACAGTAGTGGGCTTGATCGCCAACAACGACGAGACAGCCTCCAGGGAGGAGGTGAGGGCACTCGGAGTGTGGTGTCAGGAAAACAATCTCTCACTCAATGTCAACAAAACAAAGGAGAACATCGTGGAGTTCAGGAAACCGCAAAGGGAGCACCCCCCTATCTACATCGAAGGGACAGCAGTGGAGAAGGTGGAAAGTTTTAAGTTCCTGGGCGTACACATCACAGACAAACTGAAATGGTCCATCCACACAGACAGTGTGGTGAAGTAGGCGAAACATTGATATTTTGGGTCCATGGCCAGGAAACTCCCCAGACCTTAATCTTATTGAGAACTTGTGGTCAATCCTCAAAAAGCGAGTGGACAAACAAAAACCCACAAATTCTGACAAACTCCAAGCATTGATTATGCAAGAATGGGCTGCCATCAGTCAGGATGTGGCCCATAAGTAAATTGACAGCATGCCAGGGCGGATTGCAGAGGTCTTGAAAAAGAAGGGTCAACACTACAAATTTTGACTCTTTGCATCAACTTCATGTAATTGTCAATAAAAGCCTTTGACACGTATGAAATGTTTGTAATTATACTTCAGTATTACATAGTAACATCTGACAAAAAATATCTAAAGACACTGAAGCAGCAAACTTTGTGAAAATTAATATTTGTGTCATACTCAAAAAACTTTTGGCCACGGCTGTACTGCTTCAGTGGTATCCACCAGGACTGGGGGAAAAAACACAGAACGGGCTTGAAAAATCTCCTTTGCGATGACTAAATATACTGTACCAAGGTACTTTTTTGGCATTTGATCTCTTTGAGCAAGTCAACATTGGCCATTGGATGGAGAGTGTCTTGCCAATATTGATGTGAATGGATTTGTGACATGTGACTGTAATTCAAATTTGTCTCATTGAATAATGATAATGAATAGGTCTCTGTCTTCCAAGTGTCTTGTGTGAAATAACAATTGGAGTCCCATCTCTTTGAAATGGATCTGCAGGTGTTTACCTGTGTCAGGATCCACTGTCCTGGCCAGACTTCACCGGCCCAAGGTTATATCGTTTCCAAGATGGCATAGCAGTTCAGACGTCTTTTGTCCTCGTCTTGTCGTGTCGTGTATATATATATATTTACAACTTTTTTTTCACATACATTTTATTTTTATTTTCCATCAACTCATCTTCAATACACTCTCCTGCAACCTGCCTCACCAATTGATATGTATAAATACGTATTATTTACCTCAAATCTGCAATCAAATCTGCAATCCTCCAAGAAGCTAGCCAGAAACTCCAAGAAGCTAGCCAGAAGCTAATCAGAAGCTAGTTAGCTTCTTTACTGGCAACTCGTTCGTATTCAGCTAACCACGGTTTGTGGTCATTAGCTATCCTTTAACTCGAAAATCTATCGCCAGTTTTGTACGGCGCAGCGCGGCTCGGAACGGAACATACCGGACCGATTTTTCTCTCCATGTCCCTGGATTTCAACTGCTCTCTGGACATTCACTCCCGGATCTCACAGCTAGCTGGCTGCTATCCGTGTGTCTATCTGCTTTCGTCGATTCCGAGCAAACATCAATTACTCCGGAGCTAGCGAGCTCCGTCAACCACTCCTGAGCTCCGTCAATCACTCCTGGGCTGCAGTCACCTATCCGGACCCGTTTTACTGCCTACACGGAGCCCCTCCGGGCCTTCACAACTGGACTGCCGACGTTATCTACCCGAAGGAGATCCGGCTGGCTCCTCCGTCAGCGACGTTACCTGAATGCCCATCTGAGGCCTGCTAACCGTTAGCTGTCTTACCGGATGCTCTCAGAATAGACAATCGGACAATTTATTTATTTTTATTATTAACATGTTTCTTCTTGGGCCTCTATAACTATATCTATTGTTTTTATTTTTTTGTTGTTGTGTGATTTGGACTAATCCCCTCTACAACACGGAACTCCACTAATCTACTGACGGAACGCAGAGGTGGCTAACAACAGACCTCCATCCTATGCTAGCTTGCTACCGATGTCCTGGCTAGCTGTCTAAATCGCCGTGACCCCCAAACCAACCTCTCCACTCCCTGGACCCTTTTGATCACTCGACTAAGGATGCCTCTCCTTAATGTCAATATGTCTTGTCCATTGCTGTTCTGGTTAGTGTTTATTGGCTTATTTTACTGTAGAGCCTCTAGTCCTGCTCACTATACCTTATCCAACTTATTAGTTCCACCACCCACACATGCAATGACATCTCCTGGTTTCAATGATGTTTCTAGAGACAATATCTCTCTCTTCATCACTCAATACCTAGGTTTACCTCCACTGTACTCACATCCTACCATACCTTTGTCTGTACATTATACCTTGATGCTATTTTATCGCCCCCAGAAACCTCCTTTTACTCTCTGTTCCAGACGTTCTAGACGACCAATTCTTATTGCTTTTAGCCGTACCCTTATTCTTCTCCTCCTATGTTCCTCTGGCGATGTAGAGGTGAATCCGGGCCCTGCAGTGCCTAGCTCCACTCCTATTCCCCAGGCGCTCTCTTTTGATGACTTCTGTAACCGTAATAGCCTTGGTTTCATGCATGTTAACATTAGAAGCCTCCTCCCTAAGTTTGTTCTTTTCACTACTTTAGCACACTCTGCCAACCCGGATGTTCTAGCTGTGTCTGAATCCTGGCTTAGGAAGACCACCAAAAATTCAGAAATTTTAATTCCAAACTACAACATTTTCAGACAAGATAGAACTGCTAAAGGGGGCGGTGTTGCAATCTACTGCAAAGATAGCCTGCAGAGTTCTGTCCTACTATCCAGGTCTGTACCCAAACAATTTGAACTTCTACTTTTAAAAATCCACCTCTCTAAAAACAAGTCTCTCACCGTTGCCGCCTGCTATAGACCACCCTCTGCTCCCAGCTGTGCTCTGGACACCATATGTGAACTGATTGCCCCCATCTATCTTCAGAGCTCGTGCTGCTAGGCGACCTAAACTGGAACATGCTTAACACCCCAGCCATCCTACAATCTAAACTTGATGCCCTCAATCTCACACAAATTATCAATGAACCTACCAGGTACCCCCAAAGCCTTAAACACGGGCACCCTCATAGATATCATCCTAACCAACTTCCCCTCTAAATACACCTCTGCTGTCTTCAACCAAGATCTCAGCGATCACTGCCTCATTGCCTGCATCCGTAATGGGTCAGCGGTCAAACGACCTCCACTCATCACTGTAAAACGCTCCCTGAAACACTTCAGCGAGCAGGCCTTTCTAATCGACCTGGCCGGGGTGTCCTGGAAGGATATTGATCTCATCCCGTCAGTAGAGGATGCCTGGATATTTTTTAAAAATGCCTTCCTAACAATGTTAAATAAACATGCCCCATTCAAGAAAATTAGAACCAGGAACAGATATAGCCCTTGGTTCTCCCCAGACCTGACTGCCCTTAACCAACACAAAAACATCCTATGGCGTTCTGCATTAGCATCGAACAGCCCCGTGATATGCAGCTGTTCAGGGAAGCTAGAAACCGTTATACACAGGCAGTTAGAAAAGCCAAGGCTAGCTTTTTCAAGCAGAAATTTGCTTCCTGCAACACTAACTCTAAAAAGTTCTGGGACACTGTAAAGTCCATGGAGAATAAGAACACCTCCTCCCAGCTGCCCACTGCACTGAAGATAGGAAACACTGTCACCACTGATAAATCCACCATAATTGAGAATTTCAATAAGCATTTTTCTACGGCTGGCCATGCTTTCCACCTGGCAACTCCTACCCCGGTCAACAGCACTGCACCCCCAACAGCAACTCGCCCAAGCCTTCCCCATTTCTCCTTCTCCCAAATCCATTCAGCTGAAGTTCTGAAAGAGCTGAAAAATCTGGACCCCTACAAATCAGCCGGGCTAGACAATCTGGACCCTTTCTTTCTAAAATTATCTGCCGAAATTGTTGCCACCCCTATTACTAGCCTGTTCAACCTCTCTTTCGTGTCATCTGAGATTCCCAAAGATTGGAAAGCAGCTGCGGTCATCCCCCTCTTCAAAGGGGGGACACTCTTGACCCAAACTGCTACAGACCTATATCTATCCTACCATGCCTTTCTAAGGTCTTCGAAAGCCAAGTCAACAAACAGATTACCGACCATTTCGAATCTCACCATACCTTCTCTGCTATGCAATCTGGTTTCAGAGCTGGTCATGGGTGCACCTCAGCCACGCTCAAGGTCCTAAACGATATCTTAACCGCCATCGATAAGAAACATTACTGTGCAGCCGTATTCATTGATCTGGCCAAGGCTTTCGACTCTGTCAACCACCACATCCTTATCGGCAGACTCGACAGCCTTGGTTTCTCAAATGATTGCCTCGCCTGGTTCACCAACTACTTCTCTGATAGAGTTCAGTGTGTCAAATCGGAGGGTCTGCTGTCCGGACCTCTGGCAGTCTCTATGGGGTGCCACAGGGTTCAATTCTTGGACCGACTCTCTTCTCTGTATACATCAATGAGGTCGCTCTTGCTGCTGGTGAGTCTCTGATCCACCTCTACGCAGACGACACCATTCTGTATACTTCCGGCCCTTCTTTGGACACTGTGTTAACAACCCTCCAGGCAAGCTTCAATGCCATACAACTCTCCTTCCGTGGCCTCCAATTGCTCTTAAATACAAGTAAAACTAAATGCATGCTCTTCAACCGATCGCTACCTGCACCTACCCGCCTGTCCAACATCACTACTCTGGACGGCTCTGACTTAGAATACGTGGACAACTACAAATACTTAGGTGTCTGGTTAGACTGTAAACTCTCCTTCCAGACCCATATCAAACATCTCCAATCCAAAGTTAAATCTAGAATTGGCTTCCTATTTCGCAACAAAGCATCCTTCACTCATGCTGCCAAACATACCCTTGTAAAATTGACCATCCTACCAATCCTCGACTTTGGCGATGTCATTTACAAAATAGCCTCCAATACCCTACTCAACAAATTGGATGCAGTCTATCACAGTGCTATCCGTTTTGTCACCAAAGCCCCATATACTACCCACCATTGCGACCTGTACGCTCTCGTTGGCTGGCCCTCGCTTCATACTCGTCGCCAAACCCACTGGCTCCATGTCATCTACAAGACCCTGCTAGGTAAAGTCCCCCTTATCTCAGCTCGCTGGTCACCATAGCATCTCCCACCTGTAGCACACGCTCCAGCAGGTATATCTCTCTAGTCACCCCCAAAACCAATTCTTTCTTTGGCCGCCTCTCCTTCCAGTTCTCTGCTGCCAATGACTGGAACGAACTACAAAAATCTCTTAAATTGGAAACACTTATCTCCCTCACTAGCTTTAAGCACCAACTGTCAGAGCATCTTACAGATTACTGCACCTGTACATAGCCCACCTATAATTTAGCCCAAACAACTACCTCTTTCCCAACTGTATTTAATTTATTTATTTATTTTGCTCCTTTGCACCCCATTATTTTTATTTCTACTTTGCACATTCTTCCATTGCAATACTACCATTCCAGTGTTTTACTTGCTATATTGTATTTACTTTGCCACCATGGCCTTTTTTGCCTTTACCTCCCTTCTCACCTAATTTGCTCACATTGTATATAGACTTCTTTTTTTTTTTTTTTTTTTTTTTTTTTTTTTACTGTATTATTGACTGTATGTTTGTTTTACTCCATGTGTAACTCTGTGTCGTTGTATGTGTCGAACTGCTTTGCTTTATCTTGGCCAGGTCGCAATTGTAAATGAGAACTTGTTCTCAACTTGCTTACCTGGTTAAATAAAGGTGAAATAAAATAAATAAATAAATAAAATATTACCTGCGCTCTGAAGTTGAATCATATGTGCTGCACATCTCCATCATAATGGATCTTAGATGGAACCACGATCAGAGGCCTTGAATATATTTTTGTTTCCTGTTAAATTTCATCCATTCATTCATTCAGCAATCAAAAAGAATACCAAGGACCTTTTTTTGTAGTTTTGTATAGCAGATATTTTGACTGAAAACCCTTTTTCAAAGCAAAAAGGCCAAATCAATGAGGAAATGTTTAGCCAGTTTATTATGGTTCATTTCAGAAGCTAACAATGAGGCCACATTTGGCCCTCCGTCTTGCAAAATAAAGAGCACTGGCCTGAGGTGTGGCAAGGGCATTGGATGCACAGGTATAATGGATGGATGCACCAGTATAATGGATGGATGCACCAGTATAATCGCTGGTGGAATACTGAACGTGGGCACTTCGTCCCACGTCTGCAACCACCCCACTCTCCCACCCCGCTCTCCTCCTTCCCATCACCCCACCCCAGTTCCAGCGGATTGTCTTAGCCTCATGCATATTTCATGGGCCGTGGGTCAGTGTACCTGCCTAAGCTGGCATACACAGGCTGCATCCGTTAACCGTGACACCAAAGGTCGGATGTGGGAGTCCACTGGATCATAATGGATGATTAAGTGAGCCTGAGCCAGCGCCAAAATGACTATGTTTGCTCATTCCCAGTGTGTAGTCTATGGTCAGTTCAGTGTTAGGGGAGATTGGTACACAAAAGGTCCTTGGTTCACTAATGACAGAGCAAACTGTGTTCATTAAGAAGAAGGGGTGTTCTGAGGACAGTTGAAGTTCCCGAAAAGCTTTTAGCGCACGGTCAGATTTCAGCTGTGGAGGTTTCCAATAAAACCTTTTTTGACCTTCAGACATTTGGATTGAACTGTGTTGCTTTACTTGATCTTGATGTGGTGGATCTTAAGGTTGTGGGTAGGAGACGGCTGTCAAAAACATATTTGTCTCCTACGTTGTGAAGTCTATACATGTAGTTGCTACCAAACGTTGAACCATTTTGTGGTTTCTACTTTGTATTTGCTTTTGTAAAAGCAATCATGGACATTAAAGCATTTAAACCATCTACATATATGGCCTTCTAAATGGAGGCTCTATGCTTGCTGTGCCCAAACAAATAAAATGAATCACATTATGTTGCCCTAAGGTCATGGTCATTACACTTTAGTGTTTCTTGAAATACCATGGCATAAATCAACCTATAAAACAGCAGTATGCTTGTCCTAATAAAACATTTAATGGTAGCAATTCACAATTACCCAGTCGTACTACCAGTGTAGCTGTAGTGAAATTAATTCACAAGCTTTGTCTGTTGAGATACAAAGCAGACCCACTGTTTGGGTTACCTTTGAGGGCAGCAGTGATGGGACACCGCCACACGTCATGTGATGATAGACAGTAAAGCTGTGCCAGTGAGATAGCAGAGGAGCCGAGCTGCGGTCACTGGGGGAAACTGTCAACGGCAGTCATTTATGTGACAGTCAACACAACCGTGGTCTTTTAAGGGAACTCCTTAGTCATGCAAGACCATGCATAGGCATCAGAAAATCTCTAACTGATTTCCAATGGCGGCTCGGGAGACGCTTTATGACAGTTAAAGATCATTTGACTTCTAGTTTTTGCTTGTTTCTCTGGTACTGATGCATGAGTTTCCTACTGTGTTGTCGTCAGCAGCCAATCAAAACCGACTGATGATTCAACGTGTCGTTCATTATTTACAACACACAAGTGTTGGGGAAAACAGGTTTGACAGATGAATAAAAGCCCCCTGGAAGCAGGTAAACAAACATCTGCTATTGTTCCAAGCAATAGTCCTGGGAGATTTCTTCTTTGAACAAGTGATGCCTGCTGCCAAATCTGCCATATGTACAGTATATTCTGTACTTGCTCAAAGAATACCTCAAACTAAAGAAGAGTGGAATTTGTCAAGTACGCTAAATTATCCAGCCTGGATAATATGCGAACTCATTAAGATGCTAACTTGTGATTAACTATTGATGGCATTTTGAATGACTACAAATAAGCGACACAATGAGCGCCATGAACATGTTTAGGATGATGGAGCATGCCTGCAGTTGACATTGAAATGCCTTATAGTCGATGAATCATATCGGTTTACATTTACCAGGTTAACATGTATCCACGTGGAATTCCTTGCCGAAGAAATGTCTGTTTACATCTTACAGTCATACACAGAGTATCTTGTTCTCACAGCTTGTCAGAGTCTGCAGTGATTCATTAGGTTGTTCATTTCCCCGACCCTGCCAACCCTACAGGGAGACGCTCGTGGAACATGTCAACACTGACTCCCAGTCCCAGTCACATGCACTTTGCTTCAAAGGGATGGCTTTGACAGCTGATGGCATGCCTCTTACAGGCTGCATGGCACATCATTTCCTCCTGCTAATTCAGTGCCCTTCATTTGATATAGACATACAGTACAGTTGGCTCTTACTGATTACTCCAGCTGACTTTTTACTCTGTAAATTAAGTTGATTTTCAGAACTTTTTCCGATATTGTAAATTGTAAATTAAGGTTTGGTCCACTGTGAGGTTGCACAGGCTTCATCTGATCTGCATACATCCTAACTGAAAAAAATATATATTTATCTCTGTCAAGAATGAAGTAGGAAGTCACTGCTTCATCTCATCAGGCAGGATACATATGCCAGAAGACCATCAGTGTGATGGATCTTTCACTTTGGCAGCAAACAATGGCTACAGGGGAAGTCTAGACATGCTGACCTCACCTTTTAAAGCTAGAGGATTGTCACGGGGATGCCTGTGTCTGTACATGCATAATGGGAGGATTTCATTGAATGGACAAGAAAGGGAGACTATTACTGTATAAACTATTCAAACCCCCCTGGCATCTCTGCTGTTGGCATAACTGTATACAATATGTTCTGCTTTTCAAATTCTTAGAAAATTGTCGGGAGTGGGAAAGAGGGTATGCAGATGCACTGTACCTGAAAGGAGAACAGCTTATATAACTGGTTAACTTCCATCCTTGGAGAGAGCACATTTCAAGGAAAATTCCACCCGTCAACTATCTTTTGGTATTTGTTTCATTGGTACATTGTTGGTATTAGTCCCAAAATCTTTTGCATGTCAGCAATCAAGTTTAAGATGTATAACTCTCAAAAATATAGAAATACAGCCGCTATGAAGCATTTTGCACCATGTGCATCATACAAAATGGAGCATCATGTGATGCAAATACAGGTCCTTGGCATACCGACTGTATTTCTGTATTTTGAAGGTTATGTACAGTATCTTGAAATTGTGATTGTGGACATGCAAAACAATTTGGGACTATATCAACAATGAACTGATGAAACAAACGTCAAAATACAGTTTTTGGGTGAAGTTTTCCTTTAACATCAACAAGTGAAATAAACTTATACAAGAAAAATGATAGTGTATTTTATAGTATATATTAAAGTAGTCCTATAGATGGCAACGTACTGTAGAACACTGTGAACTTGGTGCAAATCTTAGTTGTTGCCTATCTCAATTGTTGCCTATTTCACACATTCCTAACTTAAGTTCCCTATAATACTCATTACTCATACTCAGTACTCATACTCAATACTCATTTTATCTGTGTCATTTTACCTCAGTGAATTCTACTGCTTTCAATATTCCCATGTTCTCATCCTCCTGGACAAACTATGTCCATCAGTGTGGAATGAGTAGATGTTCCGGCTGCTGACTCCATGCAACATTGATGACCCGTCTGGAAGTGCTGTGGCACCCTGCCTGGCAGGGCGGGTCCAGATGGGGCAATGGTTTGAGACAATGGGGACGCTGAGGTGTCTATCCTACCCTATCCAACCCTGGGACAGGGGCAGGGCAGCTGTAGGGAATAGCATGGCCTTTAACAGTGAGGAAGCTCACATGTGCTTTCTGAAAGCCACAAAGCATGGTTAACATTTTTATCTGAAAGGTGTAATTTGCATATATTATGTGCTCTGTTTGTTGGAAAAATACATGCTGTAAAAAGCACATACAGTATGTATTGGGAACACATACTATGAATTGCAATAGTTGCATCATCACACTGCATCATTAAATAATTGAGAGTTCCCTTGGGTTTCATTCACAACAGTGACTGAAGTACATACTATACTGTAAGAGAAGGTAAAAAAAAAAACTGTTAATTCTATTTATTTTTGTATGTTAAACGAAATGAATGCATTCCAATAGAAATGAAATCGACAATGGCCAATTCCAGCTCATTAGCATATTTTTGCCTGCTAAGTGCTCATAGAAAAAGCAAATTATGAGTCAACAGCTGCTCAATTTGCGATTGATTGCCTTAATCACTGGTTTCAATGGAATCACATATTTTCCAGGCAGATTTACTTAAGTCTATTCAGTCATTGTGTGTACAAGTGGCAAAGGTATACAGTACAACAAAACCCCTCAAAGATCAGGAATAAAAAACATATTGGCTTTTTAAGACAAAACAATGTTTTTAGCTGGGGGTTATGTAATCAAGGACTAAACAAATGCTACATATAAAATGTTGGCTCCTCTACAGATCCCCATAAGTCCCTACTCTAAGTACCACTTTGGGAAGAAATGAACAGCACAGTGGTGGATTCAGAGGAAGAGTATGACCACTCAATTCAAATCCTGAGAATTCATGTATTGTGTTGGAGAAATTGATAGACCTTGCTCCGCCTGCATTTTTCCTAGAATAGCGCGTGTGTGTGTGTGTGTGTGTGTGTGTGTGTGTGTGTTTAATAAATATAGAATCCCCAAAATATTTTTGCCTGCATCTCAGAAATAAGTGAACACTCCATCAGCATAAAGGCCTTATAAATAATAGTGGTGAATGCAAAAAAAAAGGAACCAATCAGGCCGGCATGACGTTTAAAGGCAGCATGGATCTCCTTTATGACAAGGGTACCTTCTGCTTACATGGAAAGTCATTCCCTTTTGAAATGATACATTTCGTGTCTGTTGATTGAGAATAATTAATTCCCTAATCTCACTTTATGCAATGCTCAATACAGATGATTCGTAGGACAGACTGTATTAAATATGCACAAAAATGTACATCAAATAGAGAATAATGAAAAAACGCAGTATAGAAGCACCCAGAGTTCTGTAAAGACTGCATCATACAATACACATCAGCCTTGGTCTTTTCTCACACTCAAAATTAGAAGGGGGAAATGTCATCTGATACTGGTTGCCATTAAGCATTGACATCAAGTGTAGAATATCCACATCTCCGGAAATTGTTTGTGAGCTTTTGATGTTTGTTGGCCCGAATATCTGGCAAATATCGAAACGCAAGCCAACTTTAACATGGTTTTTCAACAAGCTTTTCTGCTTCAGATGTTTTTGATCTGCTCTACCTGTCAGGTGAGGTTGAACGCCTCCTATCTTACTCTGCCTCCTATCTTACTCTGCCTCCTATCTTACTCTGCCTCCCGAAAAAGGCTTCTCCCAAGCAGGTGTGACATCTACTCGCATTGCCTGCTGCTTGGATCCCACCTGGCAATCTGTTCCACGTCTGCCCTGGACTGATTGGCATTTTATGTAGGCAAATTAACTTGTGAAGTGTATTTTGTGAGCTTACTCAGAAACACTTTAATTAACTGGTATAGGCCTACTATTTATGTATTTATTTTGTCTAAGACATGTATAGTCTACTGGACTCACAGAGAGCTACTCTCTCAAGTTGTCTTGTTGGGGCGAGTGACTCTTTGAACTTAGAATGGCTAGACCCAAGTCGTTTTATTTTTTTCTTGTGCTTTATTCTATTTGTCCCATGACTCTTTGTTGAGGGCTTTGTTGACTATGAACGTGCTTGTTTACCCGACCGTAGGACAGACAATGTTTGTTCCCACACTTGCATCTCTGACTCTCTATTGGTTACACACACTCTTGGACCTCCCATCCTAACCACCTCTCGTCGGCTTTGTATTCATGTTACCTGATGCAATTGCTGTACAACATGATCTTGTTGCCATCTCATACACATTCAAATGTCATAAAAAATCAACACTGCAGTTCTCTCCCTGTCCTCTGCTGTTCCCTGATTGTATTACGGCTGATGATATCTGGAAATGTGCATGTACACCCTGGCCCATGTACTGTTGCTAGCCCCAATCCTGACATGCGCTCTGATTTCTGCTTCACTGATTTCTGCTCTCGTAAAAGCCTGGATTTTTTGCACGTTAACACTACAATTACCTAAAATGTATCAATTGAAAGTGTGGGTTCACAGCTCCAATTCAGATGTGTTGGTCATTACTGAGACATGGTTAAAAAAAAGTGTTTTGATCATTGATGTTAACCTTTCTGGTTTTTCAGTAAAGACATATCTTCCAAAGGTGGTAGAGTGGAAATCTTTACCAAGAAACACCTAAAGTGCTCGGTTGTCTATACCAAGTCTGTCCCCAAACAATTTGATTTGCTGGTTTTAAGCGTTAAGCTTTCAAATAGCTCTTTGTTGACTGTTGCTGGGTGTTATCGTCCACCATCTGCACAGGCCTGTACCCTACCTGCCCTATGCTCTCTCCTGGCCCCTTACACTGAGTCTGAATTTGTCCTGATAGGTGACCTAAACTGGGACATGCTTAAACCACCTGACCCAGTCCTAAAGCATTGATATTCCTTAAATCTTTCTCGGATTATTACCAATCACACAAAGTATGACTCCGAACACCCAGAAAAAGCTACTCTCCTTGATGTTATCCTCACAAATATTCCTGATAGGTATCAGTCTGGTGTTTTCTGTAATCACCTTCGTGATCACTGTTTTACAGCCTGTGTTTGTAATAGTTGCTCAGTTAAACGACCTTTCCTGATTTGTCATAGACGCTTTCTAAACAACTTACATGAGCAAGCCTTCCTTTATGACCTGGCCTCTGTCGAAGACACTTGGTCCTTCTTTTTTGATATTACCAGTGGTATTGTTAACAAACATGCCCCCATAAAGAAAATGAGAATTAAAAACAGGTTCAGCCCCTGGTTCGACTGTGATCTGGCAGAGTTACTCCACCTCAAGAATTACATTTAGCTAAAGACTCGGCACGCATACTAAGGCTAACTGGCCTGAGTGAAATTAGTTCACTCAGAAAATCCGGACGGCTACTTTAAGGAGCAATTCTCGCTCTATTGGTCTAACCCCAAGAGGTTCTGGAAATTGTGAAAGACCTGGAGAATAAACCCTCCTCCTCACAGCTTCCCATGTCCCTTAATGTTGATGATGTGGTTGTTACTGACAAGGAGCGCATGGCTGAGCTCTTTTTACCACTTAATTAAGTCAGGATTACTATTTAACTCAGCCATGCCTCCTTGCCTGTCCAACATTTCCTCATGTCCCAGTCCTTCTAATGCGACTAGCCCCGATGCTACTCCCTCTTTTTCCGCTGACCCACTACAAAGTTTCTCGCTGCATGCAGTCACTGAGTCTGAGGTGCTGAAGAAGCTCCTTAAACTTGACCACATAAAATCCTTTCTTCTTTAAGGTTGCAGCCCCTATCATCGCCGAGCCTAACTCTGAACTTTTTAACCTGTCTTTCCTCTCTTCGGAGGTTCCCATTGCTTGGAAGGCAGCCACAGTGCGTCCTTTATTTAAAGGAGGTGATCAAGCTGATCCTAACTGTTATAGGTCAATTTCTATGTTGCCCTGTTTATCAAAACTGTTGAAAAAATAATTAACTGACTGGCAATTTCTATTTTTACCTTGTTTATCAAAAGTGTGGGAAAATTAATCAACTGACTGGTTTTATTGATGTCTATAGTATTCTTTCTGGTATGCAATCTGGTTTCCGCTCAGGTCATGGATGTGTCACCGCACTCTTAAAGTCCTAAATGATGTCACCATTGCCCTTGATTCTAAGCAATGTTGTGCTGCTATTTTTATTAACTTGGCCAAAGCTTTTGATACGGTGTGCTGGCAAAGGAGTAGTGGTGTCTCTGAGGGGTCTTTGGCCTGATTTTCTAACTACCCCTTTCAAAGAGTGCAATATGTAAAGTCAGCATATTTGCTGTTTCAGCCACTGGCTGACATCAAGGGAGTAACCCAAGGCTCGATCCTAGGCCACACGCTCTTCTCAATTTACATCACCAACATAGCTCAGTCAGTAGGAAGCTATCTCATCCATTTATATGCAAATGATACTGTCTTCTACTCAGCTGGCCCCTCTCCGGATTTTGTGTTGAATGCTCTACAACAAAGATTTCCTAGTGTCAAAAAAGCTTTCTCTGACATTAACCTTGTTCTGAACACCTCCAAAACAAAGGTCATGTGATTCGGTAAGAAGAATGCACCTCTCCCCACCGGTGTGATTACTTGGGAGTATGGCTAGATGGTACACTGTCCTTACATATTATATCCACGCTGCAGGCTAAGATTAAATCTAGACTTGGTTTCCTCTATCGTAATTGCTCCTCTTTCACCCCAGCTGCCAAACGAACCCTGATTCAGATGACCATCCTACTCATGATAGATTACCGATAAGTAATTCATAGATCGGTAGGTAAGTGAGTTCTCGAGTGGCTAGATTTTCTTAATCACACGGCCATCAGATTTGCCACCAATACTCATTAAAAGACACATCACTATACTATATACTCCTCTGTAAACTGGTCATCTCTGCATACCCGTCGCAAGAACCAGTGGTTAATGCTTATTTATAAATCATTCTTAAATTCCCTGAATATCCTAGCCCTTCACTCCCGGTAGCTCTGATTTATTCCGGAGCTGCCAGGAATCTTTTAGATGGCGCATTGGCCTCTGCATTCCTTTGGTTCCCCTACAGTTAACCATTCCGGTTCAAGCCCTGGATAATCGACCAATAGGGATAGGGCTTGTACATCACATCACTATTCCCGTTTCTCTGTTGACCCATGACTGTAATTTATAACAGATCACCTTTTTTATTATAGACACCCCCACGCATCCCGTTGTTTTAGGTCTCCTGTGGTTGAGTTGGCATAACCTTGTTATTTCCTGGTCCGAGAGGAGACTGCATGTTTGGTCGCAAGAGTGTCAGGGGAGGTGTCTCGCTGTGTCTGTCAGCTGCTCCCATTGGCCATGCAAACCGTGGATGCTCTTTTTACGCACGTCTTTCGGCACTACGGGATCCCAGAGGACGTTGTGTCAGAACGTGGGTAAAAAGGGCCTCCACGGTTTGCATGGCCAACGGGAGCAAATGCAGAGGAAGGAGGCAACAAGATTTGGAAAACCGGTCCACAACGACGAGAACGGTGGTGTTACCCTGGGAGGGGAGAAGGTCAGTGACAAAGTCCACCGAGATGTGAGAACAGGGTCGTTGTTGGTCGTTGAATTCCCTTCGCCACTCCTCCACTAACCTCACTCCTTTCCACTTCGTGATGGGTTATCACCCGGCCCTGGCACTTTGGCATCCAAGCCAGACAGAGGCCCCTGCGGTGGACGAGTGGTTTCGGTGCGCTGAGGAGATCTGGAACGCTGCGCACACTCGTCTCTTGTGGGCCGTGCGTCGGAACAAGAAACAGGCCGACCGCCACAGCAGTGAGGCACCTGTTTCCTCAAGGCGACCGGGTCTGGCTCCCCACCTGGATCCTGCCCCTCTGCCTGCACTGCCGGAAGCTGAGCCCGGGGGGGCTACTGTCACAGATTCCCCCGGAACTGCTGCTCATTCCGTTCACCAGCTCCGGAGGTCTACGTCACCGGCCTTCTAGGCGTCACTGAACTGGATTCATTACCACCAACCCCAGACTGTCTTGTCTCATCACACACACCTGGTTCCCATTACCTCTGATTAGTATGTGTATATATGTGCACTCTGTTCCCCATTGTCCTTTGGTCTTGTGAGTACCTGTGCTCTGATGTATCGGCTTGCGTGTTACCGTGTTAGTGTGCACTTGTTATTATGGGTATTTATTAAAGGTTTACACCTCACTGTTTGTTTGGGTTTCAGCCCTGGGTTATATATATATATAAACGTGTTTGTTTTGGGCTTCGTCCCCGCGATGTTCATGACATACACTATTTTTGGTAGTGAAATATTTTGTCTCCCATCATTATACAACGTGACAGTTGTTGTCTTTGGTCTCTCTTTACGTGGTGTTTTGGTGTATCTCTTGTCGTGATGTGTGTTTGTCCTATATATTTTTTTTTAATCCCATCCCCCGTCCCCACAGGAAGCCTTTTTTCTTTTGTAGGCCTAGTTTAATAAAGGTTCAATTACATTTTAAAAACACCACAGCGTCTATGTATTTAAATCAAATCCAACTTTATTTGTCACATACGCCGAATGCAACACGTGTAGATTTTACCGTGAAATGCTTTCTTACAAGCCCTTCACCAACAGTGCAGATCAAGAAGATTTAAGAAAAAATGTACCAAGTAGACTACAATAAAAAGTGTTAATAAAAGTAACAATAAGAATAACAATAATGAGGCTATATACAGGGGGCACCGGCACCGAGTCAGTGTGCGGGGATACAGGTTAGTTGAGGTAGGGGTGAAGTGACTATGCATAGATAATTAACAGTGAGTAGCAGTGGTATACAAGAGGGAGAGGGAGGGTCAATGTAAATTGTATGGTGGCGATTTTATTAATTGTTCAGCAGTCTTATGGCTTGGGGGTAGAAGCTGTTGAGGAGCCTTTTGGTCCTAGACTTGGCACTCCGGTATTGCTTGCTGTGCGGTAGCAGAGAAAACAGTCTATAACTTGGGTGACTGGAGTCTGTGACAATTTTATTGGCTTTCCTCTGACACCGCCTATTATATAAGTCCCGTATGGCACCTTATGGTCAGATGCCAAGCAGTTGCAATACCAGGCGGTGATGCAACCGGTCAGGATGTTCTTGATGGTGCAGCTGTAGAACCTTTTGAGGATCTGGGGACCCATGCCAAATCTTTTCAGTCTCCTGAGGGGGGAAAGGTTTTGTCGTGCCCTCTTCACAACTGTCTTGGTATATTTGGACCATGATAGTTCATTTGTGATGTGGACACCAAGGAACTTGAGACTCTCGACCCGCTCCATTACAGCCCCGGCGATGTTAATGGGGGTCTGTTCGGCCAGCCTTTTCCTGTAATCCATGATCAGCTCCTTTGTCTTGCTCACATTGAAGGAGAGGTTGTGTTCCTGGCACCAGGCTGCTAGTTCTGACCTCCTTCCTATAGGCTGTCTCATCGTTGTCGGTAATCAGACCTACCACTGTTGTGTTGTCAGCAAACTTAATGTTGGAGTTGTGTTTGGCCACGCAGTCGTGGGTGAACAGGGAGTACAGGAGGGGACTAAGTACACACACCTGAGGGGCCCCAGTGTTAAGGATCAGCGTGGCAGACGTGTTGTTGCCTACTCTTACCACCTGGGGGCACACCAGGAAGTCCAGGATCCAGTTGCAGGGGAGGGGGGGTTTAGTCCCCGAGTCCTTAGCTTAGTGATGAGCTTCGTGGGCACTATGGTGTTGGATGCTGAGCTGTGGTCAATGAACAGCATTCTCACATAGGTGTTCCTTTTGTCCAGGTGAGAAAAGGCAGTGTGGAGTGCGATTGTGTCATCTGTGGATCTGGTGGGGGCAGCATGCGAATTGGAGTGGGTCTAGGTTGTCCGGGAGGATGCTGTTGATGTGAGCCATGACCAGCCTTTCAAAGCACTTCATGGCTACTGACGTGAGTGCCACGGGGTGGTAATCAGGCAGGTTACATTTTCTTCCTTGGGCACATGGACTATGATAGTCTGCTTGAAACATGTAGCTACGACAGACTCGGTCAGGGAGATGTTGAAAATGTCAGTGAAGACACTTAACAGTTGGTCAGCGCATGCTTTGAGTTCACGTCCTGGTAATCCGTCTGGCTGAACGGCTTTGTGAATGTTGACCTTGTACTTCTTAGGGCTAGACGTCCCGTCAGCGGGACAACTGTCAAAAAATTCTGGTGTAATTGGAGGGCACGCAATTCAAATAAATAATCGTAATAATTATGGATATTAAACATTTAGGTACATACACGTGTCTTATATCTGTTAAAAGCTTAAAATCTTAATCTAACTGCATTGTCCGATTTACAATAGGCTTTACAGTGAAAGCATGCCATGCGATTGTTTGAGGACAGCGCCCCACAACATATTTTACAACCAGCACAGGCATCATAAAATCACAAATAGCAATTAAATAATCACTTACTTTTTGAAAATCTTCCTCTGATTTGCAATCCAAAGGGTTCCAGCTAGAACATACATGGTTGTTTTGTTAGATAAAATCCTTCTTTATATCCCAAAAGTCTGTTTAGTTGGCGCCCTCGATTTGAGTTAAACATGCAGACAAAGGAATCCAAAAAGCTACAGCTAAACTTTGTTAAAACAAGTCAAACTACATTTCTATGTAATCCTCAGGTACCCTAAAATGTAATTAAACTATAATATTTCATACGGGAAGAAGTATGTTCAATAGGAAAGTTAAATTTGTAAGTGTGAGTCCTAGCCCTAACAATTTTTAGGTTTTGTTCACATCGGCTACTGAGAGCGTTATCATATAGTCATCCAGAGCAGCTGTTGCTCTCGTGGATGCTTCAGTGTTGCTTGCCTCGAAGTGAGCATTAAAGGCATTTAGCTTGTCTGGTAGGCTCGCGTCACTGGGCAGCTTGGGTCTGGGTTTCCCTTTGTAGTCTGTAAGAGTTTTGAAGCCCTGCCACATCTGACAAGTGTCAGAGCCGGTGTAGTAGGATTCAATCTTAATCCTGTATTGACGCTTTGCTTGTTTGATGGTTGATAGCGGGATTTCTTATAAGTGTCCTGGAAAGCAGCAGCTCTAGCCTTTAGCTCGATGAGGATGTTGCCTGTAATCCATGGCTTCTGGTTGAGATATGTACGTACAGTCACTGTGGGGACGATGTCGTCGATGCAGTTATTGATGAAGCCGATGACTGAGGTGGTGTACTCCTCAATGCCATTGGATGAATCCAGGAACATATTCCAGCAAACAGTCCTGTAGTGTAGCATCTGCGTCATCTGACCAGTTGCGTATTGAGCGAGTCACTGGTACTTCCTGCTTTAGTTTTTGTTTGTAAGCAGGAATCAGGTGGTTAGAATTATGGGCATATTTGCCAAATGGAGGGCGGGGAGAGCTTTGTATGCATCTCTGTGTGTGGAGTAAAGGTGGTCTCGTATTTTCTTTTCTCTGGTTGCACGTGACATGCTGGTAAAAATGTGTTAAAACTGATTTAAGTTTTCCTGCATTAAAGTCCCCGTTGCCTGGCTTCTGGGTGAGCATTTTTCCTTCTTTGCTTATGGCCTTATAGAGTTGGTTGAGAGTGGTCTTAGTGCCAGCTTCGTTCTGTGGTGGTGAATAGACAGCTACGAATAGTATAGATGAGAACTGTCTTGGTAGATAGTGTGGTCTACAGCTTATCATAAGGTACTCTACCTCAGGCAAGCAATATCTCGAGACTCCTTTAATATTATACATCACACACCAGCTGTTATTGACAAATAGACACACACCCCCACACCTCGTCTTACCAGAGGTAGCGTATCTGTTCTGCCGGTACATGGAAAATCCCGCTAGCTCTATATTGTCCTTATCGTCGTTCAGCCACGTCTCAATGTTAGTTTTTAATGCCCCGTTGGTCGGATAATCTTAATCGTAGGTCATCAATTTTATTTTCCAATGATTGCACGTTAGCAATAAGAACGGATGGCAGTGGGAGTCTTACTTGCTCGCCTACAGAATCTCAGAAGGCTGCCGATCTGTGGCCCTTTTTTCCTGTGTCTTTTCTTCACACAAAAGGCGGGGATCAAGGCCTGTTCCAGTGAAAGCATGATGTCCTCCTCGTCGGACTCGATAAAGGAAAAGGTTTCTTCCAGTCCGCCGTGAGTAATCAATGTTCTGATGTCCAGATGTTTTTTCAGCCGTGAGAGACGGCAGCAGCAACATTATGTACACAATCATTTTTAAAAGAAGTTACACAAAACGCAAAAAAAACCTGACAAGATAGCACAATTGGTTGGGAGAATGTAAAACGTGTTCAGTTCATATACAGTTAATATAAAATGGTGAATAGATCATCCAACCAATGAATAGGATGGTACTAGCACTTAGGTGAGGATGGGAGCGAGGAGAGAATACATGGGGGGGCCACTCTGTAACAGCCCATCTCTGTCAAGCCAGCCTCTCTCACTCTGCAAGGTCACTGGATCGCAGCGGACAATGAGAGACATCGCTAAGAGATGGCAAAACCATAGAGGGAGAGAAACAGGGAGGGAGGTAGGCGGAGGAGAGGAAAGAGGAAGGGAAGGCGGTGGCTGCTGCCTCTCTATCTATCTCTCCATGGCTGTCCTTGAGCTGCAGTGGGAACATAGTGTGCACAGTGCGAAGAAGACTATGGGCCCATAGAGAGAAGCCATCAACCATGGTTTAGAGAGCACAAAGGGAGAATAATTTTCACTTCTGTACCTTTTCAAATGAAATGTATTGAACCTATTTACGCCGTGTGGGCTGGTATAGCTCTGCGCTAAACCAACATTCCTATAGCGTGCACAGAACTGAGCGTCCATGAATAAATCACAGATGTGAATAGCACCAAGTCTATGCCATCTTCTGGTAAATTACAGTATTTACATTAAACTCTTCCCTCCTGCCATCCATATTTTGCATAGTGAAGTACCTTGTTAGACACTGACTGTATGAAATTAACAACAGATAACCCTTCCAGCAACGTCTCTGTGTTGTTTGCCTGAGGACTCCTTTGTACAGGTGTTTCAAGGCAGCGTTGTCATGGAAACACTGATTACTATCCTCTGACTGTGCCCCTGTGGAGCATTCTCTATCACATGATCCACACATTCAGGGGCTAAATATTGACTCTCAGTGGCCTTAGCTTAAGTAACAGTTGGAAAATAGTTGTTGTAAACAGCCCCTTCCCCCGATACACACCCAAACAACCCCCCCCCTACACACACACACACTTATCACACGCACTCACTCACTCACTCACTCACACACCCATCCCATCCCATTCAAAATAACAATTCCTTTCCACGTATTGAACAAGTGTACTCTATGTTCGTAGCTCCATGTAAAAAAAAAACGGGCCAAATAGAAGGTGACGTTAACGAGGGGATCGGCACGGCGACGTGACCCGGCACCCACTCTGTGCTCTGTACTTGGCGGGGGCACTAATTGAATTACTAAATGTCTGATTTGTCTAATGGCGGTGGAAGTGACATTCCGGATGGTCTCGTAGCAAATGTCGTTAGCCTGTGAAATATTGTCATGGCCTCGAGGCAAAATCTACTCAACTAACCTTGAGCAGGTTAAGGCGGGTTCACCAAGCGACTTGTGTGTTAGTGGTGTACCGTAGTGCAAACATCAAGCAGCTGTGGCGTGTTGCTTTGGCCATTTCACTGACACTCATGCATGCTTATCCGTCCATGATCCTACCTGGATCACATCCCTTTTTTATTATTTTTTTTTATTTCCAAAAATATTCTGCCTATTATGCACACGGAACACATTCTATGGAAGGTAGAGTGTGTGTTTTGGCTTTCATCTCATATTCCCATTGCCTCAGTTGGTTACAGTGGGGAATAACCCACACCAATTAATATCTGCTAATATCTAAAGAAAATCAAGTAATTTAATTACGGGGTAGAAGCAACACATTTAGCTCGTTCGTTGAAGTCATTCATGGCACACAGGCATTTCCATCCAATGAGTCTGAGTAATTAATAGCGCTGATCATCTCATTAAGAGAAAGTGCTGGAAGAAAGGAGGCTTTCACCATCATCTCCCAACCTGAAAAGGTGATTCTGAACATCCTCCTACCTCTGTCTAACCTGCACAGTTGGTGCCAGCCACACACGCACACCTCCCCAAGTACACAATGAGAGTTCCACTGTTATAAGATGTTCAAACATCTTCACATTACCCTGCTCAGCAATATATTGGAGCTGATGTATTCGGGTTTGCTTTAATGGGATTCGGGATTCTGTCTTGTGTGAGGAATTACATTGAATTACACGCACGTGGACACACACACACACACACACACACACACACACACACACACACACACACCGGAAAGGGACTACAAGGAGAGATAAGTGAGTCTTATCTCATACAGAGCTGGTTATTGCAATCCCCACATTTACCTCGCCCAGAATGTGCCGGCAGGCGCCCAGGTGTGGGCTGAGACATGGGAAGTGCGATTGCCTTGCCAGAGTGTGAGCCCTGGAATCATCCATCCGCTCTTTCTCTCCTCCACTGTCTCCGTGGCTCCATCAGTAGCCCCCACCAACCCCTTATTCCATTCCCCACCAGGCCCATACACCAGCTCCATATTCCATTCCCCACCAGCCACATACACCAGCCCCATACACCAGCGTCATACACCAGCCTCATGCACCAGCCCCATATTCCATTCCCCACCAGCCACATACATCAGCTCCATATTCCATTCCCCATCAGCCCCATACACCAGCCCAATGCACCAGCCCCCCCGATCCCTGGCTCCTACTCTCCTGAGTCATAGGATGATGGAATATGAAGTCTTCTCATTAGATTGCCGTGTTAAGGTTGTATCGACCAGAGAGAGCCTGCCTATTGGGCTTTGATTGTACTGTATAACAGAGGGGTAAAAAGGAAAAAATATATGACACACTAGTGACTAGTTTTAATCTTCTCTCTGCCTACTCTATAGAAGCCACTCCTGGACAATAAACCCTGTCTGTTAAAGTCTGAATAAATCAATTTTGGGAGGTTTGGAACAAAAGGGCAAATAGACAATTACATTTGCGATGTCCCTGTGACTCAGAATATCAATTAATCCATGGCGTGATTACATCATTAACCCCTTCAATGGTCTTTGGGTATTACATGGCAAACATCTCTTGACAGGGTGAAATGATGCCATGGGAAAACTCTCACTCTCTTCATTCAATAAAGAGTTAAACCTTGAGGTCTGTAGAGCTCCGGTTTACCCTGTCACTTTCTGGTTTCCCCTTGGATTGATCCCTTCAGTTCATAATGGCCTTTTTTAATTTAAGCTTAAACCACTAGAAGGTTGGATCGCTCCGCGCTCTTTGGTATTGGTCCCCTGACGAGCTAGCAGCTTTCAGCCATCTGTAAATAAACATACAAGGCTTCCTTGACTCTGGAGAGAAATCTAATCCGATGTATCAACCAGGGAGAGGAAGCTTAGGGAGCAGGAAGATGAGCAAAAGAGGAGAAAACAGTAGTTTGGTGATCATGGCATCTTTTTTTTCTCCATTCAGCCACAATCCATTCTCTATCGCCAAAGCTCTTTTATTCTGCTTCCTCCCTGCTCAGTGGTACTCTGCCTCCGCACTAAGAAACAATAATGTATTCTCTGAATAGAGAGACCCTTCTAAAGACACACCATTTTCTCTTACCACTCTTTTCTCAAACACTTTTTTCATTTGCTTCTCCCATTTGTGTATTCTGTATCTTTTCATCTCGTTTTCATTGAAACAGGAGGAAGCCGGAGATACGTGTGCTCAGAGATAGACAACAACGTATACCAACTCCCCCAGGTCAAACACAGACGCACGCTCAACATGTGACTACTGAAGGTGTGAATACACCAGCACATGGGCTGCTATAAGATACTGTAAAGATACAAGGCATGTACAATTCAAATAATGTATTGTTTCATATCAGCAGGGTGCAGATGAGCTTCCCTGAGACGGTTTTCTGATAGTGTTACGACAAATGAGTGAAGAGGTGTGGAGTCAGGCGCAGAGAGCAAAACATGTGGGAAAAAACACGCTTTAATGTCCAGGAAAAATAACATGAACAAAAGTAGGAAAAACAAATGATCAGAAATAATAACGGACAGCGCGCGAAACTCGGAAATGCAAACAAAATACACTCAACACAGAACAGAGGAACAAGCCCGCATGAAACAGATGCGGGCTGAACAAACTTATATAACCCCACCCTAACAACCAAACAAGAAACAGGTGATACCAATCAGACAAAACCAAAGGAACACAGAACAACAGATCGGTGATAGCTAGTAGACCGGCGACGACGACCGCCGAGCGCCACCCGAACAAGAAGGGGAGTCACCTTCGGTAATATTCGTGACAGATAGTTTCTGCAGAGATTCTTTGGTTGTGTAAACCCACAGTTCCAACAGCTGTCTGGGTGGCCGGTCTCAGACGATTCCGCAGGTGAAGATGCCGGATGTGGAAGTCCTGGCCTGGCGTGGTTACATGTGGTCTACAGTTGTGAGGCCAGTTGGACATACTGCCAAATTCTCTAAAAAGCTTATGGTAGAGAAATAAACATTACATTCTCTGGCAACAGCTCTGGTGGACATTCCTGCAGTCAGCATGCCAATTGCACGCTGTGACAAAACTTCACCTAGAGTGGCCTTTTATTGTCCCCAGCACAAGGTGCACCTGTGTAATTATCATGCACTTTAATCAGCTTCTTGATATGCCACACCTGTCAGGTGGATGGATTATCTTGGCAAAGGAGAAATGCTCACTAACTAATTTGTGCATAAAATGAGATAAATATGCTTTTTGTGCGTATGGAACATTTGCTGAGATATTTCATTTCAGCTCATGAAACATGAGACCAACACGTTACATGTTGCTTAAATTTTTTTGTTCAGTGTAAATCGGAAATGTGTTAGCTGAAAATGTTTATCAATCAAATCGATCAATCAATCAAATGTATTTCGAAAGCCCTTTGTACACCAGCAGATGTCACAAGATGCTTATATGGTTTAGTGTGTGTGTACATACAGTGGGGCAAAAAAGTATTTAGACAGCCACCAATTGTGCAAGTTCTCCCACGTATAAAGATGAGAGGCCTGTAAGTTTCATCATAGGTACACTTCAACTATGACAGACAAAATGAGATTTATTTTCTCCAGAAAATCACATTGTAGGATTTTTTATTTATTTATTTGCAAATTATGGTGGAAAATAAGTATGTGGACACTGAGGAACTTTAAGCTCTCAACCGGCTCCACTACAGCCCTATTGATGTGAAGTGGGATGAAACATCCCTTCGTTTCCTGTAGTCCACAATCAGCTCATTTTCCTGCTGACGTTGAGGGAGAGGTTGTTGTCCTTGCACCACACTACTGGATGTGTTGTTGCCTACCCTCACCGCCTGGGGGCAGTTCATCAGGAACCTCCAGGATCCAGTTGCAGAGGGAAGTGTTCAGTACCAGGGTCCTTAGCTTAGTGATGAGCTCGAGGGCACTATGGTGTTGAACGCTGAGCTGTAGTCAATGAACAGAATTCTCACATAAGTGTTCCTCTTGTCCAGGTGGGAGAGGGCAGTGTGGAGTGCAAGAGAGATCGTATCATCTGTTGGGGCGGTATGCAAATTGAAGTGTGTCCAGTGGGTCTGGGATGATGTTGTTGATGTGAGCCATGACCAGCCTTTCATGTGTTAAAAAGACAATCAGCAGTTGAAACAATAACAAAGCGGCTCCCCACCCCTGTTTTGGACTCCTGAGGGGTGCAGCAGTCTAAGGCACTGCATCGCAGCGCTAGAGGCGTCACTACAGACCCGGGTTCGATCCTGGGCTGTATCAAAACCGTCCGGGATCGGGAGTCCCATAGGGCGGCGCACAATTGGCCCAGCATCATCCGGGTTAGGGGTGTGAATGTCCGGGGGGAATTTACAAGTATGACGTCATTGTAAATTTGAATTTGTTCAAAACTGACTTGCCAAGTAAAATAAATGTTAAATAAAAAAATGAGGGTTCTGATGGGGTACGACAGTTGAACTAAGCTAATGAGGCATTTTTTGTTTATTTTCATACTTCAAGAATCAATGGGTACATTTAAATAATTCAGAAGTCACAAATGGATGAAGCAACTGCAGATTGCCCTTTAATTTGTTCATAAGAGAAAGAAGACAATTGTGAAGATGTATATGGATATTGCATACTAATGTCCAATGAATTATCATTTGATTAATGAATGAATCCATTCCCCCAAGGAGTTGAGAATCACCTAAAACATTTAGTTCTTTATCCGTCTGGGAATGGGAATGGGATTGTCGATTGTTCCCAATCGTTCTACATGCTGACTTCTCAAATCATTTCTAAATTGAATGCAAGTGGCTTCTTATAACACGATGGAAATACTCTAAAGAGAAAATGTTTTTTAATACTTTCGAGTCTAAGACGTAGGGGAAGGAGGGGTGTTGAGCTGACGTATGGAATTGTTTTAAGATGGTCATACCATGGATCATTTAAGCTATTTGATTTGGAATTTTAGGACCCTTTTAGGTACTGTGGTGGTTCATTTCTTTACTATCAAATGAGGAGAGACAAACATATTACACAAGTCAGAGTTATACTTAAACTAAGTCTTTAATCACGTATTAATAATGGAGCAGATCAATACGACGCACACATATAAAGTGAATCGATTGAGTGCTCTATCATAATGTTGGCTGGTCGATGATTCACGGTCAAATGGTTCATTGAGAGCGCAGAGACAAAAGTACAAAGGTCTTTTATAGCCAAGTTACACCCCTTTCAATCTACATGATGAACAACAGATATACAGAATGGGTCACAAGGTCTGTATGAAAGATACCTATAATACATAGCAGACAGTACCTGCTGTATCAACAGTTGTCATTGTATAGACCAATGTCTGTCCCTCTGACTCCAAACTGGAACCATCTCTCTCTCTCTCTTGTATGGTATAGATCAGAAACATTAACTCATGCTCTGGAATGCTTTTTAGGTTTCATCACCCAAAAGACATGGTAAATCTCCTCTGTCAGTGTTATCTCCCAGAGGTCCATCCTCAGTAGAACACACACACAATAGTTAAGAATACTCTATTCTGTTGAATAAAACAACCATGTGACGCAATAAAAGTATTAATACATAATCTTGCAATTTTGCCACCGTAGTACAAAAAAATATAAAACAACTATTTGATAAAATATTGATTTTGGCCTTTACTACTAAAGCCCATAGAAACACACTGAATAACACATTCAGAAATGGCAATAAGACAGTCACAAAATACATCAGAAGAAAGAAGGTTTTGTAGTGTCTGTCCTAAATCTAGATAGGAAACAGAAGACGAAGGACAGTGAGACACAGGTTTTTATCTTGGACACGTGAAACGTAGGATGGATACGGAGGGTGCGGGGCAACAGAAAAACAGCAGAGGGGCTAAGGATTTTAGAGATGGGGAACGGGGGGAAAGTTTACAGGAGCCATACCCTCTGCCGGAGCAGATAACAGGGAGCAGGTGTCCTGTGGTGATCCACTTGTCGCTGATACCTGGATGGGGTCATCAAAAGAGAGGCCCGGGCTCTCTTCCAGGTATGGCAACAGCGACGGATGAATTTCTGGGAAGAGGGTATGCTGACTTCTTCCCCTTTCTCGGGGGGCTGGCTGATATCTCAAGGAACACTTGAAGGGCGAGAGACCAGTGGCCGAGCAGGGAAGGGTGTTGCGGGCGTATTCCACCCAAATGAGTTGCTGGCTCCAGGTGGTGGGGTAGGCGGAGACGAGGCAGCGAAGGGCCATCTCCAGGTCCTGATTGGCATCCAGAGGACAGGCTGGCCGATGACCCAAAGTAGATGCAGAACACCTTCCAGAACCGGGACAGCTCCCCACCCCTGTTTCGGACTCCTGAAGGGCGCAGCAGTCTAAACCACTGCATTGCAATGCTAGAGGCATCACTGCAGACCCGGGATCGATCCCGGGCTTTATCAAAACCGTCTGTGATCGGGAGTCCCATAGGGCGGCTCACAATTGGCCCAGCGTCGTCTGGGTTAGGGGAGTGTTTGGCCGGGGGGGGGGGGGTCTTTACAAGTACGTCATTGTAATTAAGAATTTGTAGGACGGGACCCGGATCGGAGACTATGGATCTGGAAGACCATGAGCTGAGCAGTCTCCTTGGCTGAGCCATCTCTTCTCCCTCTGAGTTCTGGCTGGGAATGCTATGCCTTACGGATCAGGCTCTATATACCCCTTACGACTGCAGCCGCTAGACAGGAGGTAGGGAGGATAGTCTCGGGGTCAGACAGAGTAGCAGCGGGGCAATACAACTGTGAGAGTGCACCCTGTTTCATGTTCTTGGATCCCGGGTGGTAGGAGAGAGTGAAATTGAACCAGGGAATGACAGGACCTAACGAGCCTGCTTGGAGTTGAGGTGCTTGGAGGTGCAGAGATATTCCAGGTTCTCATGGTCAGTCCACACTAAGAATGGGGGTTCCGCCCCTTCCAACCAGTTCTTCCACTCCTTCAACGCACTCTTAACAGTGAGGAGTTCTTGATTTCTCACTTCATAGTTCCTCATAGCAGGGGTAAGACGATGGGAGAGGAAAACGCAGGGGTGCAACTTTTAGTCCTGGGAAGAACACTGGGACTGGACAGTCCACACCCTGACATACGAGGCATTGACCTCCACCACAAACTGACGGGACGAGTCCGGATGGACTAAGATGGGGACAGTAGTGAATCGATGTTTGAGGTCCAAGAACACCTGGTCAGCTGCTGGTGACCACGTGAAGGGAATCTTGGGAGAGGTGAGTGCTGAGAGGGGGGAAGCCAGGATTCTGTAACCCGGGATGAAACGGCGGTAGAGGTTAACAAACCCCAGGAAACTTTGCAGCTGCACTCTGGGTGTGCGTTTAGGCCAATCCACCATATAGGTGCAGGGTTTTGTCCTTCTTCTCCACAAAGAATAACCCTTCGCCGGCAGTGCAGGCCAATGGGCGAATACTCCCTGCAACGAGTGAGTTCTCAATGTACTCCTCCATAGCCTTGGTCTCCATAACCCGACAGGGAGAAAAGCGGTCCAGGTAGTCCGCGGGAACGGCTGAGAGATCCGGCGCTTCTCTCAAGCCTGCAGGAAACGTCCTGGGGCAGGCTGGGCCGACTTCAGACAATGAGCGAAAAGATGCTCGGCTATGCATATAATGGAAAGAAAACACTCTGACGTGTGAGTGCCACAGAACAAATGTTACAGGTGAAACCCAGATAAAAATCCAACCAGGAAGTGCCGCATTTTTTGAAACCGCCTCATTCCAATGACTCCTTATATGGCTGTGAATTAGCTACGAATGAGCTTACGTTTCCCACGTTTTCCACGTTTTCCCCAAGGTGTCTACAGCATTGTGACGTCTTTTTAGGCATTTCCATTGAAGAATGGCTGTAAGGGACCATATATAGCATGTAAAATACTGAGGTAGCCATTTTTCCAATCGCTTCTTGTATTATCAAATATTTATGTTAAAAACGCATTGAGGATGGATCCTAAACAACGTGTTTCTGTCGATATTATGGAGCAAATTTTGAAAAAAAGTTTGGCGTTATAGTTGTAGCATTTTATGGTCGATTTCTCAGCCAAGCATGATGAAGAAACGGGAGCTTTTTCTTCGCTACACTCGCAATAACATCTGCTAACCATGTGTATGTGACAAATACATTTGATTTGATATGATTATACTACACATGTTGTTGAGAACTAGAACCCTCACAGTAATCTACAGTATGAGTGATTATACTACACATGTTGATGAGAACTAGAACCCTCACAGCACTCTACAGTATGAGTGATTATACTACACATGTTGATGAGAACTAGAACCCTCACAGTACTCTACAGTATGAGTGATTATACTACACATGTTGATGATTTGATTTGGGTCAGGGCAGGCAGAGGTTAGTAATCGGGTCAGAGTCGCCAGGCAGGTACAGAACGGCAGGCAGGCAGGAAACTAGGAAATAGAAACTTGAGAAAACAGGACGACGGGAAAGCACGCTGGTAAGACCTGACAAGATGAACTGGCAACAGACGAACAGAGAACACCGGTATAAATGCACAGGAGATAATGGGGAAGATGGGCGACACCTGGCAGGGGGGTGGAGACAAGCACAAAGACAGGTGAAACTGATCAGGGTGTGACACGGATGCTACCAAACAGAAGTTGGCACATTGACTGTACCGACTTCAAACGAGTCTCCTGAAACGTGTGGGGGTCGTAGAGCAAAATAGTTTGCAGGTCAAACCGTTACAGACGTTTTTGCGCTACAGACGTTTTTGTGAGAACATTGATTTTCAAGATGTCTCATGGTCTGACAAACACCGCTCTAGCTCTGCCACTTTTCACCGCAGATGCGTCATAATGCCTCTGAACCTGTTGTGACTAGGGGGCAGTATTTTCATTTTTGGAAAAATAACGTTCCCATAGTAAACAGGATATTTTGTCAGGACAAGATGCTAGAATATGCATATAATTGACAGCTTATGATAAAAAAAAACACTCTAAAGTTTCCAAAACTGTTAAAATATTGTCTGTGAGTATAACAGAACTGATATTGCAGGCGAAAGCCTGAGAAAAAATCCAATCCGGAAGTGACTCGTCTTTTGAAAGCTCTGCGTTCCAATGCGTCCCTATTGAGCAGGGAATGGGCTATCAACCAGATTACCTTTTCTACGTATTCCCCAAGGTGTCTACAGCATTGTGACGTAGTTTTACGCATTTATGTTGAAGAATACCCGTAAGCGGCTACATTGCTCAAGTGGTCACCTGATGGCTCTCATAGTGATTCTCGTGTAAAATACAGAGGTAGCCATTATTCCAATCGGTCCTACTGAAAAACCAATTGTCCCGGTGGATATATTATCAAATAGATATTTGAAAAACACCTTGAGGATTGATTATAAACAACGTTTGCCATGTTTCTGTCAATATTTATGGAGCTAATTTGGAATATTTTTGGGAGTTTTCGTGACTGCAATTTCAGGTCGTTTTCTCAGCCAAACGTGAAGAACAAATGGAGCTATTTCACCTACAAAAATAATATTTTTGGAAAAAGGAACATTGGCTATCTAACGGGGAGTCTCGTGATGAAAACATCCGAAGCTCATCAAAGGAAAACATTTAACATACATTACATTTAAGTCATTTAGCAGACGCTCTTATCCAGAGCGACTTACAAATTGGTGCATTCACCTTATGACCTCCAGTGGAACAGTAGTGCATCTAAATCTTTTCAGGGGGAGGGGGGGTGAGAGGGATTACTTTATCCTATCCTAGGTATTCCTTAAAGAGGTGGGGTTTCAGGTGTCTCCGGAAGGTGGTGATTGACTCCGCTGTCCTGGCGTCGTGAGGGAGTTTGTTCCACCATTGGGGGCCAGAGCAGCGAACAGTTTTGACTGGGCTGAGCGGGAACTGGACTTCCTCAGTGGTAGGGAGGCGAGCAGGCCAGAGGTGGATGAACGCAGTGCCCTTGTTTGGGTGTAGGGCCTGATCAGAGCCTGGAGGTACTGAGGTGCCGTTCCCCTCACAGCTCCGTAGGCAAGCACCATGGTCTTGTAGCGGATGCGAGCTTCAACTGGAAGCCAGTGGAGGGAGCGGAGGAGCGGGGTGACGTGAGAGAACTTGGGAAGGTTGAACACCAGACGGGCTGCGGCGTTCTGGATGAGTTGTAGGGTTTAATGGCACAGGCAGGGAGCCCAGCCAACAGCGAGTTGCAGTAATCCAGACGGGAGATGACAAGTGCCTGGATTAGGACCTGCGCCGCTTCCTGTGTGAGGCAGGGTCGTACTCTGCGGATGTTGTAGAGCATGAACCTACAGGAACGGGCCACCGCCTTGATGTTAGTTGAGAACGACAGGGTGTTGTCCAGGATCACGCCAAGGTTCTTAGCGCTCTGGGAGGAGGACACAATGGAGTTGTCAACCGTGATGGCGAGATCATGGAACGGGCAGTCCTTCCCCGGAGGAAGAGCAGCTCCGTCTTGCCGAGGTTCAGCTTGAGGTGGTGATCCGTCATCCACACGGATATGTCTGCCAGACATGCAGAGATGCGATTCGCCACCTGGTCATCAGAAGGGGAAAGGAGAAGATTAATTGTGTGTCGTCTGCATAGCAATGATAGGAGAGACCATGTGAGGTTATGACAGAGCCAAGTGACTTGGTGTATAGCGAGAATAGGAGAGGGCCTAGAACAGAGCCCTGGGGACACCAGTGGTGAGAGCACGTGGTGTGGAGACGGATTCTCGCCACGCCACCTGGTAGGAGCGACCTGTCAGGTAGGACGCAATCCAAGCGTGGGCCGCGCCGGAGATGCCCAACTCGGAGAGGGTGGAGAGGAGGATCTGATGGTTCACAGTATCGAAGGCAGCCGATAGGTCTAGAAGGATGAGAGCAGAGGAGAGAGAGTTAGCTTTAGCAGTGCGGAGCGCCTCCGTGATACAGAGAAGAGCAGTCTCAGTTGAATGACTAGTCTTGAAACCTGACTGATTTGGATCAAGAAGGTCATTCTGAGAGAGATAGCGGGAGAGCTGACCAAGGACGGCACGTTCAAGAGTTTTGGAGAGAAAAGAAAGAAGGGATACTGGTCTGTAGTTGTTGACATCGGAGGGATCGAGTGTAGGTTTTTTCAGAAGGGGTGCAACTCTCGCTCTCTTGAAGACGGAAGGGACGTAGCCAGCGGTCAGGGATGAGTTGATGAGCGAGGTGAGGTAAGGGAGGAGGTCTCCGGAAATGGTCTGGAGAAGAGAGGAGGGGATAGGGTCAAGCGGGCAGGTTGTAGGGCGGCCGGCCGTCACAAGACGCGAGATTTCATCTGGAGAGAGAGGGAGAAAGAGGTCAGAGCACAGGGTAGGGCAGTGTGAGCAGAACCAGCGGTGTCGTTTGACTTAGCAAACGAGGATCGGATGTCGTCGACCTTCTTTTCAAAATGGTTGACGAAGTCATCTGCAGAGAGGGAGGAGGGGGAGGGGGAGGAGGATTCAGGAGGGAGGAGAAGGTTGCAAAGAGCTTCCTAGGGTTAGAGGCAGATGCTTGGAATTTAGAGTGGTAGAAAGTGGCTTTAGCAGCAGAGAGAGAAGAGGAAAATGTAGAGAGGAGGGAGTGAAAGGATGTCAGGTCCGCAGGGAGGCGAGTTTTCCTCCATTTCCGCTCGGCTGCCCGGAGCCCTGTTCTGTGAGCTCGCAATGAGTCGTCGAGCCACGGAGCGGGAGGGGAGGACCGAGCCGGCCTGGAGGATAGGGGACATAGAGAGTCAAAGGATGCAGAAAGGGAGGAGAGGAGGGTTGATGAGGCAGAATCAGGAGATAGGTTGGAGAAGGTTTGAGCAGAGGGAAGAGATGATAGGATGGAAGAGGAGAGAGTAGCGGGGGAGAGAGAGCGAAGGTTGGGACGGCGCGATACCATCCGAGTAGGGGCAGTGTGGGAAGTGTTGGATGAGAGCGAGAGGGAAAAGGATACAAGGTAGTGGTCGGAGACTTGGAGGGGAGTTGCAACGAGGTTAGTGGAAGAACAGCATCTAGTAAAGATGAGGTCGAGCGTATTTCCTGCCTTGTGAGTAGGGGGGGAAGGTGAGAGGGTGAGGTCAAAAGAGGAGAGGAGTGGAAAGAAGGAGGCAGAGAGGAATGAGTCAAAGGTAGGCGTGGGGAGGTTAAAGTCGCCCAGAACTGTGAGAGGTGAGCCGTCCTCAGGAAAGGAGCTTATCAAGGCATCAAGCTCATTGATGAACTCTCCGAGGGAACCTGGAGGGCGATAAATGATAAGGATGTTAAGCTTGAAAGGGCTGGTAACTGTGACAGCATGGAATTCAAAGGAGGCGATAGACAGATGGGTAAGGGGAGAAAGAGAGAATGACCACTTGGGAGAGATGAGGATCCCGGTGCCACCACCCCGCTGACCAGAAGCTCTCGGGGTGTGCGAGAACACGTGGGCAGACGAAGAGAGAGCAGTAGGAGTAGCAGTGTTGTCTGTGGTGATCCATGTTTCCGTCAGTGCCAAGAAGTCGAGGGACTGGAGGGAGACATAGGCGGAGATGAACTCTGCCTTGTTGGCCGCAGATCGGCAGTTCCAGAGGCTACCGGAGACCTGGAACTCCACGTGGGTCGTGCGCGCTGGGACCACCAGATTAGGGTGGCCGCGGCCACGCGGTGTGGAGCGTTTGTATGGTCTGTGCAGAGAGGAGAGAACAGGGATAGACAGACACATAGTTGACAGTAAACGATTTAATTTGATTGCTTTTCTGATTTCCGTGACCAAGTTACCTGCTGCGAGCTGGACAAAATGTTATGCTAGGCTATCGATAAACTTACACAAATGCTTGAAAATCTGAGATGACAGGGTGATTAACAAAAGCTAAGCTGTGTCTCAATATATTTCACTTGTGATTTTCATGAATATTAATATTTTCTAGAAATATTTATGTCCGTTGCGTTATGCTAATTAGTGTCAGTCGATGATTACGCTCCCGGACCCGGGATGGGGAGTCACTAGAGGGTTTACGGGATGTTTTGTAACTTAGATTAATGCACCGGTGCTTCAATCGATTATTTTTATCACACGTGATTACGTTATCACTTTGTTCGCTTGTATTTGACCTTTTCTCTCTTTGACCCCTGCATATTCCCGGTGGTCCGGCTCCCCCATGCTGTGTAATACCTGGAGACATGCCTCTCAGCCCATGTTCTAGCATGGTCGTGGGCAGTGATGAGTTTTGGCATCCTCACGGAAAGACTCACTGACGTGCTGTGATGTGCCCACCTCTGCTGGGCAGATTGTGTGTGTGTGTGTGTGTGTGTGTGTGTGTGTGTGTGTGTGTGTGTGTGTGTGTGTGTGTGTGTGTGTGTGTGTGTGTGTGTGTGTGTGTGTGTGTGTGTGTGTGTGCGTGTGCAAGTGTGTGTGCATGGACTGTTTATGGTATCTGGATTCAGAAGTAGGCCAACAGCACTTGAACAGCACTCACAGTAATACATTTCCATCACAGACACCGTCAAAGGTGGATGCATCCTTTCACACAGGCAGGAGAGTGGCCCAAAACAGGACACACACTCCAATCCAGCAGTATACACTAGAACCCTTCCTGAGCCTCTTTCTGCTGGCGGTCTCTGATGCTAGTTCACTGAAGCATGGCAGAGCAGGCTCAGGCTGACACTGTTAGCATTCATGCTAGGGCATGTCGGCGAGGGTAGCGGACAGAAAATTGTGCAGGTCTTTGCAATGCAAGTGTGAACACCACACAACCCATCTAGAGGATGTAACTAGAACACGCACAGGACTACGACGCTCACACACAGAACCCCCGTCCCCCACAAACACACACAATATATGGTCAGAGCTAAAAGCAGCTAATCTCAGGCAGCATGCCATTCAGTACGTCTTGAGTGACGTGTTGTCGTCAGCTCAGCGTTCCCACCTTCTCATGTGACTCTCATATTGCAGAGCCTTGGTGTTAGGCACATCAAATAGACACGCTGCATGTAAGTGTGAAGGACGTGAAATTAAGATAAGCTTGTATTTCTCACTGCCATGGCTTTGATTCAAATCGCTCAGACCGCATCTGGACAACAACAGAAAAGTTCCCCATGTCACCAATGCCATAAATTGAAGTGTAAATAAAAAAGCTCAAATCTTTGCTTAAATATGTTTTTTTTTTACACAATAAACTCCACCTGCACTGAAGGAGACAGACGGTGTACAAACTCTCACATTTTGATCAGATTTAAGTGGGAGGCTGTGACAGAGCCATAGTCCCACAGTATGGGGGACATCAGGGATTGGTTTTGGTGCAGATATAATGACAGGCGATCAGGCTGGTCAGAGCATGTCGCCAGAGCTCAGGGATCCTCCCTGTCGCACTAAGATAAAAGTGGCATTCTGTGATTTGCTAAAGCTCATATCAGGAGAATGGCTGGTTTTCCCTGCATCCCAAGCCCAACTTTGACTAGCCAACCAGCAATCAGCAGAGGGTTTGCATGAATACCGGATGGGGTATGGTTAGATGGCCTGATCATCCTCAAATCTCGTGTATGGTATGGGTGGCATAGGCCTCTTTCTAGTCACGTAATGATTCAGAGAAATGTCAAACGCATCATCTTGTAAGACACTCTTGGCTCTACTATCCCCTTTACATCAACTCTCCCTTTCTCCAAATCAAATAGGCAGATGTCTGTATGTATATGCAGCTCGGGAAAAGAACAGAAGAGAATATTCATTTCTCTTTTCCAAACTAAGAAAGAAATCCCTGAGAGCTATCCAATTACTTTTTGCTTCGACCACATTCTTTAACAGTTCGTCCCCGAAGGACTTCAGCTAACTAATTAAATCGTTTTGACATCGACTTCTCTCTTCGAACTATGTCTCCCTCCCTCCTTTGGAGTAGATTTGCATGTACAGCACTGCACAGTATATCTGTGGGTTTTACAACTGAGCCACATAAATATTCCAATGACAAACACTTGTGTTCGGAGATTAAGGCATAAAAAATGTGGCTGGCCTTGCAATAAGTACAACTTGCTGACACCTCAGCTGGGAGATATGTTGTGCACTCTGGCTGAGGAGAAGGAAGATTCCTGGGACTGTGCAGTGGTGGAATAATAGGTAAATAACTTGAAGTATAAAGCATGTGCCCAGGGAGAATGGAATACTCAACGATGGCTGAGCATGATCAGGGTGAAGATAAGATGGCCAAATGCAACGACAGGCCAAGATTAGGTCGTAAAACACAAGAAGACAGGGCTCAGGATAGAGTGGCTTTAGACAGGGCCCACTGGGCACACACTGGTTTGAATCAATGTTACTTCCGCCTCGTTTCAATGAAATTATGTTGAGCGAATGTGGATTTGACGTTGAATTGACGTCTGTGCCCATTGGGAGAAGATCCGAGATTGGCCACTAACACATCCTGATGTAGAATTATTATATGCTCTAAGAAGAGATGAGATGTGCACGGAGGAAAAGAGAGAGAGAGAGGCATTCTCGTCCAGAGGTGCTAGGCTGCTGCCATCTGCCATTCCTGCAGGTATGTAGAACAGTGGGCTACACATCAGAACCTGTTAAACATCAACACATAGGAGGAGCACAAATCTAGTTGAATGCTCAGTGAGAGGCTTCATCCATATTGATGATGACTTTAGTCAAAAGTAGAGCCATGAATTATAGAGAAGGGAGATGGAGGTGAAATTAGAATGTGGTACGGGGATGGGAATGTACAAATGCACCTTTGATGTGTTGGAACCGCCCACCGACAACTGAAAGTATCTGGGTTTCATTTCACACATTTTCATGGGTAACTCAATTTGTAAATTTAAGCCGTTGACCCTAAAGTTCTGTTTTTATACTGTACTTTGAAGTCTACTTTACCCGAGAGAAGTGAGGCATGGTCAATGTGCCCAAACTAAGACCCCGTAGGGGGGCGGATCAATATTGGAGGGTGTCCCACTGCTGGCTAGACACTCCGTGACGTTCGGACTCTCTGAGTGACTGACAGTCCTTTTGCCCGATGAAAAGTATTGACACTGCACTGTTTGACTCCTTGATTGCTTACAGTCCCAACCTTGAGTCAACTCCTTCCTCAGCACCTCCCTCCGAGCAGCTTCAATATGTCTCTCACAGAGCAATAGAAGAGAAATCTATGCCATTGATCTTATCTTGGTTTGTCTGTTATTTGGTACAGTGGAATTTAAATGAGGAATCAATGTTTCATATGTCTAGCTACACCACATGGGGTGCAATTGAACCTTTTCAGATGATTACTCATGACACCTCTTACTATTAACCTTAGTTATACTTCCATTGCTTGTTTCCTGTATATGTTAAGGCATCAAACAGTGAAGATTAACAAAATAATAGGCCCACAAACCTGCTGATGACGTGGGAAAACGATACACAATAACACTTCAGCTATACACTATACTATTTCTCAATTCCTCGAGGTGCCCAATGTACTTTATCATGTAGGGGAGAGAACTCAATTCATCCATTGTGTAACCGCCCACCTCATTCATTATCAGTGAAACATTTGAATAATTTACAATTTCTTTGAAGGCCATGAAAATTGATTGAAAGTCGAGCAGCGATTATGAAATGATATTACGCGATGGCTAGTTTTTTGTTCAAATGGCTCGTACATTCTCCTATATTCATTTCTTTCCATGTCCTTGGCTTATGTCTGGGAATGAAGATAGTCTGCTTTCGTACAAAGCCAGCAGCACTCTCCTCATACACACACACACACTACTAATGCCCCTTCCTCCGCGCCACACCATATCCTACCCATACTTCATGGATAAAGACACGCTCTTAAATTTGTTCAGACATCCGCTGAACAATGTGTAATAATTTGCCAGAGAACTGCTTAATGTTCACATGTTATGATTTTGAATGAGTTCACGTGAATATTTATTTGAACGAGGCCTGGTAATCCAGACAAGGGCAAAGTTTTAATTCACATCCCTCCTCAAAGTGTTAATGTGATTTACATACACTTTTTGTTCCCATGCAAATTCTGCCGGATAATGTGGTGGAGAGATATATTGAGAGAGAGCAAGAGGAGAAAGGATGAGAACCTGTGTTTAAAAATAGGGAATTTCCATTACGCCGTGTGATTCGTTCCCTCTCTCCTTATCTACATCACACGGTTTCCCTTTACTTCCAATAGCCTTGCAGACTCCACACACGCCTCCGCAGCAGGGGAACCGTACGCTAGGTTAGCAGAGGCACGACGTTAACAATGTGGACCTATGGATTCAACATCGCAAGTGAAAAGCCATGGCTTTCAAATGAGTGGAGCCAGTGACGGGCAGTTATAGCGTGGACGCATTTGACCTTGTTCAGTTTGAAGTGATGGGTCAATATTCAGTCTGTGTTTGTCTCGTCTTCCGTCCCCAAACATCTGTATCAGCATGTCCAACCTATTGACGTCTACAAGTCAGTCAATCAAGTAACTCTCATCTCCCTCACTAACCCATTTCTTACAAGTCAATCTTAGACCACATGATGATTATTGACAAACGAGGTATCACTCTTCCTCCTCTCAGCCACACTTGACAGTGATCACGCAACGAGAGGGTTTGAGTGGTTAATCATGTGTGTGCAGGCACGCATATTATACACACACACACACACACACACACACACATACACACACATATACACACACACGATAATCATTAGTGTTTAACATACATTATCTCCCATTCACTAGGTCCTTATTCAGTGAATCAGTGTGTGTGGTTTATCTACACATAATCATCTATGCTCAGGGCTGTAATTGACACGACTTACACGCTTACACGTGGTACACAGCTCAGCCGTAAGTCGTGAGAACAGAGGAGGACAATGGGTGATGATGGATGGATGGCCCTTCAGAGGACACCATCACCGCCTCTCTTGTTTCTCTGGGCGCGAGGCGAGGCTGAGACACGGTGGCAGAAGACAGAAATCATTACATAGGATCACATCTGGGTCAGGCACAAACACAAAGCCAGAGAGATGTCCTCCTCGTCTGGCCCGCCACAACCCTAATGCAAATATCTGTTCCTGAGATAAAACATATTTTTGGACAGTGATGGCTTTTTCCCATCAGGCCACTTGGGATGTGTTTAACATGGACTATTAGAGGGCATCTGCACTGCATAGTGGAGCTATAGTCTTGCGTGGAATTCACCTGGTTAACGGTCATTTGTCCCTTGTCATTTGTGTTGCATTACATTCATATTCAGAAATACAGGTAATTGCAAAATAAAGGAAATAGGTTAATAAATGAGGGATACAAATATATTGAAAGGAGGTGCTTTGTTCCTGAGTTAATTAAGCAATTAACATCTCATCATGTTTAGGGGTATAACAACGCGCAATTGCTCATAAATTTGTCCACCGGGGTTAGAAGAGGAGATCTCAGTGACTTTGAAAGAGAGGTCTCAAAGGAGCATAGGGGCTTTAAAGTTCCTTTGTGTGTGTGCGTGCGTTACCTGTACTTATTTAAATTAATAGAACATTGTGTAATCACAAATGAATCGGTAACATTTCAGGACAGATGTTTGAATGTTTCAGGATTTCATAGCACATTTTCATATTGTCCCGTCAAAGTCTTCTCCATTTATTGAAGAAAAGTGATGAAATGGAGACCGACGAAGAGACTGTGATGTAACTGCCCCAAAGTGAGCACCCACGAAGGTGTCAAATTACTTCTGAGAGAGTCCACAGTGGGTGTGTATGAAATTCCCTCAAATACTAGTCATCTACGTACATTCAGTGTACCCAGCCAATATAACAGGAACTCCGAAACACAACGCTGCATTAATAACATAACGAAACGACCTGTTTTGATTTGAAAAGCAACGTCTTCCAGACAACCCACGGGCAGTTGTTAAATCCATGCCAGCGCTCTCCGGACTGCCCTCCTCTCTCTGGGTTGTCTAAATATGAATCCATTCCGCCTCTTGACCTTATCTAAGACTCATTGACATTTGGACGTGCTCGGATGAGGTTCCAAAATGCGGGTCACCAACCTGTGCGTTCCTAACGAACTGGGACCTCTTGAAACGGAGCGCTGCCATGCCACCTCATCAGCGACCGTCTACATGGCATCGCCTGGCGCCCATTGCCTGGCGTGCACACTCTTCTGACTGGAGGGTATGCTGGCTGATCTCTAATAACCCGAGGAAAGCTGTTGATGTTACTCTTGCAAGCTAAGCATTCAAAGTAAGAAAATCTATTCTTCCTCTGAGACCAGATTTGTGTCCTCTAGATGAGATTTGGGTTAATTACAAGAAGTCGTGTCATGTTAGATGTTAACACAACAGTGCTCTAATGACCTGATGCCTCCACCAATCGTATCACTTTGCTAATCACCAAGGATGATTTAGTATCCATTTAATAAATTATTCATATTAATCCCCCTTAACCTTGGTCAGAGGCAGGTGTCTGAGGCTTTTCTGTTGTTCTCACAGGACTGATTATTCAAAACCAGAACAATGCCCCGGCCCAAACTGACACAGCGGGCTGAGTTGTTCAGGGATGGTAAGTCCATGTCCCACAAGACAACAGTGTCTGGAGGGCTCTGGGCCCTCATTAATTACTACAGTGTTGCTGCTGTTATCATTTAGGGCCAGCTACATTGAAACCATGTCTTCAACACCAATTTCCACTGAAATGGTTTGTGATTGAGTTGGACAGGTTTCAAAGTTCACAAACCAAACCTACGTTGCTACTTACATCAGATCCTAATCATGGAGCAATATGGATAGATAACCAAGGAGTCTACAGTGGGCTGATGTGGCTAGCTGTTAATGCTTTGAAGGCCAGCTTAGATGGAGTGGAGGCTTTCTCTTGCAGAGGGCACCTCTGTGAAGCTGAGATCAGACACTGGCTTTTACATTAGGAACCTCCATCCCCCTCTTCCAGACCATCCAGGGGTGAGATAAATTGAGTGCCTCCACATTGACATGTAGGTTACACTGAGGTTACATATTTGAAGCAAGTCTCCACACTGAAATTACAGGTATCTGTAGCAATCTGTAGAAGAAATATATGAATCATAAAAAACAATGTTGTGTCTTCTTTGGCTTCTTTGCAACATTAAAACCTACCAGTGTCATTATTGTACAGCAAATACATGTCGACAGACGGTCAAACGTCAAATAACAAGATCATTGAAAGAGCAGAAGAAACAAAATTGTTCTTTTTTTTATAGCAATTAAGATGCCCTTTGAACTCTCGGGAGCTTATCTCTCACTTCCATCAAAGACGTTCTCATATGCAAATGAAAAGAAAAAGAGACTTCTCAGTCAGTTCAAACATCGTCAGACAGGTCTGAAGTTTCGTATATTTGTTCATTAGCAGAGCATCTTTCGCCTCAGGAAAGATTTGGGGAAACGCCATCGTTTAAATATATGGACAAAAGTCGTGCTGTCGTCAGGATTAAATGTGAATGTTTTTTGAATCTGATAGCCTCTAGTCCGCTGTGCACGGAGAGACACTGGCTGTTGAAGAGTCCAGTCCGAAAATCAGCTCATTGAGATTGCTAATCGCTGTGTTCAACAAGCTCACGACCGGCAATAGCTACCCACACTAGTGGATTTCAAATTTCTGCTACCACTTATCGATGGAGGTATTCTACCAGTTTAGGCAATACCACCAGATCATTACCTGCAGAAAGGTAAAAATATATATATGGAGGCTTGTAATTGATCTACAAAACAAAACCGGCACCACCGACCACTGCGTTACAAATTCGTATTGCTTGAACACATGCTCTATTTATTGATTTCATAATGAGTGACTCAATATGCCCACCCATTATGAACAGCACATGTCCTTTCTGACCCCCCACCATGAGGTCAGGCATCTTCCTGGTGATCTGCCAGAACCGTTATGTCACCATAGAAATATGCTGGACAATAAATATAAACGCAACATGTTAAGTGTTGGTCCCATGTTTCATGAGCTAAAATAAAAGATCACAGACATTCACCAAATGCACAGAAAAGTTATTTCTCTCAAATTGTGTGCACCCTGTTAGTGAGCATTTCTCCTTTGCCAACATAATCCATCCACCTGACAGGTGTGGCATATCAAGAAGCTGATTAAACAGCATGATCATTACACAACTGCACCTTGTGCTGGGGATAATAAAGGCGGATCTAAAATGTGCAATTTTGTCACACAACACAATGCCACAGATGTCTGAAGTTTTGGGGGAGCATGCAATTGGTATGCTGACTGCAGGAATGTCAACCATAGCTGTTGCCAGATAATGTGATGTTAATTTCTCTAACATAAGCCACCTCCAATGTCATTTTAGAGAATGTGGCAGTATGTCTAATCGGCCTCACAACTGCAGACCACATGTAACCACACCAGCCCAGGACCTCCACATCCAGCTTCTTCACCTGTGGGATCGTCTGTGACCAGCCACCCAGACAGCTGATGAAACCGAGGAGTCTGTAATAAAGCCCTATTTTGTGGAAAAACTCATTGTGATTGGCTGGGACAGGCTTCCCATTGGGTGTGCATGGCTTCCAAGTGGGTGGGCCTATGCACTCCCAGGCCCACCCACGCCTGTGCCCCTGCCCAGTCATGTGAAATCCAGAGATTAGGGTCTAATGAATGTATTTCAAAGGACTGATTCCCTTATATGAACTGTAACACTGTAAAATCATAGAAATGGCTGTGTTTATATTTTTGTTCAGTATACTGTAGATAGAGGACTCTAGTGCCCAAAAGCCCATTTTAGCATGGGTAGAGCCATTGAGGACTTTAATCATTGTGAAGTAGTCAACTGGGTGGGACTTCCTATAGATTAAGGGAGGATCACATGATTCCATCTGGGTCATCAGGAGGGAACAGCCAAAAATTATACTCATGAGCAAACATTCAATAACTGCAGGTAGCAGTAAATCACCAACCTTGGCTTTGTGCCTGTTCAAACAACACACTATATGTAGCAGTATGCAGCCTTTTCAGTTTGTTTGCCAACTCAAGTAGTAGAAGAAGAAGAAAATGTACTACTACAAAAATGGAGATGACCTCAATGGTGCTGCCCATGCTCTCACAGATGCCAAATGGAACAGATACAATGAAGCGATGTCTATCTAAGTCTATGCCTGAAACTGACCTTTCCCATCCTGTCATCCCCATAATGGTGCTTTCAAGACAACTGGTGCTGCGTTCACATGCTAGTCGGAACTCTGACATTTTCGACTTGCTAACTGGTTGAATATGGAACGTGTGTAACTACAACCAGTTAGCAAGTCTGACATTTTCGAGTTTCCTAGTTCCGACTACACCTTGAACGCGACATGGGAACTTGGGAAAAAAAATCATGATGTCAGTGATCTTCCAGGTCAGAAAGTCAGAGCTCTAGAAAGGCCCGAGTTTCCTACTTGGAATTCCAAGTTGGATGACCATTCAAAACGATTTTTCGGAGATTTCCCATTTCCCAGTTGTTTTGAACGGTCATAATACCTGACAGATGTCTGATGTCCTTTCCAGCCATTAAATCTTCCGTGGGTAACGACCGTCGACCACTCCATAGAAACTGTATACATGTTCTGTCCACCTTTGTATGTAGAGACTTTGAAGATAGGACATCTGTTTGTCCTTGGGTTTATTGACTGGGAAATGGTGAAACTGAACAAAAGAGATAATCAATGAAATGTAACAAAGTACACCAAAATAATAATCTGGTAAGTAGTTAATAAATGACGTTACGTAACAATGACGCTATGAAAGACCTAAGACACCTGCAGATTAATGGAGCTTGCAAAGGTACTGTAAATAGCAGTGGGGGGCTGCTGAGGGGAGGACTGCTCATAATAATGGCTGGAGTGAAGTACAACGGAGTGACTGTAACGGTATCAAACATATGAAAACCATGTTTTGGATACCATTCCATTTACTCGATTACAGCCACTGTTATGAGCCGTTCTCCCTCAGCAGCCTCCACAGGCACATAGAATGAAATGATAATCTTCCATTACTGCGCACACATCCTGTTAACTATGGTCACATGACAGGTAAGGTCAAGGTCACATGACAGGAAGAAACTGCTGGTTGAAAATCCCCAGCAGTAGGACAGGAACCTGTAGACTCCTGTAACAGAACAATAGACGTGCCATTGCAAAGCACAGGCTGACAGGAAGCAAGGATATCCCTGCTCACATGGCACATACGGACAGATGAAGGGAATGGGAGATGAATGGGCGTGTTGATCGGCACCTTGCGATAACCAAATCCCTGGATGGCTCAATTAGTGAAGAGTTTGTTTAATGCTCTGCTTCAGTGCTAAGTCTTTGGCATTTCACATGTTGAACGGGTGGAATGTGGTGATGAGAGTCGAAGATTCTTTGAAATCAATTATTACCCAGAGAATGAGCGGTGGCTTTCATATAATTGTTCTGATGTTGATGGATGTTGACGGTGTAACACTGATGATGATGATGAAGATAGGTATGAAAATGATGACACAATTAAAACAATGAAAAAGAGGAAATGGTGATGATGCTAGTGTTGATGTCAAAGAGCAAGATGACTCCAACAACAACAACGATCCCTTTCCCAGCTCACAAAAACAACTTCAGATGCTATGACATGAAACAGTGTTATGAGCCAGACTCCGACACACAATCGATAAGCCAGCCTCCATTTCTCAGCCCCGATATCATTTGAGAGGTTTAGAGGATGTGTCTGGCACGTTCCCTGTGTCTTGTATAATATATCAACCTGTTAAATTCGTAGGAAGGGTGGCTGTGATACAAACACTCTGATGCCATTCCCAGACTTCCCTCTTCCGCCGGGCCAAGAGGACCTGGCCTTGATGTCAGTGATCCTTCACAGAGACGAGGGAGAGACGGCTCACACCAGCATCCTGCCGGACCAGGAGGCCAGGAGGCAACTGCATTCTCCCCATTCAGGAGACTGTTCAAAAAGGACATCCTCACTCATGTTTGGGTATCTCTTTCTGACAATGTAGATAAGGTGTTTGGTTACAGTGGTAAAACTCTAGAATATATATTTTTTAAACAGTACACTTATTGATGTTTTCCTCTCTTGGCTTTGTGATGTTACACACAACAGGGTCTAAATTGAGCGTCTCTTTTCATGTCCATCTTGAGAGATGTTATGCCACAGACATGGTATCAAATAGCTTGCCCATACTGCCAACACAGCACTTGTCTTTGAAGGTCTCACCCTCAGATTTGTCGCCTTAACAGGATTCATAAAGTCTTCACGGGAGACTCGAGGCAGACACTTTCAAAAGTCAAAAGAGAAAAGGGAAAAAAGGAAGTGGTACAAAATCCCACAATCCCTTGCTCTATCTCACTTTGCTCTGAACATCCACACCTGCTCTCCTATATAACACAGAATACAGTATCAGTCATCCTCCTCTGAGGCTTTTTCAAGTTGCAGTGGAGGTCTTAAACCACGTGCCGATCCATCCTTTCCACAGACAGACAGCTCAGCACAGGGTCAACCAGTGCACCCACCTCGGCCTCTCATAACTAGGTGGGAGGGTCCCTCTCCTCACCCTCTCCCTCTACAATGACCAATAAAGAGCAAGCAGCTTCAGCCACTGACCAATACGTTTTGTGAAGCATGACTACAATGCCCACCCCGGGCTGAGGCCAAAACCGATGGAGGATATATGCATATGAATTACTTTTCTTTTACGATCCTCACATAATCTAGGGTTAATTCTGAAGTGTAACCATAGTTAACCATAGTGTATTTGCAAGACTTATTGCAGTTTGCCAGAGACTCACAGATTTATTTTAGAATATGGTTCCACATTTCTGCAATCTGCAGAATATTGAAACGATTGGCAGTAATGGCTGCTACACAGACAACTGAGCTGCAATCCAATCAGAGGAGGCTGGTGGGAGGAGCATGAAAACCCTGTGTGTAATCCAATGCAGAATTGACAATCAGCGTTAGTGCAGACACTGTCCAAAAGTATTCCACTACAGAATAGAGGAGGACTCACTGTATCAATAAACTGCAAAATAATCCCTTGACAGTGCCTCACAGCAAGCCCATAAACCCCTGTGTTCTGTGCATGTCCAATATTTAGCCTTTGCGATGATGAGCCTGAGACTAGGAGAATGGATGGCACTGAACACACACCTGTCTCACACTGACTACTTACATTATACAGACCTCAGTCAGTCTCACAGTGATTACTTACATTACACACACCGCGGTCTCAGACTGATTACTTACATGACACACACCGCGGTCTCAGACTGATTACTTACATTACACACACCGCGGTCTCAGACTGATTACTTACATTACACACACCGCGGTCTCAGACTGATTACTTACATGACACACACCGCGGTCTCAGACTGATTACTTACATGACACACACCTCAGACTCCCAACAAAAAATATACACCTTAATATCACTTCCTTTGAATCAAAGAAAAATCCCATGTTCCTACCTTCGGCGGCATTCTCCTGCAGACTGACGTCTCTAGCGTGGCCTGAGAATGGGATCCTCCCGTAGGTCTGTTCTCTGATGTAGATGACCACCACCCCTAGAGAGAACTGGGCTGAGGTGCCCTGGTCCATAGCCTCTGCAATCAGAGTCCTCTGGCCCCGGGTCAGTGCCTGCAGCTTCTCTGTAGCCTGGGATGAATGAATGAAGGAAAAGTATTTTAGTCTGAAGTCGACCCTGAGCAAGCCATCCACCCTGATTAATAATGTTACAAAACCTGGATGTCCCCGGTCTAGAGAGAGTGAGAGCAGGGGAGGTAGGGAAAAGAGAGGCCTGGAGATGGACGGAGTGAAAGGCACTTGCAGAGTGAAAGGTTTTGAGGGGGAGAGAGAGGAGAGTGGTGTGATGAGAAAGAGATGACTTGCGTAGAGAGCTGGAAGTGTAGAGGAGTGGAGAGGAGAGGGAGACGGAGGGCAGGGAAAGATGACATGTAGCCTAGACAGGTGATGGTGTGGGGGGGGGACTAAGTATAGACAATGAAAGATCCTGAACAGACAAATGGTTGCATTCACCAAGCAGCGTTTTCATGAATGATGTGGTATGGGAGAGAATTGTGCTGCTATGACTTCAGGATTTAACTAAAAAAATGTGAACTGAATTGTATTGATTATTGGTGTGATTGTGTTAATAATATGAAAATAATTTATTTTAACCTTTGGGGTTAATCATATTCAGATAGATCACCCTACTAAATAACCATGAGTACTGTTTAGAGAACTCAAGTAGCAAACAATGTGCTTTGAATCTATTGAGCATTGCATTTGCAACATGGAAAATCACTTTGTCAGCTCTCTCTCTCTCTCTCACCATGGAAGCTCAGAGGAGATAAAAAAAAAAAAGCTGATAAGAGTGATCTGTATCCTTGATGCCAACCTCATGCCTATTACAAGCTAGGACCTAACCTTACCCTGAGGCTATACTTAGAGACATATGGTCCAACCTGGGAAATGATTATGGGTGAAATTATAAAGTGGGATGGGCTTGATTTGCGACTCCCTCGACTGTGGTCTCATGGAATATTCATGAGGTGATTAGTGGAAAGCTTATTAATTCTTGATAAATTATTAACAAATTTATGACACATGGATGAGCTCTTCCGTTAGTTTCTTTCCCTCCCAGAGTATGATATAATACCGTAATGACATCTAGTGGAATTAAATCAGTACTACGTCTCCAGAATGGGAAGGAATATACTGTGACGAACAAACACAGTTCCTTTGATGATCATTATTTGTTCACGTCCTGATTATGCTTTAATTGAGAGCTCGTTATTCAGAGTTACCCTCTCTTTATAGAGTTGTTTCTATGATCTGTCCAGTCCTTTGGATCCTATTGTTTTTCTGTCTCTACCTGGTAATTCATTGACCGGTTAATTTGAATGAGTTAATGAATTCATGGTGTATTTTATGTGCCAGAGATATAATTTACCTGGTTAGCAATATACAGATTCCATCTCTGATATTTGATTACAATTCTAGAATGGAACCAGTATAGGCCCGCACTGTTTGAGGGCCTTAGGTTTTGCATCTGCACTGTCCCATATCTACCTGCTCAGAGTATCTTCAATTGTACTGAACAAGAAAATAAATGCAACATGCAACAATTTTAAAGATTTTACTGGGTCACAGTTTATAGAAGGAATCAGTCAATTTAAATACATTTATATGGCCCTAATCTATGGATTTTACATGACTGGGCAGGGGTGCATTACAGACAGAAATACTCCTCAGCAATTTATTGGATTTTTTATTTCAGCTTATTAAAAATGGCACTAACACTTTACATGTTGCATTTATATATTGTGCAGTATATTTGACATACTGGAAAGAGTCAACCAATAAAACTGAGCAAATTGGAATTCTATGTGGCCCTGAATAGAGTACACTGTGGCATAATACCTGACCACTGTGACTTACCCAAAATTAATAAAATCCTTGACTATGAAGAGACTCAGTGAGCATAGCCTTGCTATTGAGAGAGGCTGCCATAGGCAGACCTGGCTCTCTAGAAAATACTCACAAAATGAGGTGGAAACTGAGCTGCACTTCCTAAACTACTGCCAAATGTATGACCACCTTAGAGATACATTTTTCCCGCAGATCACACAGACCCACAAAGAATTTGAAAACAAATCAAACATTGATGATAATCTTCCATACTGTATCTGTTAGGCAAACTACCGCAGTGTGCAATCACAGCAGTAAGGCCTGTTGCCATGAGAAAAGGGCAACCAGTGCAGCACAAACATTGTAAATACCACCAACATTTCTCTTCTAAAATACCTTCCCCTAGCTATTTGCACATTGCTAAAACACTGTACACAGCTGATAAAATAACTCTTGAAATGTCTTTACCTATTTCAGACCTGTGAGGGCAGTGTTTCATTTCTTCAACATATACAGTGCCTTGCGAAAGTATTCGGCCCCCTTGAACTTTGCGAACTTTTGCCACATTTCAGGCTTCAAACATAAAGATATAAAACTGTATTTTTTTGTGAAGAATCAACAACAAGTGGGACACAATCATTTATTGGATATTTCAAACTTTTTTAACAATTCAAAAACTGAAAAATTGGGCGTGCAAAATTATTCAGCCCCCTTAAGTTAATACTTTGTAGCGCCACCTTTTGCTGCGATTACAACTGTAAGTCGCTTGGGGTATGTCTCTATCAGTTTTGCACATCGAGAGACTGACATTTTTTCCCATTCCTCCTTGCAAAACAGCTCGAGCTCAGTGAAGTTGGATGGAGAGCATTTGTGAACAGCAGTTTTCAGTTCTTTCCACAGATTCTCGATTGGATTCAGGTCTGGACTTTGACTTGGCCATTCTAACACCTGGATATGTTTATTTTTGAACCATTCCATTGTAGATTTTGCTTTATGTTTTGGATCATTATCTTGTTGGAAGACAAATCTCCGTCCCAGTCTCAGGTCTTTTGCAGACTCCATCAGGTTTTCTTCCAGAATGGTCCTGTATTTGGCTCCATCCATCTTCCCATCAATTTTAACCATCTTCCCTGTCCCTGCTGAAGAAAAGCAGGCCCAAACCATGATGCTGCCACCACCATGTTTGACGGTGGGGATGGTGTGTTCAGGGTGATGAGCTGTGTTGCTTTTACGCCAAACATAACGTTTTGCATTGTTGCCAAAAAGTTCAATTTTGGTTTCATCTGACCAGAGCACCTTCTTCCACATGTTTGGTGTGTCTCCCAGGTGGCTTGTGGCAAAAATTAAACCATATTTTTTATGGATATCTTTAAGAAATGGCTTTCTTCTTGCCACTCTTCCATAAAGGCCAGATTTGTGCATAACCAGGTCAGAATCCAAAACGGTACAGGGCGGCAGGCAGGCTCGGGGTTATGGGCAGGCAGAGTGGTTAAGCAGGTGGGCTCAGAGTCAGGACAGCCAATGGAGGGGGGACCAGGCGCTAGGTGAAAACCACTGGTTGACTTGGCAAACAAGACAAACTGGCCGACAGAAAACACAGGGGAAGATGGACGTGGAGACAAGCACAAGGACAGGTGAAACAGATCAGGGTGTGACAGAATCAACCAAAAAACAGAGCAACTCTGAATTTTATCTGGCCCTAGACAGAGAGTACACAGTCGGTCATAGCAGCAAGATTTGTGGACAGTTGCCATGAGAAAAGGGCAACCAGTGGAACGCAAGCAATATTGTAAATACAACCTATATGTGTCTGTTGATTTTTTTAACCTTTACTACTGTACATAGTAACACTGTACATAGCCAATAATGTCTATATTCTTTAAAAACTTTTGTGAATATAATGTTTGCTAATATTTCCTTTGTTATTTTTCCTTTTGTTTATTGTCTATTCCAATTGCTTTGGTAATGTAAGCATATGTTTTCCATGCCAATAAAGCCCTTTAATTGAACTGAAATGAATTGCGAGAGCGAGAGAGAGACAGAGAGAATGCTGACAAGTGATACATTTGCTCTTTAAGTATTCTACACAGTACACATGTTTATTTAGTAAGGTGATTTAATATAATCTACATATTATAAACACAATTACACAAATAATCCATACCATAGAGTTTATATATTTTTTTAATCCAGAGGTCATAGCAGGATACCACCTCATTCATGAAAAGACTCCTTTGTTAATGTAACCACTTGTCTTTTCAGGATGTTTAATTGTTTATTTGCAACTCCCAATCTATCCTTAGTTCCCCCATCATCTGTCTAGGCTACATGTCATCTTTCACCGCACTGCCCTCCTTCTCCCTCTCCTCTCCTCTCCTCTCCTCTCCTCTCCTCTCCTCTCCTCTCCTCTCCTCTCCTCTCCTCTCCTCTCCTCTCCTCTCCTCTCCTCTCCTCTCCTCTCCTCATAATCTCTCTATGCAAGTCTCTTTCTCGTCGAATCACTCACTCTCTCACCCTCTGTGCAGTCTAAACCTTCCACTGTGCAAGTCATGCATCCATCTCCAGCCTTGTCTTTCTACTCCCTACCTCCCCTTCTCTCGCTCTCTCTCTTTTCCACCGGTTCCGTGTGCTATTTTTCCACTCAACTCCTCTAAACTCTCCTCCTCTGATTCAACTCACCGCTCTCATCCTCTCCCTCTGTAACTCTCTCCCTCCCTTCCTCCTTATCTTGCTCACTCTGACTATACTTTTTCAGTGCCATCCATTCCCCTAGTCTCAGGCTCATCATGGTAAAGGCTAAATATTGTACACGCACAAAACACAGGGGATTATAGGCTTGCTGTGAGGCACAGTCAAGGGATTATTTTGCAGTTTATTGGTACAATGAGTCCACCTCTACTCTGCAGTGTCTGCATCGGATTATACTCAGTCTTTTCGCGTTTATTGGCACATGCACGGCTTTCTGCTCGGTTGGATTTCAGAGACTCACAGATGTATTTTAGAATATGTTTCCACACTTCAGCAATCTACACTCTTGCAACAACTGGTAGTAATGACAGCTGCACAAACTGTAATATCCCTTTCTCATACCCTTTGGTAAAGTTTATGTACAATTTGTAAATGAACCCTAGGTTACGAGAGGATTGTAAAAGAAAAGTCGTTCACATGCATATCCTCCATCAGTTTTGGACTCGGTCTGTGCTCGGATTGGTCGTTACGCTTCAAACTGCACTGGTTTAAGCTACTTGCTCTTTTTTTGGTTGAGATCTCAGCCGCCATGTGCTTTGTAGGTTGGGTGTGATTGTAGCGAGTGAGAGGGTGGTAGTAGTAGTACTACTTCCACCCTTGTTGTGACGGGCCCGGTGTGGGTGGGTGCACTGGTTGACCCCGTGCTGAGGGAATAGATGGATCGGCAAATGGCTTAAGCACTCCCCTGCACCTTGAAAAGGCCTCAGAGGAGGACCGCTGATACTGTATCTGTTTGATGTATGAGAGCAGGTGTGGATGTTCAGCCCAGCGGGAGATAGAGCTTGTAGGATTGTGGGATTTTCTTCTTTCACATTCCTAGAGCAGTTTAACCAATTGGATCCAAGCACCGTGGTTCTTTTTTCTTTGTAATCTGCAAGGTGTCTGTCTCAAGTCCTCCGTCAGACTTTAGGAATCCTGTTGAGGCGACAAATCTGAGGATGAAACTTTCAAAGAGCTTGGGCCCTTTGGGCAAGATATATGATAGCCTACCATATCTTTGTCCGTAAGCCAATTCTGAATTGCATTGAATCAGGAAAGTTTCCTCCCACAACCTCTACAAGCAAGAATGTTGAATTGAATTATATTTTAACGTACTTTACCGGTTGTCCGTGCGCTTGGTCCTTTTGGCGGTCGTAATGTGAGCCAATATATCAAACGCTCATTTCTGCCCGATGTAGAATTCAATTCAAACGAACCACCTGCACTTGGACACTGACATTGTAGAAGATACATGTTCGGCCGAATCGAGAACGAAGACAGTATCGCCAATACTAGGTTAGTTGAAACATCTATGGCAACGTTTTGTATAGGCAAACCTGTAATGGCCAGTAATGGATACCAACAAATCTTTGGTTATATCTCATTACCTGGTCTATAATCTGTAGTTACTTTTTTTTTTCCTGGATGGGGAGAATGCAGTTGCCTCCTGGCCTCCTGGTCCGGCAGGATGCTGGTGTGAGCCGTCTCTCCCTCGTCTCTGTGGAGGATCACTGACATCAAGGCCAGGTCCTCTTGGCCCGGCGGAAGAGGGAAGTCTGGGAATGGCATCAGAGTGTTTGTGTCACAGCCACCCTTCCTACAAACATAACAGAAATGATATATTATACAAGAACGTGCCAGACACATCCTCTAAACCTCTCAAAGGATATCGGGGCTGAGAAATGGAGGCTGGCTTATCGATTGTGTGTCAGAGTCTGGCTCATTACATCGTTTCATGTCATAGCATCTGAAGTTGTTTTTGTGAGCAGGGAAAGGGATCGTTGTTGTTGTTGGAGTCATCTTGCTCTTTGACATCAACACTAGCATCATCACCATTTCCTCTTTTTCATTGTTTTAATTGTGTCATCATTTTCATACCTATCTTCATCATCATCATCAGTGTTACATCCGTCAACATCCATCAACATCAGAACAATTATATGAAAGCCACCGCTCATTCTCTGGGTAATAATTGATTTCAAAGAATCTTCGACTCTCATCACCACATTCCACCCGTTCAACATGTGAAATGCCAAAGACTTAGCACTGAAGCAGAGCTTTAAACAAACTCTTCACCGAATGTTTGTTTGTCATTCGTTTTATTGTAGCCTATCATTACCTTTGTCCTATATTTCTGCGCCTCTAAAATAGGCATATCTTGTGTGTGTTTCCTGACTATGCTCTCTCCCTGTCTTCTTCTTTCTTTCATGCCCACCTGTTGGTTTCTCTCAGCATTGTCTCACCGCTGTGACCTCCTACGACATGCCCACATTCCCGGTGTGACTCAGCCCACCAGGCACAGCAAAACCAGCACACGCCAGAGGCAACAGCCAATCAGGATGGGTTACATCAGGTTTATGGAAATCACCTGGGAAACTCCTGTGGCGCCCTGGGAAATTAAGATGTTAAGACAAAAGACAATCTGTCATTTCGATTTAAATAGCCCGACTCCTTTTTGGCCGATACGCATTGATTTGTATACATTTTATATAATATATTTCCATTCTATATAATTACGGTAAATTCTTTGAAAATCCAACTGTTATCTTTTGAAAAATAAAGAATGCATCTGATCTCTCCACCACTCTGAGCTGTGTGTGCCTCTCATGGATGTCTGGATTGCCGGGTGGAGGACACAGGCGATACATGTAAGTGCCACTGTTTTTGACTGTCACCGACAGCAGCAGGACGGAGAAGTCACATTCCCTGACCAGAATCATTCTGGCATCAACAGGCACAGTCCGGTCTTACTAATGGTAGATGAGAGGGTGCAGCTCTTTATCCAGCCAGCACTGTTATTGCATACGGATGAGCACATTTCTAGTACAAATACATAGATTACTCCAGGTATGTGATTTATATCTTTAAGTCCATTTTTGGCAATACATGTTTTATAGCAAAATATTAATGTAGAAAATCCTGAATGTCAAATTTGCTGTGACATAGTATTGTTTGAGGGGTTTACCTTGTCAGTGAACTCCCACTCCACAAGGAGATGGTGATGTTCCAGACTTCTCAAACACTGAGTGAGGAGGCAGGACAGATGGGCGTTAGAGCCTGCTTCAACTGTCTGGTTTGGGCTGGTACCCACACATCCCGGAGTGCTACACACTGTGAATACTACTACTACTACTAATACTACTGATACTACACACACACAAAAACAATAAACATGCATAGCAGAAACCACAATCAATAATATTCCTTATTTACATTATAACATGAACATGATGTTACCTGTATATTAATGTTAATTTCTCTATTCTGAATTAAGGCAGTTTACTCTGATCCGTCTCTATTGTCAATGTGCCTCTTCTCTTTGCTTACAGCTACAAGGTGCAACAAGTTACAGCAACACACTGATGGTTCACCTTTACAAAACAGTCTGTGGGTGTGTCCGTGGGTGTGTCTGTGGGTGTGTCTGTGGGCGTTCCTGTGTCTGTGGGTGTGTGGGTGTGTCTGTGGGCATGTCTGTGTATGTGGGTGTGTCTGTGGGTGTGTCTGTGTCTGTGGGTGTGTCTGTGGGTGTGTCTGTAGGTGTGTTGGGAGGGGGCAGTTGTGCATGTCAATTTGTGGTCAACAGATCTCTTTAGTTAAACCTGAGATGCACACTGAGTGTACAAAACATTAAGAACATCTGCTCTACCTAGTTGAAAGCTATGATCTCTTATTGATGTCCCTTGATAAATCCAATTAAATCAAATCAAAAGTTATGGGTCACATATTTAGCAGATGTTATTGCGGGTGTAGCGACCGCAATAACATCTGCTAAATATGTGACCCATAACTTTTGATTTGATTTAAAATGCTTGTGTTCCTAGCGCCAACAGTGCAGTAGTATCTAACACTTCACAACAATACACACAAATCTAAAATAAAATAATGGAATTAAGAAACATCTAAATATTAGGATGAGCAATGTTGGAGTGGCATTGACTAAAATACAGTACATACATATGAAATGAGTAAAATATTAATGTGACCAGCGAGTCCATGTCTGTGTACATAGGGCAGCAGCCTCTAAGGTGCAGGGTTGAGTAACCGGGTGGTAGCTGGCTAGTAATGGCTATTTAAACTCTACGGGAACGGTGGGATGGTTGAGCTAACGTAGGGTAATATGATTAGCATGAGGTTGTAAGTAACAACAACAATTCCCAGGACATAGACATATCGGATATGGGCAGAAAGCTTAAAATCGTGTTAATCAACCTGTACTGTCCAATTTACAGTAGCTGTTAAAGTGAAATAATACCATGCTATTGTTTTAGGAGAGTGCACAGTTATGAACTTGAACATGTATCAATAAACCAATTAGGCACATTTGGCAGTCTTGATACAACATGAACATACATGCAATGGTTAATTGGAACAGTCTAAAACTTTGCACATACACTTCTGCCATCTACTGGCCAAAATCTAAATTGTGCCTGGACTGAAATAATACATTATGGCATTTCTCTTGCATTTGAAAGATGAAAAAAATATGCATGTTTTTTCTTTGTATTATCTTTTACCAGATCTAACGTGTTATATTCTCCTACATGTATTTCACAGTTCTACAAACTTCAAAGTGTTTCCTTTAAAATGGTATCAAGAATATGCATATCCTTGCTTCAGGTCCTGAGCTGCAGGTAGTTAGATTTGGGTATGTAATTTTAGGCAAAACATTTTTTTAAAGGGTCTGATCCTAAAGAGGCAGTCTTATGGCCTTGAGATAGAAGCTGTTTTTCAGTCTCTCGGTCCCAGCTTTGATGCATCTGTACTGACCCCGCCTTCTGGATGATAGTGGGGTGAACAGGCCGTGGCTCGGGTGGTTGATATCCTTGATGATCTTTTTGGCCTTCCTGTGACATTGGGTACAGTAGGTGTCCTGGAGGGCAAGCAGTGTGCACCACCCTCTGGCAGTTCAGTTGCCGTACCAGGTGGTCATGCAACCTGACAGGGTGCTCTCAATTGTGCATCTGTAAAGGTTTGTGAGGGGCTTAGGGGCCAAGCCGAATTTCTTCAACCTCCTGTTGTGCCTATATCACCCCTAACTTGCCACAACACAAGTGATTGGCTGAAACACAGAACAAACAACTACCGAAGTACAAGTACCGAAAGTAAGTGTGAGGGATGTTGTTGCGTGTGTGTGTGTCTGACTCTACTACCTTGGCCTGCTGTAAATATATACAGTGTGTGAGTGAGATGTTAGTAAATTCCTGAACTAAGTGTTTTCTTCATTCTAGATTGCACCAGTAGCAACAAGAAGAAGCGCTGCAATGTGTGTGGACCCAAGAAGGACAGGAAGACGCAGTACACAAGCATCAAGTGCAAGAAATACATTTGCAACACACACACGGTAACACTCTGTCCCTTATGTGATACACATAGAAAGTATGAAAAAAACTGTGACAACAATAAGAATAGTAGATATACTAATGAAAGAACTACAAATATAACAAATAAAACAAATAGAAATGTAATAATAGTCAATGTTCGGATTAATTCAACAAACAAAGATGACTGGTCCACTTATACAGTCTATTAATTATAACACATGGAGAGAAGAGTACATTTTATTTTATAGTAGGTTGCGGCAATCTGTGACATACTATGCTGCCAACTCTAACCTCAGACATTTGCCCCAAAAATATACAAAGTTCATCTTTGTTTGATTGTTCTGTGAATGGAAGAAAAAAATTGAATTTGGGGAAGGAGTCTCTTCCCAGCACATTCGGGAAGTATTCAGACCCCTTAACTTTTTCCACATTTTGTTACATTACAGCCTTATTCTAAAATGTATTACATTAATTATACACACACATTACCCCGTAATGAAGAAGTGAAAACATTTTTTTTTTATCTTAGCAAATTTATTTTAAAAATCAAAAACAGAAATACCATATTTACATAAGTATTCTGACCCTTTTCTACGAGACTCAAAACTGAGCTCAGGTGCATCCTGTTTCCATCGATCATCCTTGAGATGTTTCTACAACATGATTGGAGTCCACCTGTGGTCAATTCAATTGATTGGACATGATTTGAAAAGGCACACACCTGTCTATATAAGGTTCCACAGTTGACAGTGCATATCAGGGCAAAAACCAAGCCATGAGGTCAAAGGAGCTCAGGTGGTAGCGTCTGATAGAAACATGGCCCAGGTGGTAGCTTCTGATCAGTACCCAGAACATGGTTGCCACATTCTCAGAATCCCAGATATGTGTATATTTACAGTAGCATGTCTGTACTTTCTCACATTTGCCATTTAAGTATTGATGATGCCAGTTATACCAAAACAAGACAGTTGTAATGTGGGAAACAATAAACAATTTGCAACGGAATCACTTGGGTCCAGTGTCGTGGGTAATAATATTACTGACAGAGATATTGAGAGCTTCTGTCTGCAGTTTTGTCAAAATCATGTTGATAAGATAGCCTTGTTCTTTCAATGTCCTGTACCTACATAGTACTCTAAATAGCCCAATGCATGTTGATAAGATAGCCTTGTTCTTTCAATGTCCTGTACCTACATAGTACTCTAAATACCCCAATTCAAGTTGATAAGTTCACTTACAGTAGTTAGTGCACATATCCTCGTACTTTTTGTACTATATACACACATCACAGGAGGCTGGTCGGAGGATACATAGGAGGACAGGCTCATTGTAATGGCAGGAATGGAATGAAAGGAACTGAGTCACACGTGGTTGGTTTGATACCGTTCCATTTATTCCATTTCAGCCATTACAATGAGCCCGTCCTCCTATAGCTTCACCCACCAGCCTCCACTGATGCACATCCTTCCCTGATCAGTTAAGGCCAAAGTGCTATGGGGTGTACAGCTTCTCCACACTTTTTGTAGGCTGCTTTTGCATTGAAAGGTTCCTCCGTTTTCTTTTTGCATGAGCTGGACCACAGACCTGGGTCTGGGGTCTTTGGGTGAACTCCAGGTGAAAGACCTCCGGGAATAGCGCCATCTGAAGCCCTCACTTCCCTCACTGATGGACAGCTTCAGAATCTTGTGCAGCTCCTCATAGGAGTCACGGGTGGGAAGGCACAGCTGGTTCAAACAGCTGTGCAGTGGCCAGGGTGCTGTGTGTAGGAGCAGCGATGACCTGGAATGAGGGGCCAGAGGGTGGGTGTCAAACTCCCGGTGGGCAGCCGAGAGGAGCACGGGGTAAACTGCAGCAGGCGGGCAAACTCCTCCCGGGTGAAGCTGGACACATCACCTTCTCTCTGAAGTGCCCCCCGACGATCACAGCAGGGGCCTTGAAGTCCGACACGTTGATGTCCCCTGTGACTACACATCAACAGTTCATTCAAACCTTTGAAAAAGTGCTCCGCCTTGCCTCATACTTTGAGCCCCTCCAGATATCAGCTCCACCCCTTTTTCCAGCTGTCCTAAGAGAAGATATGCGGTGTATTCACAACAGTAGGAACGAATCGGAAGCAAATAGAAGCAAACAGGATGAAACGGGAGTGACTGAATTTGTAGAATTAGAAACTCTTGTTTTTATTGCAAAACATTTTCCACGACAGAACATTTTGCTACGGTGTGCAATAATGGAATACATCCCTGGCGGTGTCCACTATCTGCCTCAGGTGAGAGAAAGACTGTCCTTTTCTCTGGCTATGATGGATGGGACTCATGATGCATACCTCACAGCAATAAATCAAGGCTCTCTCCTTCACAAACTCTCTCCGAATGATCTATACTGAATATAAATATTAACGCAACATGTAAAGGATCGGCCCCATGTTTCATGAGCTTGAATAAAAGATCCCAGAAATGTTTCAAATGCACAAAAACCTTATTTCTTTCTCGCAAATGTTTTGCACAAATTTGTTGACATCCCTGTTAGTGAAAATTTCTCCTCTGCCAATATAATCTAAAGTCTAAAGTACTTAAGTAAAAATACTTGAAAGTACAATTTCAATTTCATTTTGGGGGGTATCTGTACTTTACTTTACTATTTATATTATTCCCAACTTTTACTTTTACTTCACTACATTCCTAAAGAAAAGTATGTACTTTTAACTCCATACATTTTCCCTGATACCCATTATGTCTGAGTGTTGGAGTGTGCCCACGGCTATGTGTAAATGGTGTTGTCTGTTTTGCTTAATATAATGATTTATACTTTTGATACTTAATTATATTTTAGCAATTACATTTACTTTTGATGCTTAAAAAAACAAATACTGTTAGACTTTTACTCAAGTAGTATTTTACTGGGTGACTTTCAATTTTACTTGAGTCATTTTCTATTATGGAATCTTTACTTTTACTCAAGTGTGCAGAGTGATACTTTTTCCAGCACTGTCATGAAGCTGATTAAACAGCATGATAATTACACAGGTGTACCTTCAGCAGGGGACAATCAAAGGCTACTCTAAAATGTGCAGTTTTGTCACACAACACAATGCCACAGATGTCTCAAGTTTTGAGGGAGCGTGCAATTGGCATGCTGACTGCAGGAATGTCCACCAGAGCTGTTGCCAAAGAATTGTACTGTCATTTCTCTACCATAAGCAACCTCCATCGTCTTTTTGAGAATGTAGCAGTACGTCCAACCAGCCTCATGACCGCACACCTTGTGTAACCACGCCAGCCCAGGACCTCAACATCCGGCATCTTCGTCTGGGACCAGCCACCCGGACAGCTGAGAAAATTGAGGAGTATTTCTGCCTGTGGGGAAAAACAGATTCTGATTGGCATAGATTAAGGCCTAATGAATTTATTTAAATTGACTGATTTCCTCATAACTCAGTAAAATCATTGAAATGGTTACATGTTCTTATCATATTATTGTTCAGTATATGTGTGTGCTCTAGGGCAACAGTATCTAAATGTAATTTGTATTATTATTTTTTGTCTTACTGAGATTCACTGTCAGGGCCCAAGTCTAACATAATCTGTGCAGAAGATCTAGGTGCTGCTGTAGGCCCTCTTTGGTTGGGAACAGAAGCACCAGATCATCAGCAAACAGTAGACATCTGATTTCTGAGTCGAGTAAGGTGAGGCCGGGTGCTGCAGATTGTTCAAGTGCCCTTGCCAAATCATTGATGTCGAGGAGGGTGGAGCTCAAGCTGCATTCCTTTCTCACCCCATGGCCCCGAGGAAAGAAATATGTGATTATTTTAACTGCACACTTGTTTGTTTTTTTTGTATATAGATTTTAGAATGTCGCATGCTCCCCCCCCCCCCCCCCCCCAACACCGCTTTTCATCAATTTGTATAGCAGACCCTGAAAATCAACCAAGCATAAGACTTTGCTTTTGTTTTGTTTTGTTTGTTTGTCAATAAGTGTCATGGTTTGTCGTATGGTATTTCGGTAGAAAGCCAATTTGACATTTGCGCCGGACATTGTTTTCACTGGGGAAATGTTGGAGTCTGCCGTTGTGCAGGGGCTTTTTCTGAGACTGCCGTTAACGCAGATTCCACTGTAATTATTGGGGTCAAATTTGTCTCCAATTTTGTGGATTGGTGTGATCAGCCCTTGGTTCCAAATATTGGGGATGATATTAGAGCTGAGGATAGTGTTGAAGAGTTTTAAGAACAGCCCATTTTAATTTGTGCTCTGTGTATTTTATCATTTTGTTTAGTATACCATCAACACCACAGGCTTTTTTGGGTTGGAGGGTTTGTATTTGGTCCTGTACTCATCCAATGTAATTGGAGAATCCAGTGGGTTCTCTTACCCTGAGGCTATAGAGACATTAGACACATGATGAAGTGGGATGGCCCGGTGTGCGGCTCCTCTCTCCTATCTCCTGACTGTGGCGTATCTCAGATTTCATGAGTGTGTGTGGTCTCAATGAATATTCATGAGATGATTAGAGGAAAGCGCATGCATTCTTGATCAATTATTAACACATTTACGACACATTGAGGTGCTCGTCTGTTTTTGGCCTCCCAGAGGAGTGTGATATGATGCCATTCTGATATCTAGTGGAATTAAATCAGCACCACGCTGCCAGCGTGGGGAGGGATTTACTGTGATCGGCAAATATAGTCCCTCTGAAGACCATATCAGTTCACTTCCTGATTATGCTTTTTTTGAGGGCTCATGATTCAGCTGTATCTTTTTTTTATGGTTGTTTGATCCTGTTGTTTTTCCTGTGTCTGCTAGGTAATGAATCGACCAGTTAGTGTGTTTGGTGTGCAAATGACAGATTCCGTCTCTGTTTGATTCAAATGCTACAGTGTAACCAGCATAGGCCTACTCTGAGGGCCATGGGTTTTGCAGCTGCTCTATCCCATATCTATCTGCTCGGAGTATCTTAAATTAGATCATTCAGAGAGTCTGTGAAGGAGAGAGATTTGATTTACTCCTGTGAGGTGTGCATCATGAGCCTCATTCATCACAGTCAGAGAAGAGGACAGACCTCCTCTCACCTGAGGCAGATTGTAGTCATTAGTGAACACCATAGCAAAATGTTCCGCAACAAGGGTTTCTATTGGACAAATTCAAGTAGGTCACTCCCCATTTCATTACGTTTGACTCTATTTGCTTCCGTTTGGATCCTAGTGAATACACCCCAGATCTGTGGAACAGAAAGTCAAAGGGGATGCTTCATCTCCATGGAAACAGCAGCATAGACAGAGGGCGCTAAAGGCTACTCTACAGTCTGCAGGAGCCCCACTGAAGGAAGAGTTTGAATGATTTGAGAGTATTATCAAAAGGAACTACACATGGTGAGAAGATATTACTACTTTTTTTGGTCCTTCTAACTGGAACAAAAAAAATATGTGTTTAAAACAGCCTTTAAAATGCCCATGAATTGAATCGGAAGACTGAGAACACACAATGTGGTTTCGTCAGTGGAGAGAGAGAGAGAGAGAGAGAGAGAGAGAGAGAGAGAGAGAGAGAGAGAGAGAGAGAGTAAATGGACATTTAAATGTTATGTGTCCACATAACTGAGTGTGTGACTAACCTTGTGAAACTGTCCTGTTCAAATCTCCACTTCTTGGGAGTATCATCCCGTGTTGCAAACCAGCTTGCACCTGTGTCATCGTATATGTGTATTTGTATTTGTTATGGATCCCCTACTCTTTCAAGATTCCAGCAAAATTATGTCAGTTATACAATTTTAAAAACATTACAATACATTCATTACATAATTCTCAACACACTAAGTGTGTGCCCTCAGGCCCATTCTTCACTACCACATATCTACAACACAAAATCAATGTGTACGTGTGTGTATAGTACGTATGTTATCGTGTGTGTGTATGCATGTGTCTGTGCCTATATTTGTATTACTTCACAGTTCCTGCTGTTCTATAAGGTGTATTTTTACCTTCTTTGTAAATCGGATTCCACCGCTTGCATCAGTTAGCTGATGTGGAATAGAGTTCCATGTAGTCATGGCTCTATGTAGCACTGTACACCTCCCATAGTCTGTTCTGGACTTTGGGACTGTGAAGAGACCTCTGGTGGCATGTCTTGTGGGGTATGCATGGGTGTCCGAGCTGTGTGCTAGTATTTTAAACAGACAGCTCTGTACATTCAGCTTGTCAACACTGCTTAAAAAAACAAGTAATGATGAAGTCAATCTCTCTTCCACTTCGAGCCAGGAGAGATTGACATGCATGTCATTAATGTTAGCTCTCCGTGTACTTTTAAGGGCCAGCCGTTCTGCCCGGTTCTGAGCCAACTGCAATTTTCCCAAGTCCATCTTTGTGGCACCTTACCACACGACTGAACAGTAGTCCAGGTGTGACAAAACCAGGGCCGTAGGACCTGCCTTGTTGAGAGTGTTGTTAAGAAGGCAGAGCAACACCTTATTATGGACAGACTTCTCCCCATCTTAACTACTGTTGTATCAACATGTTTTGACTATAACAGTTTACCATCCAGGGTTACTCCAAGCAGTTTAGTCACCTCAACTTGCTCAATTTCCACATTATTCATTACGAGACGTAGTTGAGGTTTAGTATTTAGTGAATTATTTGTCCCAAATACAATGCTTTAAGTTTTGGAAATATTTCAGACTAACTTATTCCTTGCTACCCATTCCTCTCTTTGTTAAGTCTTGCAGTTATTTCAGTCACTGTAGTAGCTGACGTGTACAGTGTTGAGTCACCCACATACATAGACATACTGGCTTTACTCAAAGCGAGCAGTGTGGGTGCAATAATTGAATAACATGGATTTCTACATTTATTTTGCGACGCTCGCACACGCGGCGTGTCCGGTCTGGTCTGCACGTAAGGCTTGGTAAAAGGCTAATTATTTGGCTATTTGAGCCATTAAAGGGGGCTTTACTATTCTTGGGTAACGGAATGACTTTAGCTTCCCTCCAGGCCGGAGGGCACACGCTTTCTAGTATAGATAAAGTCCCGCCAAAGAACAGGAAACTATAAAGAGATGTGCTTATCACCCAATGCTTTAGAATTCAGACTGTCTCCACTGCGCTGTGTATGTTGGTTTGACTTGGAGTCCAGCAGATCTTTATGTTATATACTCACCACAATAGAGAGAATTATGACAAGTAATATGTTTGCTCTTTGAGTTTCCAACACAGTACACATGTGATTTAATACATACACAGTACCTACCAGTCAAAAGTTTGGACACACCTACTCATTCAAGGGTTTTTCTTTATTTGTACTATTTTCTACATTGTAGAATAATAGTGAAGACATCAAAACTATGACATGGCACATATGGAATCATGTAGTAACCAGAAAAGTGTTAAACACATCCAAATATATTTTAGATTTGGAGATTCCCTGTGCCTTGATGACAGCGTCTTTCGTAACAGCACGCGTGGGTGTACCAGAGGAATGACAATGACACATCTCAGACACTTTATTGAGGGGTGTGTTTTTCCTTTTCTCCAAAATGAAAGAGCTCTGTTGACCACGGACAGATGTGCCAAACCTCCCCACCCCCTTCCAATCCACACACACATACGCACTGTTTAGTGAAGGGGAACCATCAGTATGTTGCTGTAACTTGTAGCTGTAAGCATTTCCACAGTGACAAAGTGAAGAGGCACCATTGACCATAGAGACCAGGCCTTTCATCGTCCTGAGCCAAACCAGATAAATCAATATGTAATGCACCGCAGAGTCAAGAATAGGTAAGATAATGGTCATGTTCAAATGTAAGTAAGGAACATTGTTGAAACTGTTGGTCACCCAAGAACATGGAAATATAATGGTTTGCACATTGGCAACATGGCTGTTCTATCTGTGAAGGAGACATACTTATATGGCTGGCAGACTGGTGCAATTGACATGTTGAATCACACACAATACCCCATAATGACAAAGAAAAACACAGGTTTGTAAATATTTTTTCGCTAATTGATAAAACATACAAAAATGGAAATATCACAATTACATAAGTATTTAGACCCTTTAAACGGTACTTTGTTTTAGCACCTTTGGCGGTGATTACAGCCTCGAGTCCTCTTGGGTATGACGCTCCATGCTTGGCGCACCTGTATTCTTCTCTGCAGATTCTCTCAAAATCTGCCAGGTTGGATGGGGAGTGTTGCTGCACAGCTGTATATTCAGGTCTCTCCAGAGATGTTCGATCTGGTTCAAGTCCGGGCTCTGGCTGGGCCACTCAAGGACATACAGAGACTTGTCCCAAACCACTCCTGAGTTGTCTTGACTGTTTGCTTAGGGTCGATGTCCTGCTGGAAGGTAAAACCTTCACCCCAGTCTGAGGTCCTGAGCACTCTGGAGCAGGTTTTCATCAAGGATCTCTGTACTTTGCTCTGTTCATCTTTGCCTCGATCCTGACTAGTCTCCCAGTCCCTGCCGCTGAAAAATATCCCTACAGCATGATGGTTCCACCACCATTCTTCACCGTAGGGATGGTGCCAGGTTTCCTCCAGAAATTACGCTTGGCATTCAGGCCAAAGAGTTCAATCTTGGTTTCATCAGACCAGAGAATGTTCTGAAAGTCTTTAGGTGCCTTTTGTTAAACTCCAAGCTAGCTGTCATGTGCCTTTTACTGAAGAGTGGCTTCCGTCTGGCCACTCTACCATAATGGCCTGATTGGTGCTGCAGAAATGGCTTGGTTTTTGCTCTGACATGCTGTCAACTGTGGGACCTTGTATAGACCAGTATGTGCCTTTTCAAATCATGTCCAATCAATTGAATTTACCACAGGTGGACTCGAATCAAGTTGTAGAAACATCTCAAGGATAACGAATGTAAACAGGATGCACCTGAGCCTTATTTAGAGTCAGGTAGCAAAGGGGCTGAATACTGTACTGATGTAAATAAGGTATTTTTTATTTTTCTAAATGTGCAAACATTTCTAAAAACCTGTTTTTGCTTCGTCATTATGGGGTATTGTGTGTAGATTGCTGAGGATTTGTTATTTATTTAATCAATTTTAGAACAAGGCTGTAACGTAACAAAATGTGGAAAAAGTCAAGGGGTCTGAATACTTCCCGAAGGCACTGTATGTTTGCAATTATATGCTAGTTGCATTCTACTGCGGTACAAGTCTAAATGAAGAGTGTATTGTTAAAACGCTATACCCACAACTTTTTCACATTTGTGTTTTTTCATCAGAAATGATTGCCTGTGTGTACATGTTTTAATACCGTTCTCAGTTTTTTTATAAAAAATGTTTTGTGTGTGTGTGTGTGTGTGTGTGTAAAATGCCATATGTCCATCGTTTTGCTGGAATGCAAGGTTCGATTCCTATATATTTCACTGTGATATGTGGTTGTCTCACCTAGCTATCTTACTAAGATGAATGCACTAACTGTAAGTTGCTCTGAATAAGATCGTCTGCTAAATTGTCAAATCTAAATGGTTTACATACAGATCGCGTCTGCATTGATTATCTTTAATAACACTTTTTAAATATTGCTGTCTCAAATGTATCATTTGTACTATTCTTTATTAAAAATGTAGTTGTTTGTTATATTCGGACTGGTCTCTGAGAGTGAGGCGGGTATATAGCATTTTGCTAATAAAACCATGATTATTTGTCTCTCTGAAATGAAACCAGTGACAGACTTGAAACAAATACATGTCTGTCATTGAACAACCACATGCCATGATTAGATAATGACAAAATGCACAAGAAAAGGGCTTAATGGATAAAACCGTCACCATATCATATACCACTACCAAGACCGAATTGTCACCGTTGAACCAAGAGTGTTTCTGGTTCGGAAACATCTCTGAAGGTGACTTCTCGCTCCTGCTGCTGTCGGTGACAGTCCAACGTAGTGGCACCTACCTGTGTCTCCTATGTCCTCCACCTGGCAATCCAGACATCCATGAGAGTCACACACAGCTCAGAGTGGTGAAGAGATATAAAGATAACAGTTTGACTAAGCATTAAATACAAATATATGTAAAAAAACGAATAATAATAATCAACGTGTATACGCGGGTAAAGGAGTTGTGCTATTCAAGTCAGATTGACAGATTATCTTTCGCCTTTACACCTTGATTTCCCAGGGCGGCACAGGAGTTTCCCAGGAGATTCCCATGAACCTGATGTAACCCATCCGGAGACAGACTGTACCTGCTCGCTCTAACACAACACAGGACACAAACTGCTATGTCACACTCCAGAGGCTCAGGGCCCCGCCCCCTCCCACACCATCTAGAGGAGAGGGCATCCACGTTACCATGGTGAGCACACTGTGTACAGAACAGAGGCTTTAATTCCTCTATTTTGAGATGATCATACAGCCATTTCTTACACTCAATACAGTCCTTGATAATACACAGGTTTTTTGTTTTGCCACTTGACTGAATGAATGTGTGTGTGTGTGTGTGTGTGCCTGTATGTGCGTGAGCTCATGTGCATATATGCGTGTTTGTGATGTATCAGAGTAATCTCCTACGTATCTCTCTCCTCCCTGCATCTAGCACGGCACTCCCGCTGGGCCTCCAGGTGTTCCTTCCCAGGCCAAGACTCACCCAAGCAGAAAGACTCTCCCAGATGAGATAATAACAGTGGTGTTTTTTGTCCTTTAAACAATGCAAGTATTTCCACTGGGATAGAGTCAAGAACCTACCCAACCCTCCCTAAAGACTCAGACACAGGAAACTGCTGTGTTGAGGCTAATAGCTTGGCTTTTTCAAATGGAGAGAATGACCAAATCTCCCTTTGTTCCTTTGTGACATTGCCCGAAGAACCACTGTGTTTGAGTCATTTCAGAAGGGGTGAAAGTCTGTTATTTTGGAAGAGAATCCAGAACCACTTATATCCACATTCATCTCTGACACTATAATCAGAGTGGTAATTGATTAAGATTCCTATAATTTAGCTATATAAATATCATGTATTAGTATTACTTAGAAAATCCATCCCTCTTGCTAATGGTCCCCTGGGTGCCGAGGAATCCACTCAGCTCTTAAGTGTAACCCTAACAGAGATGGACAGTTATTATGTTTGATAGGTAGGGTTTTTAAAAAACAGGAAGTGGGTAGAGGGATTATCTTGCACATGGTTTCATCCACCAGCTGGCTCTCTCTGCAGCAATTATCCTGGGGACATTCCACAGGATATGTACAGAACATTCACAGACCATGCACAGGACAATCCATTACATGTGGCCTTTAGGTACTTTGGCAAGGATGTGATTTGTTTGGAAATAGGTAGACACTTGTTGAGATGCTAGATTGCTTTTGTTTGATTATTCAACAAGCAGACTAGCTCTGTTATTGGTAAGCTGATTTGCTTTTTTATCTGATTGGGGAGCAACATTTGATGTAGCCTTTAGAAATAGGTCATGTCCCGTCTGGAATGACTTGACCGTTACACAATGTGTCCTTATCCCTTAATCCCTGAGTGCTCCTCTCTCAGAGGTGTGGCTGAATGCTTGTTGCTCAACATTATTGGGCAGCTCAGTTTCAATACAGATCAATGTCATCGATGACCATCGACAGCAGACTTTAAAAAGACAACTCTGGAATGTATATCATCACACCGTGATAACTTATACAAAAAATGTATTATATTGCTTAATCTTCCCATCAATCTCCTCGACTGTTTATCCAATGCCTACCGTTCCCTCTCTTGTTTTGTCTCTCTATCTTTCTGCCCTTTTCCAGTGTGATGTGTGAACATCCTTGTCTATTTATTTGTTTCTGCTCTAAAGCCTCTCGACTCATCCCCTGAATCCCCCAGAATGATTGCGTTCTCATCTATGCGAAAGTTTATGCCAAATGGCACTGCCTGCTCCCAGGGGGCACACACAAACACCACATACACACACACACACACACACACAGCAATCTGTTGGAAAGGCCAAACTAGAGCCGTGGAGTCCTTTACACTCATGATCTCCACTGGAGTTGCATACCCGAGTACCCTGTGGGTTATGTTGCTGTAATACAAAGAAGGCTATGGTTGTACTTGGCAAGATTATATCCAGTCTCACAATATTTCCATGAGGAATTGCTCATCCCTTTTTTATATATGTCACACTTTATTTATTTCATCCTCTTATCTTTAGCATTTCCCACTATGTTCCTCTGCATTAGCTATTCGTGTGTAGCTCCATTGTGCTTGACTGACCAGCGAGGGCTTTGATACCGACATCTCTCTTTTGTCGGTATTGATCTTTTCATCCCCATCCGTTCATCTGGAGCTCACAGTACATCCCACTCTTTCCCTGTTATCTATCTCTTCCCCCCCATCCCCCCTATCACCCCACCCCTTAACATCCATATTAGAGCCCCCTTCCTCCCTTGTTTTCTTCCTAGGTACCTCTTTATTCCTGCACTTGCTATTGATGAACAGAAAGGGAGGGGTTGGGTCTTGCTGCGAGCAGGTTGAATTTTTTGTTTGTTTGGCTACCACGACTGCTTCGTTCTTCGTATTCTCTTTCCACAGACTTCCCAAACTCCTCCTCCCCGGAAACTGAGAGACGGTGCTCATTAAACATCTTCATCCTTTGTCTTTGGATTTCTCTGCTAAGTCTATGACCCTTTGCCGAGATATCACTTTTAAAATGTTCAGAATTACATTACCTTCAAGTTCATCTGTCATTTATCATTTATCATCGATCACATCAGCTTTTCTGATACCTTTTATAATCCCATTCAGTTCGGTCTAAAAAGCCAGGAGAAGATGGCCAATATCCATTCAAATCGTGTTCTACCACTGCGAAAGTGCATTCTACCGCATGGACACTGAACTTCCAACGATGCCTTTTAAAAGGGAATTTCCCCCAACGTTCGTGGAGATAGTAAATGCTGTGAATGTCAGCTCAAGTGTCAATTACCACCCGTGCATCAATCTAATCAAAACAACAACAAACCAAACAATATCCATAAAATGTGTCTGTTGAAGATAGACGTAGCAGTTTTATGCGTGGGTTGCGTATCAATCCGCCACGTCCACCTACTTTGACCTTCCGCATCTGCTGAGTAAAGTGGCTACAGCGCCGTTTGTCAGACCGGGAGACATCCCAAAAAAATCGGTCTTCTCTTGAAAATGTCTGTAGAGTCCGAACGGTTTGGCCTACTGACTAATACCACTCTATGGAAAGATGGGACTATCATTCATGAACACGGTGGTGTTCTCTATTTTGCTCCATGACCCCCACAAGTGTCACGGGTGAAAGTGAAAGTGACCCATACCTCCATGGAAGTATGGAGGTAGTTCTGTGCCAAAAACAAAAAAAAAGTGTGTCCAAAAATATTTCCTGAGCTTATATCTCCTAGATATAGGACAAACACCTCAAAACCTTATACCTTATGATAAAAATGTTTACTTTATTTTTATAAATGTGTCATTCAATGCGTTTCTATGGGCTATAGTAGTAAACGCCAAAGGGCTTTGACTTTCAGCGATTAAAAGGCACCTCTGACATCACCTAAACAAGAGCAATGCATTTGTCGGTCAACGCGCTACAGGTTCAATCCCAGACCGATTCTGTCGGTGTTATAGGTTATTGTTTATGTGTACGGCAGTCCAACTGCTCAGTAATTAATCAGGACATCAATTATTGACAACTAACATCCTTTACTCATGAAAATGCCCAGGGTATTTCGTTAAGTGGAAACTCTATAAACAAATACACACACACACACACACAAAGCAGGGCCGTAACATTGATTTCAAATAAGGGGGGAACAACATTCGACTTGCCATTCAAAGCTCAATTTGTGCCCGACTGTCCTGCACCCTCATTTGAGACACTCTTGTCAAAAACAGTGCAAATATACAATTCAGAATTCTATTTCCATGACTGCAATCAAACTGTTTTTTATTCATTCGTCTCAGGATGATATCATGAAAATATTCCTGTCCTTTACTCAATGGGAGATTCCCATCTCCTTCACTAGCTTTAAGAACCAGCTGTCAGAGCAGCTCACAGATCAATGCACCTGTTCATAGTCCATCTGTATACAGCCCATCTATCTACCTCATTCCCATACTGTATTTATTTACTTTGCTCCTTTTGCACCACAGTATCTCTACTTGCACATCCATCTTTTGCACATCTACCATTCCAGTGTTTAATTGCCATATTGTAATTACTTCGCCACCATGGCCTATTTATTGCCTTGGCGGACGGACGGACAGCGTTTTTCAAACCTCTGGGCCCCCAGACATTTCACAATTATGCTGACCTGATTGACCTATTTAAGTGCTTGATGATTAGTTGACAAGTTGATTCAGGTGTGTTAATAACTGTGGAATAGGTCAAATACATGGAACGGTTTTACGTCCCCCAAGGAAAGGTTGGAACATCCCTGGTCTAGGACACACAGAGATAATCAGAGATCAATATAATTGATTCCGTTAGCTAGCCTATAGCCTATTTATATTCCATATTTATATTTATCACCTATACTGACAGCACAATACACACACATAGTCTACAGCATGGGAAAATGATAGTCAACACATGTGATGTGATTCTATTTTGAGCCTGATCAAACAAACAACAAAAGACACTATTATATGATTAAATTTACATTTACATTTAAGTCATTTAGCAGACGCTCTTATCCAGAGCGACTTACAAATCTCATTCGTTTATCTAAGGGCATCCGTGAATTATGATATTCAAGTGCTTTTCCATGATTGTTAAGTTGAAACTGCAGATCATTGCGAGTAAATGTAATGTAATAATTGTACATTAAAATATAAGATATGAAAAGGGTAAATGGAGGGATAGAGAGGGAGGGAGCTAAGAGTGGAGGCTTTTATTCCATTTCCAACCTCCCCGCCTTCTTTGGAGAGACACCCACAACCATATAATCAACTATTTCTACAGCTACAGTCACTGCCAGCCATATCATAGCACTGAAAAAATAACACATATTTTAAGCTTTTTTTTAAGTACAACAGAAGATTTGACGATATTTGTATTTTAATCATATAGCGTGACGTTTTACTACAAGGAGATACAATGCATTTTACATTACAAAAGCGAAATAAGACGTGGATGCCAGCTATCAACTTGAGCATCGTGGGATTGGTGGTTTATATTATGGGTAAGTAGGCTATAACGGAAACGTCTCATGTAACAGCGGATCGTAATTTTGAAAGATGAGTGACAGAGACGCGAGACGACAGAGATTTTACTATCTTGGATCAAATGTGCACCGTTTCCTCGCGCGTTGTGTAAGTGTGTGTGTGTGTGTGTGTGTGTGTGTTTGTAAATGAGCAAAATTAAGATATTCCTGAAACGCCGTATGATTATTGTAGGCCACCTAGTTAATAGACAGACTGGTGGCCCAAGAAAATCGCCGCTTGCCATCACTGTAAATTGCTAACTTCATCACCTCTAAGCCTAACACTTTAGGCTATGTCAACAGACTCAGTCAAGGATCCAAAACAGTTGGCTAAACGATGTGCGGTTGTTTTAAATCCAGATATAAAGTGCAGTGAATCACAAAAAGCATAATTCCAGCGTCCCAACGCCTGATCTAAACTGAAACAACGTGGGGATTTATTATTGGCCCGCTCTCTACCTATAGAATGTGGAACAGTCGTTTAAGTATCAGGGCTCAGGCAGGTCCAGTGATGCTCTCTCTACTGATGCAGGTGCGGATTGGAGTGGATGGACGCTGACGCACGGACACCGCGTATCTCCATCATCTCTGCACTAGAGACGCATCGCTAGCAACATCGCCTTGCGTACAGGCTATTTGTAAACAGGCCTTGAATCTGAAATAAATACTCGTTTCTCCTCAATTACAAATAAAGAAATCGTCATAGTGTTTGCTTTCTCACAATAGCGGGTCGAAGCGTGACTGGCAGCTTGCTTTGCCTCGGTCGGCTGGCTATGACGAAGCCAAACTATACTGAGTTTAGCGCATCTGGGTGGATACACTTATCAATTCACATTTCCTCACTAGTGTAGGTTATATTTCCCGTTTATTCACATATCCAACACTTTATTATTCGTATCCCAAAGAACAGTCAGATAAAGATGGATAGTGAGAGCGCTGTTTTGTGCTAAGCAAAGGCCTGCCTGGCAACAGGCTACTGGTGCGTAATGACAGCTCATGAGATGAATTTCCCGATCTGTGATTTTGATGCCATGACACCATTAAGCCTATACAGTAGCTTAAACCTGTATTTTCCACATATGTCTGTTGATATCTGTGTTATCGTAATGTCGTAGGATATTACAATAAAAGGTAGGTTAAAAATGTAGAAAATATATATTGGAAAAAATATAATTGCCATGCAGTGTCTATAGTCTATCACTTTCAAACTGTTGTGATGACGCCTAGTTCACACTGTCTGGTCACCGTGCAGTCTGCAGCAGAAGAGATGACTAATACCACACCAGCCTCTGAAACCTTCACCATTTTAGAACAATCATGTATTGTCATGATGCTGCACCTCCTAGACGTTTCCACTAGGGGGAGACAGTGCCACGCAGACGGTCTACTTTTTAGACCAGCAGCGATGATGTCAAATGGGCAATGCTGACAAGCTCACATACATCCTCTCATACTATTTCAAGGAGCAGTTGGTAATAGTAGACGTTTAGGAGCTCACAAATGCTATTTAACATCAGTATGGATGATATAGAGGACTAGTATTGATATAGAGGACTAGGCTACACTCGATGACCACCGGGTGCTGAGGAACAACCAACAGTATTTGTGATTTGGTATCGGGACCTTTGAGTATAATTTTTTTTTATCCACAAGGGGGCAGGCTAATCCACATCCACTGCCACTGTATAGCCCGCACTGCAGTCTGTAGACTACTGTGGCTATGCAGCAGTTAAGCTCAGAGCTGGCAGCATTGATTTCATGGGATAGATCATCAATTCCCATTCTCCGGATGGTGTAACCAGGCTGCTCCTTTTGAATGTGAGGAAGTAGAGAGGAGGAGTAGCTGCTTCCTCGTGGAAGGGACACTGTAGGGTACATGTTTAGATTGAGCTGTGAGGTAGAGGCTACTGTGTGTAGTCTGTAGTCCCATAGCCTGCATAATGACCTTGCCTGTCAGCAGGTTTACCGAACCATGTGCCCTGTGTCATATCAAAGGCACATATCTCAGTCATCAGACAGAGATCCAGTATATTTGACCAGTCTTGAACACTGTTACCTCCATATAGCCAAACGTAAAAACATTATGACCACCCATATTAAGGTCCCTCAGTAAGGTATTATACTACATTATCCTTCCCCTATTGAACCCACTAGTCATTAAGTATGCTGAGCCACTGTCCACAGCAAAACAAACACACACTCACACTCACACTGAACACACACAGGACCATGGATATTGGCAATCACCTTTATTCAAGGCTATGGATCATTGGCTGAATGGGCCCAGAGGTTACAGGCGGTCAAGGTCTATGAGAAGGCCTGTCCATCAACCACCTGGGTCGGCCAATCCATCAGCCAGTCAACACCTGCCCCGTCAGCAGGCAACCCAGGTATGAACCGTCCTGGGCTGCAATCACCCACCTACAGGATGAGAAATGGAATCGACATGGGGGTGAGATGACATCTATGCCACTGGTAGAGAAGGAGACACAGCTTCTGGCCCAAACCAGAGCCATGTGTCTAGAGACTTGTGCCATTGAGTTTTCTGCATTATGATTCATTCACATGACACTTAAAAATGATACGTCAGCCATGTTAGACCTAACGCCCCATTACTTTACATGGTCAAATATTGAAATAAGACTACAGTTGAAGTCAGAATTTTACAGACACCTTAGCCAAATACATTTAAACTCAGTTTTTCACAAATCCTGAAATTTAATCCTAGTAAAAATTCCCTGTCTTAGGTTAGGTAGGATCACCACTTTATTTTAAGAATGTGAAATGTCAGAATAATAGTTGAGAGAATTATTTATTTCAGCTTTTATTTCTTTCATCACATTCCCAATGGGTCAGAAGTTCGTATTTAGTAGCATTGCCTTTAAATGGTTTAACTTGGGTCAAACGTTTCGGGTAGCCTTCCACAAGCTTCCACAATAAGTTGGGTGAATTTTGGCCCCTTCCTCCTGACAGAGCTGGTGTAACTGAGTCAGGTTTGTAGGCCTCCTTGCTCGCACACGCTTTTTCAGTTCTGCCCACACATTTTCTATAGGATTGAAGTCAGGGCTTTGTGATGGCCACTCCAATACCTTGACTTTCTTGTCCTTAAGCCATTTTGCCACAACTTTGGAAGTATGCTTGGGGTCATTGTCCATTTGAAGACCCATTTGCGACCAAGCTTTAAATTCCTGACTGATGTCTTGAGGTGTTGCTTCAATATATCCACAACAATTTCCTTTATCATGATGCCATCTATTTTGTGAAGTGCACAAGACCCTCCTGCAGAAAAGCACTCTTACAACATGATGCTGCCACCCCCGTACTTCATGGTTGGGATGGTGTTCTTCTGCTTGCAAGCCTCCCCCTTTTTCCTCCAAACATAACGATGGTCATTATGGCCAAACAGTTATATTTTTGTTTCATCAGACCAGAGGACATTTCTCCAAAAAGTATGATATTTGTCCCCATGTGCAGTTGCAAACCGTAGTCTTGTTTTTTATGGAGGTTTTGGAGCAGTGGAGCATTTCAGGTTATGTTGATATAGGACTCATTTTACTGTGGATATAGATACTTTTGTACCTGTTTCCTCCAGCATTTTCACATGGTCCTTTGCTGTTTTGGGATTGATTTGCACTTTTTGCATCAAAGTACATTCATCTCTAGGAGACAGAATGCATCTCCTTCCTGGGCGGTTTGACGGCTGCGTTGTCCCATGGTGTATATACTTGTGTACTATTGTTTGTACAGATGAACATGGTACCTTCAGGCGTTTGGAAATTGCTCCCAAGGATGAACCAGACTTGTGGAGGTCTACAATTTTTTTCTGAGGTCTTGACTGATTTCTTTTGATTTTCCCACGATGTCATGCAAAGAGGCACTGAGTTTGAAGGTAGGCCTTGAAATACATCCACATGTATACCTCCAATTGACTCAAATGATGTAAATTAGCCTATCAGAAGCTTCTAAAGCCATGAGATAATTTTCTGGAATTTTCCAAGCTGTTTAAAGGCACAGTCAACTTTAGTGTATGTAAACTTCTGACCCACTGGAATTGTGATACAGTGAATAATAAGTGAAATAATCTGTCTGTAAACAATTGTTGGAAAAATGACTTGTGTCACGCACAAAGTAGATGTCCTAACCGACTTACCAAAACTACAGTTTGTTAACAAGAAGTGGTTGAAAAATGTGTTTTAATAACTCCATCCCAAGTGTATGTAAACTTCCAACTGTATGTAACTGAATGTGTAGAATTAGAACAATTATTCCAAATTCTAAAAGTTGGCTCAACTCTCAAAATACATGTCTCTGGTCCAAACTAGTCTTGAACCAGATGAAAGGGTACCAAGCCACAAACACAGTCTCAGTGGATTGCTGTTGTTTGTTAGTTAGTGAGCTTTCCCAATACTGATCTACCACCTTAAAGTCCTTTGCACACAATTATACTCGCACAAGCACACACACGCACACACACGCACACACACGCATGCACGCACAAACGCACACATACTTATTGAACCATTAAGTCTGGTCTTTGTATACACACTGCACAAACATTCTGCTGACAATGTCCTGTTGGCTAAGAAACCACAGGAAACTACAACCCCACTCTCCCCACAAAACACTCAGAGATTAGTAAAGGAGGTATGGTAGAAACTCAATAAAAGCTTCCAGTCTCTTCCATGCTATTAGTGTTTTGGCTGAGTCTGAAATGATATGTGTAGTACTGTAGTACAGTATTGTATCTACACTCTTAGAAAAAAAATGTGCTATCTAGAACCTAAAAGAGTTATTCGGCTGTCCACATAGGAGAACCCTTTTAATAACCCTTTTTGGTTCTAGGTAGAACCCTTTTGGTTCCAGGTAGAACCCTTTTTTTACATTCTACTCCATAGCAACTGGACATTAAGAACTGTAATATCTTATGTTTCACTGAGTCGTGGCTGAACGACGACACAGATAATATAAAGCTGGCGGGATTGACCATGCACTGGCAGAACAGAGATGCTACGTCTGGTAAGATGAGGGGTGGGGGTGTGTGTCTTTTTGTCAAAAACAGCTGGATCGCGATGTCTAATATTAAAGAAGTATCTAGGTATTGCTCGCCTGAGGTAGAGTACCTTATGATAAGCTGTAGACCACACATTTACCAAGAGAGATCTCATCTATATTATTCCAAGCCGTCTATTTACCACCACAGACCAATGCTGGAACTAAGACCGCACTCAACCAACTCTATAGGGCCATAAAGCAAACAACAAAATGCTCATCCAGAATCGGTGCTCCTAGTGGCCGGGGACAGTGCTAGCTGTTCTGGACGACAGTGTGACAACGCTCTCGGGAAGCCGATGTGAGCAAGACTTTTGAGCAAGACCTTTAAACAGGTCAACATTCACAAAGCCGCGGGGCCAGATGGATTACCGGGACATGTACCCGTATGAGCATGAGCATGCTCATCCAGAATCGGTGCTCCTAGTGGCCGGGGACTTTAATGCTCGTAAACTTAAATCAGTTTTACCACATTTTTACCAGTATGTCACATGTGCAACCAGAGGGGAAAAACTCTACACCACCGTTACTCCAAATACAGAGATGCGTACAAATCTCTCTTACCCTCCATTTGGCAAATCTGACCATAATTCTATTCTCCTAATTCCTGTTTACAAGCAAAAAACTAAAGCAGGAAGAACCAGTGACTTGCTCAATACAGAAGTGGTCAGACGACACGGATGCTGCTCTACAGGACTGTTTTGCTAGCACAGACTGGAATATTTTCCGGGATGAATCCAATGGCATTGAGGAGTATACCACCTCAGTCATCAGCTTCATCAATAAGTGCATTGACGACGTCGTCCCCACAGTGACCGTACGTACATAGCCCAACCAGAAGCCATAGATTACAGGCAACATCCTCATTAAGCTAAAGGCTAGACCTGCTGCATTCAAGGAGCGGGACACTAATCCGGAAGCTTATAAGAAATCCTGCTATGCGCTCAGATGAACCATCAAACAAGCAAAGCGTCAATACAGGATTAAGATTGAATCCTACTACACCGGCTCTGACGCTCGTCGGACGTGAAGGGCTTTGAAAACTATTACGGACTACAAAGCGAAACCCAGACGCGAGCTGCCCAGTGATGCGAGCCTACCAGATGAGCTAAATGCCTTTTATGCTCGCTTCGAGGCAAGCAACACTGAAGCATGCACGAGAGCACCAGCTGTTCTGGATGACAGTGTGAAAACGCTCTCGGGAAGCCGATGTGAGCAAGACCTTTGAGCAAGACCTTTAAACAGGTCAACATTCACAAAGCCGCGGGGCCAGATGGATTACCGGGACATGTACCCAAAGTATGAGCAGACCAACTGGCAAGTGTCTTCACTGACATTTTTAACCTCTCCCTGACTGAGTCTGTAATACCTACATGTTTCCAGCAGACCACCATAGTCCCTGCGCCCAAGGAAGCAAAGGTAACCTGCCTAAATGATTACCGCCCCGTGGCACTCATGTCGGTAGCCATGAAGTGCTTTGAAAGGCTGGTCATGGCTCACATCAACAGCATCCTCCCGGATACCCTAGACCAACTCGAATTCGCATACCACCCCAACAGATCAACAGATGATGCAATCTCAATCGCACTCCACAACCCCCTTTTCCACCTGGACAAAAGGAATGCCTATCTGAGAATGCTGTTCATTGACTACAGTTTAGCGTTCAACACCATAGTGCACACAAAGCTTATCACTAAGCTAAGGACCCTGGGACTAGACACCTCCCTCTGCAACTGGATCATGGACTTCCTGACAGCCACCCCCAGGTGGTAAGGGTAGGCAACAACACGTCTGCCATGCTGATCCTCAACACTGGGTCCCTCAGGGGTGTGTACTTAATCCCCTCCCGTGCTCCCTGTTCACCGACAACTGTGTCGCCAAGCATGACTCCAGCACCATCATTAAGTTTGCTGATGACACAACATGAGAGAGGCTATAGGGAGGAGGTCAGAGAACTGGCAGTGTGGTGCCAGGACAACAACCTCTCCCTCAATGTGAGCAAGACAAAGGAGCTGTTCCGAGACAGGTGCAAGATAATGGTCCATTCTAAATCAAAACAAATTTCACATATACATTATGTAGTATATGTAAAGACACGATTAAATCAAGAATAGTCTAATGGGACAGGGGGGCAGCTGCTGCACTCGATGCAGGGATAACTTTAGAGGAAATTAACACAGCCATAGCACAATTTCCAAACAGCAAGGCCCCTGGGCCCGATGGATATGTAATAGAATTCTATAAGAAGTACTGCGCCAGTCTATCTCCACTTATGTTGCGAATGTTTAAACAATCCAAAGAAAATGCCAAACTCCCGCAAACACTGTATGAGGCTACAATAGCACTGATCTTGAAAAAAAGATAGAGATTCCATGGAGATGTCGTCTTATCGCCCTGTGTCGTTACTCCCCATAGAAGACAAGGTGTTGACAAAGATATTGGCAAACCGATTGAAAACATATACTGTATTTCCGACATCATACACCCTGACCAGACAGGTTTTATCCCGGGCCGACATATATACTACAATTTGAGACGCCTTTTCAACGTAATGTATCACGATCATAAGGTTGAGGCAGTGGTAATAGCTCTTGATGCAGAGAAGGTTGAGGAAGTGGTAATAGCTCTTGATGCAGAGAAGGTTGAGGCAGTGGTAATAGCTCTTGATGCAGAGAAGGTTGAGGAAGTGGTAATAGCTCTTGATGCAGAGAAGGTTGAGGCAGTGGTAATAGCTCTTGATGCAGAGTAGGTTGAGGCAGTTGAGGCTCTTGATGCAGTGGTTGAGGCAGTGGTAATAGCTCTTGATGCAGAGAAGGTTGAGGCAGTGGTAATAGCTCTTGATGCAGAGAAGGTTGAGGCAGTGGTAATATCTCTTGATGCAGAGAAGGTTGAGGCAGTGGTAATAGCTCTTGATGCAGAGAAGGTTGAGGCAGTGGTAATAGCTCTTGATGCAGAGAAGGTTGAGGCAGTGGTAATAGCTCTTGATGCAGAGAAGGTTGAGGCAGTGGTAATAGCTCTTGATGCAGAGAAGGTTGAGGCAGTGGTAATAGCTCTTGATGCAGAGAAGGCGTTTGACCGGATTGAGTGGAAGTATATGATGTCGGTTCTGGAGCACTTCGGGCTCGGAAAGGAATTTATTAATTGGATAAGAATTATTTATGCACACTCAATGGCGCCCGTGGTAACCAATCAAGAAACGTCGCAGTCATTCCGCTTGTTCAAGGGGTGCCGACAGAGGGGCCCTATTTCGCCTGCTCTGTTCGCTATAGCCATGGAACCCCTTGCTACTCGCATTCAGGCATGTGCCGATATAGCTTCTGTTAAAATAAAGGACACACAGCACAAAATTTCCCTATATGCAGACAATGTTCTTTTGTTTTTGTCCAAGCCAAAAACTTCTATTCCACCCTTACTTAACTTGATAAACACATTTGGCTCCTTCTCTGGCTACAAGATAAACTGGCAAAAAAGTGGGTTGATGCCAATATGTGGATATGCAATTTCTGCAATCTACCCCGTTTAGAACAGTGATGGACAAGTTCACAAGCCTTGGCATTGTAGTGACAAGAGACCTTGATCAGCTATTGAAAGCGAATTGGGACATGAAAATATATCAGTTTAAACAAAAAATAGATTTTTGTAAAACTCTGCCTATCTCCTTGGTTGGTCGTATAAACGCTATTAAAATGGTTGTCCTACCCAGGTTTCTTTACCTCTTCCAATGTCTACCCAATTTCATACCACAAAGCTATTTTAAGAAACTGGATGCAATAGTAACTCCATTTTTATGGGATAACAAGGCAGCCAGAATTTCAAAGAAGCATTTATTCAAGCGCAAGATAGAGGGGGGCTTTGGCCTTCCTCACTTTAAACTGTATTATTGGGCTGCTAATCTGAACATTGTGTCTTTCTGGAGGAAAAGTTTACCTGCGACGAGACAGAAGGATATGCCTTCATGGCTTTTGATTGAGCAGGCCTCCTGTCAACGTTCCTCACTCCCTGCACTTCTTAATAGCCCATCATATGTGAAAAAATCCACTTATGACTCTCACCCAGTTATTTGTCACACGCTTAGGATCTGGAAACAGATTAGGTATTTTCTTAACATACCCACTGTTTACATAGACAGCCCAATTTGCCTGAATGCCAGACACAACCTTGTACAGTTTAAGGTGATACACAGGTTACATTACTCAAAAGTAAAACTGCATAAAATATTCCCGGACACCTCACCACTGTGTGAGAGGTGCAAGCAGGATGAGGGGACATTGACCCACTTATTCTGGACATGGCCTAAGTTACATGCTTACTGGGCTCTCATGTTTGATTACTTATCTAGAGCCTTTGATAGAGTTCTAGCCCCAGACCCATTGATCGCTCTGTTTGTTACAGTTTATGGGAATAACCAGGAAGGGAAAGCTGTCTCTCTTTGAACTCTATTAGCCAAAAGGCTCATATTGCAATTGTGGAAATTGGAGACTGTACCTACCTTTGAAATGTGGTTGCGGAATTTAGGGAATGTAATACATATGGAAAAGATTCGATACAATACCTCTAATAGAAGTCCAATGTGTTACAAAATATGGCAGCCGATACTGGATAAATGGTCTAGTTCCCGCTTCATAACTGGGTTGATGATCTGCTGCTACTCTGTGCTGTACTCCACTCAATATTTATTTTTGGCTGAACTACACTGCTTGTAGTGACTATATGCTGTCTTCTTATACATGTACCACCTAATAGGATTTTGTTTTATTTTGTGTATGTGTGAGTTAAGTTTTGTTTTGTCCTCTTAAATTGGCCGTCCCATTCAACAGTACAATAAATGACATCGTTTGTATTGCTGTCTTTTTTATTCCATTTTTTTATTGGAAAATAATAAACATTGTCACGCCCTGGTCTAAGTATTTTGTGTTTTCTTCATGTATTGGGTCAGGCCAGGGTGTGGCATAGAGTTTTTGTATTGTGGTGTGTTTTGTCTTGGGATTTTGGAATGTGTGTATAGTGGGATTGTAGCTTAGTGGGGTGTTCTAGGAGAGTCTATGGCTGTCTGAAGTGGTTCTCAATCAGAGGCAGGTGTTTACCGTTGTCTCTGATTGGGAACCATATTTAGGCAGCCATATTCTTTGGTTGTATTGTGGGTGATTGTCCTGTGTGTCTTGATGTCCTGGTTAGAGGTTAGTAGACACTTGTATAGGCTGTTTTCGTTTTATAGTGTTAGTGTTTTGTGCTACGTTTGTTTATTAAAGATGAATCGCAACAGACACGCTGCAGTTTGGTCCGACTCTCCTTCACCATTAGAAAGCCGTTACAGAATCACCCACCCCAGGACCAAGCAGCGTGTCAACAGGAGAAGCAGCAGGAGCAGCAGCAGCTACAGTGGGAGAGAATGCACTACCTGGAGAAATGGACATGGGAGGAGGTACTGGACGGTAAAGGACCCTGGGATCAGCCTGGAGATTATTGTCGCCCCAAAGCCGAGCTGGAGGCAGCAAAAGCAGAGAGGCGGCATTATGAGGAGCTAGCACGGCAGAGCGGATGGAAGCCTGAGAGTCAGCCCCAAAAAATTTCTTGGGGGGGGGCTCACAGGGAGTATGGCTACGCTAGGTAGGAGACCTACGCTAACTTCCTGTGGTTACCGGGGGGCTAGAGAGACCGGGCAGGCACCTTGTTATGCAGTGGTGCGCACGGTGTCCCCAGTGCGGGTGCATAGCCCGGTGCGGTATATTCCAGCTCCTCGTATCGGCCGGGCTAGAGTGGGCATCGAGCCAGGTAAGGTTGGGCAGGCTCGGTGCTCAAGAGCTCCAGTGCGCCTGCACGGTCCGGTCTATCCAGTACCACCTCCACACCCCAGCCCTCCGGTAGCAGCTCCCGCACCAGGCTTCCTGTGCGTGTCCTCGGTTCATTACCACCAGTGCCAGCACCACGCATCAGGCCTACAGTGTGTCCCGCCTGTCCAGCGCTGCCGGAGCGTCCCGCCTTTCCGGCGCCGCTGCCGGAGCGTCCCGCCTGTCCGGCGCCGCTGCCGGAGCCTCCCGCCTGTCCGGCGCCGCTGCCGGAGCCTCCCGCCTGTCCGGCGCCGCTGCCGGAGCCTCCCGCCTGTCCGGCGCCGCTGCCGGAGCGTCCCGCCTGTCCGGCGCCGCTGCCGGAGCGTCCCGCCTGTCCGGCGCCGATGCCGGAGCGTCCCGCCTGTCCGGCGCTGTCGCCGGAGCGTCCCGCCTGTCCGGCGCTGTCAGAGCTACCGCCGCGTCCCGCCTGTCCGGCGCTGTCAGAGCTACCGCCCCTCATGCCAGAGGCGCCAGAGCCCCTCATTCCAGAGGCACCAGTACTCCTCTGTTCAGCGCAGCCAGAGCTGTCAGCCTGCATGAAGCATCCAGAGCTGTCAGTCTGCCCAGCGCCGTCTGAGCTACCAGTCTGCCCAGCACCGCCAGTCTGCCCAGCGCCGCCAGTGCCGCCAGTCTGCCCAGCGCCGCCTGAGCTACCAGTCTGCCCAGCACCGCCAGTCTGCCCAGCATCGCCAGTCTGCCCAGCGCCGCCAGTGCTCCCAGTCTGCCCAGCGCCGCCAGTCTGCCCAGCGCCGCCAGTCTGCCCAGCGCCGCCAGTCTGCCCAGCGCCGTCTGAGCCACCCGTCTGCCCAGCGCCGCCAGTGCCGCCAGTCTGCCCAGCGCCGCCTGAGCTACCAGTCTGCCCAGCGCCGCCAGTCTGCCCAGCGCCACCAGTGCCGCCAGTCTGCCAGGATCAGTTAGATCCGCCAGTGTGCCAGGATCCGCCAGTCAGCCAGGATCCGCCAGAAGTGCCAGTCAGCCAGGATCCGCCAGTCGGCCAGGATCTGCCAGAACCGCTAGTCAGCCAGGATCCACCAGTCAGCCAGGATCCGCCAGGATCCACCAGTCAGCCAGGATCCGCCAGATCCGCCAGTCAGCCAGGATCCGCCAGTCAGCCAGGATCCGCCAGTCAGCCAGGATCCGCCAGTCAGCCAGGATCCGCCAGTCAGCCAGGATCTGTCGGAACCACCAGCCAGCCAGGATCTGGTAGATCCATCAACCTGCCTGAGCTTCCTCTCACTCCCGAGCTTCCTCTCACTCCCGAGCTTCCTCTCAGTCCCGAGCTTCCTCTCAGTCCCGAGCTTCCCCTCAGTCCCGAGCTTCCCCTCAGTCCCGAGCTTCCCCTCAGTCCCGAGCTTCCCCTCAGTCCCGATCTGCTCCTCAATCCAGTGGGTTTCTGGGTGAGGACTACTAGGCCATGGTCGGCGGCGAGGGTGGACTATCCAGGGACGCGAGGAGAGGGGACTAAGACATTAATTGAGTGGGGTCCACGTCCCGCGCTGGAACCGCCACCATGGACAGACGCCCACCCGGACCCTCCCTATTTGTTTTGAGGTGCGTTCGGGAGTCCGCACCTTAGGGGGGGGGGTTCTGTCACGCCCTGGTCTAAGTATTTTGTGTTTTCTTCATGTATTGGGTCAGGCCAGGGTGTGGCATAGAGTTTTTGTATTGTGGTGTGTTTTGTCTTGGGATTTTGGAATGTGTGTATAGTGGGATTGTAGCTTAGTGGGGTGTTCTAGGAGAGTCTATGGCTGTCTGAAGTGGTTCTCAATCAGAGGCAGGTGTTTACCGTTGTCTCTGATTGGGAACCATATTTAGGCAGCCATATTCTTTGGTTGTATTGTGGGTGATTGTCCTGTGTGTCTTGATGTCCTGGTTAGAGGTTAGTAGACACTTGTATAGGCTGTTTTCGGTTTTCGTTTTATAGTGTTAGTGTTTTGTTGTGTGCTACGTTTGTTTATTAAAGATGAATCGCAACAGACACGCTGCAGTTTGGTCCGACTCTCCTTCACCATTAGAAAGCCGTTACAAACATGTATATATTTTTTAAGAATAATCTAATGGGTGACAATATTAGCCTATCACTTGTGAATGATGCCCAGTGTATCGCAAGAAAAAAGTCTGTTTTGTGTTATTTTTTCTAATCATAGTCGCACACCTCATCTAGCCTAGCCCATAGGCCTGTATGCTTTGATAAGGTTTGTATCACAAGTAAAGTGGCCAAATAACTTCTTAAAATTAAGCACGTTAATCCACTTTACAAGGGGTGTAGAGCCTAACTGGCATACATAAACAGGGCGTGAGTTTGGGGATCATTTTCATCATAAAAATGCACCTTTATAATAAAAGCATTAAATGCCTAATCGCATTTGCAGTCACTTTTGATAATGGTGTTTTCCCGCCAATGGAACTTTTGCACTTATAGTCTACTGCCGTGTGTGCATTGTGTGCTTATAATGTGAAAAAAATAGCCTTATAGTTAATCAACATTTTAAGCTAAATGTTCTGATCTGTTGCGTCAGCCACATTTGTCACGTTCTGACTGTAGTTTCTTTATTTTGTCTTTGTGTTAGTTTGGTCAGGGCGTGAGTTGGGGTGGGTAGTCTATGTTCTTTTTTCTTTGTTGTATTCCTGTGTTCAGCCTGGTATGGTTCTCAATCAGAGGCAGCTGTCGATCGTTGTCTCTGATTGAGAATCATACTTAGGTAGGCTTTTCCCACGTGTTTTGTGGGTGATTATTTTCTGTTTAGTGTATGTCACCTTACAGAACTGTTTCATTTCGTTTCATTCTCTTTGTTATTTTGTTTAGTGTTCTGAGTTTAAATAAATATGAACATGGACACTTACCATGCTGCGCATTGGTCCGATATTTCATACTCGTCGTCAGACGACGAAGACAACCTTTACAACATTGCCTTAAAACGTTGTTTTGATGCTAGTGGATGTATTTTGGGATCTATCGCATCCTACTACTGTCCCAGAGTATGTTTATTTATTTCTAGCACATATCATAGGTCAACTTTTTTACAATGGGGGAGAGTAGATTGACATAGGCTAGTGCTTTTGCTGTTCGTTAGGCCTACTCATCTTGTTGGCTGACAAAAAGTAAATGTGGACAGTGCTTCCAATATCTTCAATATGCACCTAGGAATTGGATAAGGACGCACGCAGTTGCGTCCCTGATGTGTCGAGAACCAATCACGTGATGGAGAGCCATGTGAGTGAGAGGTGCTTCGAACCATACAGCACAACGCAGCACTCTGGGCCAAGGGCTCCACGGCCACTGGCCGCAAAAGGCATTGATTTTGTTTAGTGTGCATTAAAGACACACAAAGAGGATGCCACCATGAAATTCAAGGCATTGTCAAAAATTGTGAATGAGAGACTGATGAAGTGTGCACATGCCTTTCAAGCTACTTTTTCAAATCATCATTAGATTCGCATTATTATCCAGGCTGTGTTACATCCGGCCGTGATTGGGAGTCCCATAGGGCGGCGCACAATTGGCCCAGCGTTGTCCAGGTTTGGCCGGGGCAGGCCGTCATTGTAAATAAGAATTTGTTATTAACTGACTTGCATAGTTAAAGGTTAAATAAATGTTTTAAAAAAATGCTCAATATGTTTATGTTAATTGACTATAAATTCCATTGAGACCGACAGTTATTTACTTGACAATCACCAGCTGACAAAATGTTATGACCCCCACAACCCTAGTCTTTACCTTCTCTTTTACAATGACCTTGAGCCTCAGAAAAAAAAACTGAAAGACAGAGAGAGGAGGGAGATATCGGGTGTGCTGAGGGAGGGAGAGGAGAGTAAGGGAGAGTAAAGAAGGACGGAGGGAGGGAGGTACACTGCAGTATTTCCTTTGAAATAGCGGATCGAGTGGTGCAGAAAAAGCTTTGGCTCATATGTTGTTGTTTAAAATCATTTTCAGACTTGCCTTATAGGATGAGAGAGATTCTGAATGCTACACATATTGTACTAGTATAGTTCAGTACATGTGTTTATAGGCCTATAGTTCGAGACAATGATCTTAGCATCAGACATATTCTTAACTCCCAGTAACATGTACAGATAGCATACATGTACACTTGCTCAAGATAGAGTTGGACTATTTTTCGCATATTACCAGAGATTACAGTAGCTTCAGCAGTGTAGAAACGGGGAAAAAGTAGCTCAAGGCAATGTTCATGTGTGATAAACGTCGACTCATCATGCGTGGTCGCTACTGATGTGATGTAACATTCCCAACCAAAGCCTCTTGCACAAAAGATAGAGGGGACTTTCATTGGACTCCCCCTGCAGAACCAGATGCTACTCAGGTTAGGTTAGTTAGTCTCTTAGTATTGGCAGCGAGCCACAGTAGCTACCAATTGCTTCCCATTACATTGGAGATGTAGACTTTGATTGTCATTAAGACATTTCAGATGAATAAGTGTGAATGGGATTAGCTGATTGTGTATGTTTATTACAGGATGTGATAGACATACTGTCAAGTAACCCCCTCCTCAGTGTGGGAATGTACTCACCCTACAGATGCACTAGATACAGTACAGATGTAGGGTCTTAATTTGATCACTCTTTTGTTGCTGAGAATTTCCTGCACGTCAGGAAATACAAACTTGTAATGTGTTCAAGGTTTAAAAAGGCTTCTAAAGTTTGTAATTTCCTCTTTAAAATGTTGGCCTTGATTCTTCTGTTGCTGCAGGATAACCTTTCTGCTGTAGCAAACTAGTTCAAATTAAGATCCTACATCTGTATATAGATAAATGGGAATAGGCATAGGCTGTGAAGACATTGACATAGCATCAGAAAAGAATAGTGCGCATGGCTGAGTGCGTGCGTGTGTGTGTGTGTGTGTGTGTGTGTGTGTGTGTGTGACATACAGGGTGTGCATATGTTTGCCAATGTGTAGCTATAGGTCTATATGTGAGCACACATATGTGTGTGTGTGGGGGGGATGCGTCATGCTTGTATGTATATTGTGGGATGTCAGCCTATTTGTCCCTACCTCCCTCCCTCCCTCCTCTCTAAGCAGGTGCTGTAATGCGGTACTTTCAGATGACACCTGATTCAGAGAGAGGAAGGGAGGGGAGGGAGGGAGGAGAGGAGAGGGAGGAAGTGAGTGATCTGAAGGACTCTAACTGCACCACTACAGCACACAAACAGAGAGAGAGAGAACGAGAGAGGGAGATATAAGGGTATGATTAGAGGGTCTAGCCGCTGCAGAGACCCGGTACGATGAAGAGTGATTGCAGCAGCAGGAGGAGCTTGTAACACAAAACTCGGCAGACTGGTGCAGAGCCGAGCAAACGCACCCGTCCCACCCCGGCCATCACGCACGTGCTTGTACTCACTAACTGCCACACTCAGACCAATACACACACACATCCCACTGAGGCACTCACACACAGGGCCGTCGTTTAAGGGCGGGTCTTAGGGGGCGTGTCCCATCCTCCTTGCCCATCCAAATAAAACATTGAAATATCGATCATTTATTTGATCGAGACGTGCGCTGAGAGAAAAATGCATCAATTTCAGATTAAGCATCCGAGCGAACAAAACACTGCCACTCTGTCTCAGTGTGTGTAGACCATGTATCTGATGCTGTCTGGAAAGAAATAGTATGACCTGCCATACTGTTTTGGTCCAGACAGCATCAGATACATGGGCTACATATAGTGAGACAGAGGGGCGCTGCTTCGCTCATTCCGATTCTTTATCCGGTGGAGATTCAGCAGAGAGGAAGAGGTGAAGCGCCAAAAGCTGTCCAGAGTAAGCTCAATGCATTTCTATGCGCATAATATGTAGACCTAAGCTTGTCGCCTGCCTTACCGCCTTTGGGACAACGACTCCCATGCTTAGGGGGGAGACATGAGCATCTTGTCATTATATATTAATCTCTGGTTTCAGCCTCTTGAGAATTGGAAAGGAATATTTGGCGGGTGCACAGTGCACTGTTAGGATAATGGCTTCCCTTAAAATAAAATGTATGTTTTGCAAAATTACATATTTACTCCTGTCTAAATAAAAGCATTCAAAGTACTTCACCAGACTTAGCCACAGAGGATCATTAGCTTCTTTGATAAAAAATAACTGTGGATTGTTTTAAATGACAAATGTGTACGCCTATGACTATTTGGGAAGCCCGCAATTTGGGAAGTGGGCGTATCAATAGGTCTAGCTGATTGAGTTGCGGCAGTCAGTGAAAAGCACCTAAAACGTGTGAAGATAATGTGTCTTGAGAATAATTTAAAATGTTGCAACCAGAAGAAGGGGAGGGGTGTGCAGGAAATATATGGCTCGTCTCTCTCCAGAATGCATGCACTCAACTCTCCAGAATGCGCTCAGTTGTCTCCTGCCTATTCTTGCGCATTCATTGATACATTTTGTGAATTCTTTGCCCTTTGATTGTTTCTTTTCTATCAATTTCCCATGACATACTGTACAGTTGTGGCCAAAAGTTTTGAGAATGACACAAATATAATTTTCACAAAGTCTGCTGCCTCAGTTTGTATGATGGCAATTTGCATATACTCCAGAATGTTATGAAGAGTGATCAGATGAATTGCAATTAATTGCAAAGTTCCTCTTTGCCATACAAATTAACTGAATCCCCCAAAAAACATTTCCACTGCATTTCAGCCCTGCCACAAAAGGACCAGCTGACATCATGTCAGTGATTCTCTCGTTAACACAGGTGTGAGTGTTGATGAGGACAAGGCTGGAGATCACTCTTTCATGCTGATTGAGTTTGAATAACAGACTGGAAGCTTCAAAAGGAGAGTGGTGCTTGGAATCATTGTTCCTCCTCTGTCAACCATGGTTACCTGCAAGGAAACACGTGGCGTCATCATTGCTTTGCACAAAAAGTGCTTCACAGGCAAGGATATTGCTGCCAGTAAGAAATCAACCATTTATCGGATCATCAAGAACTTCAAGGAGAGCGGTTCAATTGTTGTGAAGAAGGCTTCAGGGTGCCCAAGAAAGTCCAGCAAGTGCCAGGACCGTCTCCTAAAGTTGATTCAGCTGCGGGATCAGGGCACCACCAGTACAGAGCTTGCTCAGGAATGGCAACAGTGAGTGTATCTGCATGCACAGTGAGGCAAATACTTTTGGAGGATGGCCTGGTGTCAAGAAGGGCAGTAAAATAAGCCACTTCTCTCCAGGAAAAGCATCAGGGGCAGACTATTCTGCAAAAGGCACAGGACTGCTGAGGACTGGGTTAAAGTAATTTTCTCTGATGAATACCCTTTCCGATTGTTTGGGGCATCCGGCATCCAAAAACTTTTCCGGAGAAGACAAGGTGAGCGCTACCATCAGTCCTGTGTCATGCCAACAGTAAAGCATCCTGAGACCATTCATGTGTTGGGTTGCTTCTCAGCCAAGGGAGTGGGCTCACTCACAATTTTGCCTAAGAACACGGCCATGAATAAAGAATAGTTCCAACACATCCACCGAGAGCAACTTCTCCCAACCATCCAGGAACAGTTTGGTGACGAACAATGCCTTTTTCCATCATGATGGAGCACCTTGCCATAAGGCAAAAATGATAACTAAGTTGCTTGCGGAAAAAAACATCGTTATTTTGGGTCCATGGCCAGGAAACTCCCCAGACCACAATCCCATTGAGAACTTGTGGTCAATCATCAAGAGGCGAGTGGACAAACAAAAACCCACAAATTCTGATTAAAAACCCACATTGATTATGCAAGAATGGGCTGCCATCAGTCAGGATCTGTCCCAGAAGTTAATTGACAGCAGTTAAATGACGGCATGCCAGGGCGGATTGCAGAGGTCTTGAAGGGTCAACACTGCAAATATTGACTCTTTGCATCAACTTCATGTAATTTTCAATAAAAGCCTTTGACACTTGTGAAATGCTTGTAATTATACTTCAGTATTCCATAGTAACATCTGACAAAAATATCTCAAGACACTGAAGCAGCAAACTTGGTGAAAATTTATATTTGTGTCCTTCTCAAAACTTTTGGCCACGACTGTATGTCACAAGTAGGCCAACAAATGTAATGTTAATCCCCCGTCATTTGATTACAAGCATTTCTATTAATGCATGTATTAGTTACAGTAACTTACCTGGCCTGCTGCATTCTGATTGTCTTAACTCACCATTTCCACCACGAATAAGCTGATCTTCTCAGTAATTCTTTCTTCACCCCACGGCGTTATAAACTAAGTCAGTTTTTTACATTTATTATTTAACATCCATTGTGAATGATACTTCCTCAGTATTTGAAACATCTTTCCAACGCGACTGTCGTTGATCACCAGGCCTCGGTGTGAAAGAGCAAAATATGATCATGATCTGATGATACAGTGGAAACTTCATAAAAACTGCTGTCTGTCCCAAGCTCCTTGGCGCGGGAAATAGGCTATGGCCTGAAATAGGCTTGTTGATACAATGTTACAAGTTCGTAGCCGGACCCAGTTGATGATTTTATACAATGTTACACGTCACTAGCAATAACTCAAGTCAAAGGAAGGCGTAGTAGAGAGATGAATGTGATTGAAACAACCAGCATTTTCAGCCTGGATATTTTCTATTCATTTTATTTGGTAGGCTGTCCTATGTATTTTCTTTTAGTCGACGGTGGATGTTATAGGCCTACTGCTGCATTGGCCTATAGGCTATCTCTGAGTTCTATGCCCTCGTTTCTTTAGCCGCCAATGGACCACAGTGTATCAATGTGTCCATGTGGCAGAGACTGGTGCTCTCGCCTTGTATTTGTATTTATTATGGATCTCCATTATCTGCTGCCAATACTTCTCACAAATACAAGTAGTGATGAAGACTATCTCTCCTCCACTTTGAGCCAGGAGAGATTGACCTGCATATTATTAATGATAGCTCTCTGTGTATTTCTAAGGGCCAGCCGTGCTGCCCTGTTCTGAGCCAATTGCAATTTTCCTAAGTCTCCTGACCACAGGATTGAACAGTAGTCCAGGTGTGACAAAACTAGTCCTGTAGGACCTGCCTTGTTGATAGTGTTGTTAAGAAGGCAGAGCAACGCTTTATTATGGACAGACTTCTCCCCATCTCAGCTACTGTTGTGTCAATATGTTTTGACCATGACAGTTTACAATCCAGGGTTACTCTAAGTAGTTTAGTCGCCTCAACTTGCTCAATTTCCACATGATTCATTACGAGATTTGGTTGAGGTTTAGGGTTTAGGGTTATTTGTCCGATGGCATCATCGGACAAGTAACTGGAGCTCTTTGTTAAGTGTTGCAGTCATTTCAGTCGCTGTCGCAGCTGGCGTGTACAGTGTTGAGTCAGTAGTGTTCCTCAGTATTTGAAAAATCTTTCCAACACAAGCGTGTGCACAAATAGGAGGTCCAGAACATGCCCACCTATGGATGTCAAAGGCCCATCCAACTGATTTGTGCCGGCCCTGCACACACACACACAGCACACACAAACACAAACGCACACACACATACACACACAAACAGATAATACTGTGCAACGTCTTCATACGCAGATCACAGACACAACACTATAGGCACGCACAGGTATACAGCACAGTTCTGCCTCAGTGCCTCAATGAGTTACACATTCAGGAGATCCAGTCAGACTCCTTTTTCTGACGCTTTAGCCCGTTCCCGTGGATAAGCCATCGCCGCAATAACCGTCAATCTCCAAACAACGATTACCGTCACAAATATGAGTGGAATGATTACGGGGCAGAATTACCGGGTTGAATTCCTCTGTGACTACAGCTGAACCACCGCTTCAAACGCTCTGGCTATTCAAAGTGCTGTCTAAGCATTTGTTCGCATGCAGCTCCTTCAGTATGGTTCAGGGCACCTGCAGAGGGGGAAGTGCTGTACAGGGTGTGTCTAGAGCTGCGTTAAGAGCAACCGGTGCAGGAGTGAGTCACTGCGAGATGTTACTACAGTACGGTTTTATCTACGTACTATTGTACGGTCACCTTCTGCTGATGGTGGTTGCTTTACAGAGGACTTCACTGACCCAGAAACAAATGACCTTTGAAATAGATAGCAGTTTGTTTAAGTGGCGATCTCCGTACATATGTGTGTAATCAGAATGATCTTTCTTGTGAATGAACTCACTACTTTTTATTTATTTTTATTTTTTTATTTCACCTTTATTTAACCAGGTAGGCTAGTTGAGAACAAGTTCTCATTTACAACTGCGACCTGGCCAAGAGAAAGCATAGCAGTGTGAACAGACAACAACAGAGTTACACATGGAGTAAACAATAAACAAGTCAATAAGAAAAAAAAGAGTCTATATACATTGTGTGCAAAAGGCATGAGGAGGTAGCCGAATAATTACAATTTTGCAGATTAACACTGGAGTGATAAATGATCAGATGGTCATGTGCAGGTAGAGATACTGGTGTGCAAAAGAGCAGAAAAGTACATAAATAAAAACAGTATGGGGATGAGGTAGGTAAATTGGGTGGGCTATTTACCGATGGACTATGTACAGCTGCAGCGATCAGTTAGTTGCTCAGATAGCAGATGTTTAAAGTTGGTGAGGGAGATAAAAGTATCCAACTTCAGCGATTTTTGCAATTCGTTCCAGTCACAGCCAGCGGAGAACTGGAAGGAAAGGCGGCCAAATGAGGTGTTTGCTTTAGGGATGATCAGTGAGATACACCTGCTGGAGCGCGTGCTACGGGTGGGTGTTGTTATCGTGACCAGTGAACTGAGATAAGGCGGAGCTTTACCTAGCATGGACTTGTAGATGACCTGGAGCCAGTGGGTCTGGTGACGAATATGTAGCGAGGGCCAGCCGACTAGAGCATACAGGTCGCAGTGGTGGGTGGTATAAGGTACTTTAGTAACAAAACGGATGGCACTGTGATAAACTGCATCCAGTTTGCTGAGTAGAGTATTGGAAGCTATTTTGTAGATGACATCGCCAAAGTCGAGGATCGGTAAGATAGTCAGTTTTACTAGGGTAAGTTTGGCAGCGTGAGTGAAGGAGGCTTTGTTGTGGAATAGAAAGCCGACTCTAGATTTGATTTTGGATTGGAGATGTTTGATATAAGTCTGGAAGGAGAGTTTACAGTCTAGCCAGACACCTAGGTACTTATAGATGTCCACATATTCTAGGTCGGAACCATCCAGGCTGGTGATGCTAGTCGGGCGTGCGGGTGCAGGCAGCGAACAGTTGAAAAGCATGCATTTGGTTTTTACTAGCGTTTAAGAGCAGTTGGAGGCCACGTAAGGAGTGTTGTATGGCATTGAAGCTCGTTTGGAGGTTAGATAGCACATTGTCCAAGGAAGGGCCAGAAGTATACAGAATGGTGTCGTCTGCGTAGAGGTGGATCAGGGAATCGCCAGCAGCAAGAGCAACATCATTGATATATACAGAGAAAAGAGTCGGCCCGAGAATTGAACCCTGTGGCACCCCCATAGAGACTGCCAGAGGACCGGACAACATGCCCCCCGATTTGACACACTGAACTCTGTCTGCAAAGTAGTAGGTGAACCAGGCAAGGCAGTCATTAAAAAAACTGAGGCTACTGAGTCTGCCGATAAGAATATGGTGATTGACAGAGTCGAAAGCCTTGGCCAGGTCGATGAAGATGGCTGCACAGTACTGTCTTTAATCGATGGCGGTTATGATATCGTTTAGTACCTTGAGCGTGGCTGAGGTGCACCCATGACCGGCTCGGAAACCAGATTGCACAGCGGAGAAGTTACGGTGGGATTCGAGATGGTCAGTGATCTGTTTGTTGACTTGGCTTTCGAAGACCTTAGATAGGCAGGGCAGGATGGATATAGGTCTGTAGCAGTTTGACTGCGGAAGCTTTCCAATCCTTGGGGATCTCAGACGATATGAAAGAGAGGTTGAACAGGCTGGTAATAGGGGTTGCGACAATGGCAGTGGATAGTTTCAGAAATAGAGGGTCCGGATTGTCAAGCCCAGCTGATTTGTACGGGTCAATGTTTTGCAGCTCTTTCAGAACATCTGCTATCTGGATTTGGGTAAAGGAGAAGCTGGGGAGGCTTGGGCGAGTTGGAGTAGCCAGGAGGAAGGCATGGCCAGCCGTTGAGAAATGCTTGTTGAAGTTTTCGATTATCATGGATTATCACTTCCTGTCGAACAGTATGCAACAATACCCATACTTCCATGTGTAGCACATCTATGTTTCTTGACCAATCCCCTCCATCCATCCCTCCCTCTCCTAGCCTGCCCTGTGTCCAGTATGGATGTCCTGGTCCATAACCAGATCAACGTCCTAAACGGCACCATGGTGAGGATCCAGTGCATATTCACTTCCTGCTACAAGATGGACGTCAACAAGTTTGCCATGAACTGGACCTACCAGGAGAACACCAACGAGACTGAGGAGATGGTGAGAGACCAGACCGTGTGTCTGCCCTTGTCTTGTGTCAATGTCAGGCCGATGCACAGTGTCCATTTTAGGACACCCTCAGCCTCAGATTGACTCAAGTAAGGTGAGGACTGACTCAAGGAAGGGTAAGGTGTAAGGCTAAAATGGACACCATACTCCTGACTCTGCCATGATATACAGTAAGATTCATCTTGTTTCTTCATTTGCATACTCCATCCTCAGCTTTCCTGTCAACTCTCTCTCCTCTCTCTTTCTGCTTTTTTAATGCCATGCTTTCTCCATCTATTTCGATGTGTTTCATTTCATTTGATTTATTTAGCCAGGAAAGTCTACAGATGTAGGATCTTAATTTGACCAGTATTGTCATAGCAAAATAATCCTGCCGCAACAGGATTTTAACGTTTAGTCCATAATGTTGCTTGATCAGTGGTTAGACTATGAGCCGAACAAATATAGTTTACATGAAAAGTGCAATACTGTTAATATAACTAACTGTGTGTTGGTGCGGGTTTCGGTCACAGTACCAGTCAAAAGTTTGAACACACCTACTCATTCAAGGGTTTTTCTTCATTTTTACTATTTTCTACGTTGTAGGATAATAGTGAATACATCAAAACTATGAAATAACACATCATGTAGTAACCAAAAAAGTGTTAAACAAATGAAAATATATTTTATATTTGAGATTCTTCAAAGTAGCCACCCTTTACCTTGATAACAGCTTTACAGACTATTGGCATTCTCTCAACCAGCTTCAACTGGAATGCTTTTCCAACAGTCTTGAAGGAGTTCCCACATACAGTGGTGCAAAAAAAGTATTTAGTCAGCCACCAATTGTGCAAGTTCTCCCACTTAAAAATATGAGAGAGGACTGTAATTTTCATCATAGGTACACTTCAACTATGACAGACAAAATTAGAAAACAAATCCAGAAAATCACATTGTAGGATTTTTAATTAACTTATTTGCAAATTATGGTGGAAAATAAGTATTTGGTCAATAACAAAAGTTTATCTCAATACTTTGTTATATACCCTTTGTTGGTAATGACAGAGGTCAAACGTTTTCTGTAAGTCTTCACAAGGTTTTCACACACTGTTGCTGGTATTTTGGCCCATTCCTCCATGCAGATCTCCTCTAGAGCAGTGATGTTTTGGGGCTGTTGCTGGGCAACATGGACTTTCAACTCCCTCCAAAGATTTTCTATGGATTTGAGATCTGGAGACTGACTAGGCCACTCCAGGACCTTGAAATGCTTCTTACGAAGCCACTCCTTCGTTGCCCGGGCGGTGTGTTTGGGATATTGTCATGCTGAAAGACCCAGCCACGTTTCATCTTCAATGCCCTTGCTGATGGAAGGAGGTTTTAACTCAAAATCTCACGATACATGGCCCCATTTATTCTTTCCTTTACACGGATCAGTCGTCCTGGTCCCTTTGCAGAAAAACAGCCCCAAAGCATGATGTTTCCACCCCCATGCTTCACAGTAGGTATGGTGTTCTTTGGATGTAATTCAGCATTCTTTGTCCTCCAAACACGACGAGATGAGTTTTTACCAAAAATTATATTTTGGTTTCATCTGATCATATGACATTCTCCCAATCTTCTTCTGGATCATCCAAATGCTCTCTAGCAAACTTCAGACGGGCCTGGACATGTACTGGCTTAAGCAGGGGGACACGTCTGGCACTGCAGGATTTGAGTCCCTGGCGGCGTAGTGTGTTACTAATGGTAGGCTTTGTTACTTTGGTCCCAGCTCTCTGCCGGTCATTCACTAGGTCCCCCCGTGTGGTTCTGTGATTTTTGGTGAGATCTTGCGTGGAGCCCCAGATCAAGGGAGATTATCAGTGGTCTTGTATGTCTTCCATTTCCTAATAATTGCTCCCACAGTTGATTTCTTCAAACCAAGCTGCTTACCTATTGCAGATTCAGTCTTCCCAGCCTGGTACAGGTCTACAATTTTGTTTCGGGTGTCCTTTGACAGCTCTTTGGTCTTGGCCATAGTGGAGTTTGGAGTGTGACTGTTTGAGGTTGTGGACATGTGTCTTTTATACTGATAACAAGTTCAAACAGGTGCCATTAATACAGGTAACGAGTGGAGGACAGAGGAGCCTCTTAAAGAAGAAGTTACAGGTCTGTGAGAGCCAGAAATCTTGCTTGTTTGTAGGTGACCAAATACTTATCTTCCACCATAATTTGCAAATAAATTCATATTGTTTTGTCTGTCATAGTTGAAGTGTACCTATGATGAAAATTACAGGCCTCTCTCATCTTTTTAAGTGGGAGAACTTACACAATTGGTGGCTGACTAAATACTTTTTTGCCCCACTGTATGTGAGCACTTGTTGCACAGCTGCTTTTCCTTCACTCTGTGGTCCAACTCATCCCAAACCATCTCAATTGGGTTGAGGTCGGGTGATTGTGGGGGCCAGGTCATCTCATGCAGCCCTCCATCACTCTCCTTCTTAGTCATATAGCCCTTACACAGCCTGGAGGTATGTTGGGTAATTGTCCTGTTGAAAAACAAAGGATAGTCCCACTTAGCGCAAACCAGATGGTATGGCGTATCGCTGCAGAATGCTGTGGTAACCATGCTGGTTAAGTGTGCCTTGAATTCTAAATAAATCACAGACAGCGTCACCAGCAAAGCACCCCCACACCATCACACCTCCTCCTCCATGCTTCACAGTGGGAATCACATATGCGGAGGTCATCTGTTCACCTACTCTGCGTCTCACAAAGACATAGCAGTTGGAACCAAAAATCTAACATTTGGACTCATCAGACCAAAGGACAGATTTCCACCGGTCTAATGTTCATTGCTCGTGTTTCTTGGCCCAAGCAAGTCTCTACTTCACACTTGTGTCCTTTAGTAGTGGTTTCTTTGCAGCAATTTGACCATGAAGGCCTGATTCACACAGTCTCCTCTGAACAGTTGATGTTGAGATGTGTCTGTTACTCTGTGAAGCTTTTATTTGGGCTGCAATCTGAGGTGCAGTTAACTCTAATGAACGTATCCTCTGGAGCAGAGGTCTTCCTTTCCTGTGGCGGTCCTCATGAGAGCCAGTTTCATCATAGCGCATGATGGTTTTTGCAACTGCACTTGAAGAAACTTTCAAAGTTTCCGGATTGACTCACCTTCATGTTTTAAAGTTGATAGGCTCAAACCCATTAAGAAGGAAAGAAATTCAAAAAATTTACATTTAACAAGGCATACGTGTTAATTGAAATGCATTCCTGATGACTACCTCATGAAGCTGGTTGAGAGAATGCCAAGCGTGTGCAACGCTGTCATCAAGGCAAAAGGTGGCTACTTCGAAGAATTTCAAATTTAATATATACTTAGATTTTTTTTAACACTTTTTTGCTTCCAACATGATTCCATATGTGTTATTTCATAGTTTTGATGTCTTCACTATTAATCTACAATGTAGACAATAGTCACAATAAAGCAAAACCCTGGAATGTGTCCATGTTTTTGACACAAAGCTCGTCTGCATTTCCTGCAGTGCAGGAAAATTCTCAGCAACAAAAGAGTGATCAAATTAAGGTCCTACATCTGTACTCAGTAACAATTGCCACTGTTTTCCAGGGAGTCCTGGGTTAAATAAAAACAACATGTTTTCTGTCTATCTTTCTACTAATCCCCCTCTGCTTCCTCTCTCTTCCAGTTCATGACCTATAAGAAGGGGATGATGCCCCTGCGGACAGACCGGTTCAGTGACCGAGTGCAGTTTGTGGGTAACCTGGAAAAGAACGACTTGTCCATCACCCTCTCTGATGTCCAGCTGTCGGACGAGGGCGTCTATAACTGCTACGTCCGTAACCCCCCCGACCGCATCCAGGGCCACGGAATCATCAACATGTTTGTCGTCACAGAATGTAAGGGCAGGGGGAAAGGCCGGGAGCAAGCAATAGCAGGGACAGGGGGCAAGTTACTGAGCAGTCTCTTCGCGAGCCTGAAAATAGTTGATCTCAGTGATTGATCGGTGGCATTCAGCGGTCATAAATGTAAGCCTTGTATGCTTTGAAGATCTACGAACATTGTGATTTCGTCAGACCGCATAGGCAGCAGCTCTATAGAGATGAGGTGGTAACTTGGAGTATAATAATAAAGTAAAGTAATGTGAGTAAATGATGGTTAATAAGTGAAAAGCAGTAATGGGCGGTCACTAACATCATAGGATTTTTATTGGCCGTTTTATTCTGTGTTGTTAGAGCATTCAACCCACATAAAGCATTGTGTAGTTATTGTTTTAAAAAAAAGAAAGTTGAAACCGAAAACCGGGATAATTATTTTTATAATAAAGCTTAATCCGAACCGACCTCAAAAAGCACTGATTGCTCAGCACTAATCTGTGGTCAACTGGTCCATCCATCCACCCTTTCCAGCTCATCTCTGGCCTTGTGTGCTAGCATGTCATTAATAAATGTACCCTGGTCTTGACATTCATTCATCCATACATCAATCCATTCACTCACCAATCCATCCCTCTATCCTTCAGTTCCTCATCTGCTTGTGTTTCTGTTCTCCCTTGGTCTCAACCTTCCTTCAGCCCAGGACGTGATGACTCAACACTATACAGCTTTTTACTTATTTACTTCCCGAGTGGCGCAGTGGTCTAAGTTACTGCATTGCAGTGCTAGAGGCGTCATTGCAGAACCTGGTTCATTCCCAGGCTTTATCACAACCGGCTGTGATCTGGAGTCCCATAGGGTGGCGCACAGTTGGCCCGGCATCGTCGGGGTTAGGGGAGGGATTGGCCAGGGGGGTAGGCCATCGTTGTAAATAAGAACTGACTTGCCTAGTTAAATAAAAAAACATGTAATACAAATATTGATGGGCGTGCCAACCCAGCTCACCTCAGAATCATTGCCTCTCACAAATGCTGGTCTCACACACATGTATGCATGATGACACACAAACACATAAAAGGGCATTGCTGTTTTTGTTTCCTCACACTGTGGTTTAATCAGCCCTTTGCCAACGATACACTCCATCTACAGAACTGTCTCACCTCCTCTTTCCTCCTCCTCTCCCCCTCCACAGTGCCTCCCCCGCGGGACTCGACCATAGCGGTTGCGATCGGGGCGTCAGTCGGCGGTGCGCTGGCTCTGCTCATCCTGTCCATGGTGGTGGTGAAGTGCATACGGCGTCACAAGAAACAGGAGCTCATCTCTGACGAGCAGAAGATGGAGGAAGAGGGCAAGCTGGATGCAGAGGGGGGCCCCGAGGAGGGAACCAAGTGAGATCCCCTCTTTGTTTTAACTTACCCATCCTCCTCTAGAATGTCTATCTCTTCCTCGACACCACTACAGATGTCGGATCTTAATTTCAGCCAGTTTGCTACAGCTGGAAAGTAATCCTGCAGCAACATGAAATGTGAATTATTTTGTGTGTTATAATTAATGGACATTTTTCTTGGATTTTACACATTTGTAATGAAAATTCAATTCTGAAATTTCTAAGTAGAAATTGCACACTTCAGAAACAGTTTTTAAACCTCAAATAAGTGTAACATGTCCCTGCATTGCAGGAAAGTTATCCTGCAACAGGGTGATCATGTTAAGATCCTACATCTGTATATTGTTTTACTCTCTAACTCTTTCTCAAGGTTGTGCAATTATAATAATGTGTCCCCTGATTTAGGCTATTCTCATTCTCTTTGTTTTCTCTTTGCTGCTTGTCCTTTTCTCTCTCTCTCTCTCTCTCTCATTTTCTGTCATCTACTCGAGGCAATGCTCTTGAGGCAAAACCCGGAGAGTCTTGAAATCCACTCTAATTCCCTGTCTCTTTCAGCTGTCCATAGTATGTGCACTGACAGGGTGGTCCATACTTTACACCTAACAGGCCATAACATTCTGGAATAACCCCAGAAACCTCACAAAATATAGATGTTATGGAAACACATTCCAGAAATATGTCCGGTGTAATGTATAAGTGGATTCATACATTTCTTTTGAAACCACCCTGGCTGTGGTTGAACAAAGCTGACAAATATCCCCTCTTCCCCTTCTTTTATTCTTCTTTTTTGTGTGTGTGTGTGTGTGTATGTTGAATGTGTGTTCCTGCGGGTATGTGTGTGCGTGTGCATGTGCGTGTATGTTTGTGTGTTTATATTGCCATGAGCCAGGCAGCTATAACCGGCCTGCATGGTCCTGGAGGCCCAAGGTTCGCTGGAGCCCAACCTCCTCCCTCACACTGGTAACAATCTGTGATTGGTGTTTTGTGCTGGTCATGTGACCCCAGTTAGCCAAGAAGAAGTGGCCACTTATTGCCTTCATCCTTTTTCCTTTGTCCCAAACCTTGCTGTTCATCCCTCTCTCTCATTACCATGTAATGGGAACTTCAAATTCTGTTTGATATTTAAATATGAGGCTCTGTCCTGACAATCTCAAAATAATAGTCTATCCTTGGCTCATTTCCTGTATGACCACTGATGTGAAAGGACGATAGATTAAATCAACGTGATCTCATGTGTCAGTGGTCATGAAGGACAGGTGACATGGAAAGGACTGTTGAGACACATTCTCACTCTCAACCTCAGTGCTGATCTCATCCAGTACAATGGTCAATCCTGTCCTGCCTTTCCCACTCTGGTCTGCTCTCCCTTCTACCTCTTTTCTACCTGATTATCTCTCTTCCGGGCCTTAGATCTGATCAGTTCTGATTCTGAAAGCCTGTAGGGCTCAAGCCTGACTTCAAACAAACACAGAACTTGTCTGCACAATTCTGTCGTCTAACATGATTTGCGGAGTTACACGTGCTCACTGCATCTCAAGTTAGAGTTTGTCCATTAGTTTGCACTCGTGTTTGTTTGACCTGACACATGGCTAGGTTCCAAGATGAATTTGGGTCCCGCTTGATTTGGATAGTCCGGATTTTCATGGTCATTCTATCAACAAACTGTCTGTTGATAAGAAACCTCTCGCTAAGGTTACGTTTAGGGTTAGGGTTAGGTTTAGAATACGGGTGAGGGTTAAGGTTAGATCTACGATTGGGATAAGCAGTTCAGTTTAGGGTTACGATAAGAGCTACGGTTAGGGTTAGAGATAGGGTTAGCGTTAGTTGAAATGTCTGTAGATAGTATGTAGAGCGTCTACAAAGAGACTATCCAAATGTGTGTGTCATAGCTTCTTCTTTTTTAAGCTATAGCAATCTACAGCCATGTCTCAGGTCAATGTGTTTGTGCGTTTTAACTAGGTTTTGAGTTACTAGTAGCTAACACATTTTCCACACTAACTCTATGAGATATCAACCCCTTCCTGTTTCTGCACAGTAGCTATTGATGTGCTTACATTGTGGTCCTAGCCAATGTGATACGGTGATGTGTGTGTGTGTGTGTTGCAGTCTGTGTTTTGATGTATGGGATTGTACAAGTTAGTATATGTCCCAACATTTCCCCCTGGTCTGACAGTGGGATGTAAATACTGTACAACAACAGTAGCATGGAAATCAGCTTAAAAACAAGTCACTGGTTGGCAAGACAACCAGTGCCTACTTTAGGAAGCACTGACCTAGATGTTTCAACTATCTTGTCTTCTACTCTTATGTGACTTTAATTCTGTGAGACATCTCTTTAGTGTGTTGGTATTAGGGGTGTTGTTTCCTTGCTAGGTGGATTTAATGTACTGTATGTACTGTATCGCTGAGCTCATATATATATATATCTCTGCTCTCTTCTTTCCCTGCCTCTCTGTTTCCGATGAACCATAACCTTCAGGAAAGCATTCCTGCCTGAAGATGTATAGTGACCCTTGCTTGAATCCTCGTCCAGCATCTGCCTCAGCCCACGCCGCCTCCCTTCCTTCCTCTTGTCCATCCAAACAAGATTGCAGTTATGGGAAGCCCCAGCCACCAGCCACGCCACCCACGCCACCCCTGCCTCTATCTTCAGTCAGTCTTATCTCCTCTCTTCTTCGACGGGGGGGCACAAAAGGTGTAGGAGACTAGTAGACGGCAGTCTCCAAACGACATTCCTCTTTCCCCTTTTTCTCGCTTGTGGTTTAGCTTAAGATAGAGATGTAAGACCTTAATTTGATCCCCCTGTAGCAGCATAACTTTCCCACAATGCAGTATGTTTAAAATGTGTATTGTATTGGAGGTTTTAAAAGGCTTCTGAAGTTTTCCCTAATGGAAAATGCATCAACTCTTAGAAAAAGATCAATTCATTCTAATCCACATAATCATTCACATTTCCTGTTGCTGCAGGACTATTTTCCTGCTGTAGAAAACTGGCTCAAATTAAGATCCTACATCTGTAGCGTAAATGGATGGTTTGACACCCGTGATTACTGGGAAAGATCCTGCTCTCTCTTTCTCTCTCTCTCTCTCGCTCTCTCTCGCTTTCTCTGTATCACTCTCTTAAATTGTTGTCTTCTAACTTGCCACACCATTGGATAGCAAATGATTTACTTCCAAATCATATAATTCTCTCTCGCTCTCGCTTGCTCTCGCTCGCTCACTCTCTCTCGCTCTAATTTTCTTGCTCTATCACATTACTTAGCGATGCATAATGGCTGGGGCAAAAAAGTTCCCTTTTTTTCTGACAGCTCGTGTGTGTGTGTGTCCAAATTCTACCTTTCTGTGTGGGAATGGTGTGGGTGGATTTTTGGCTGTGTGTGTTAGTTTTTATGTACAGGGTATAAGCTGAATGACCTTCAGACGTAACTACGAGCAGTGTGGGTGTATACACGTGTGTGTGTGTGTGTGTGTGTGTGTGTGTGTGTGTGTGTGTGTGTGTGTGTGTGTGTGTGTGTGTGTGTGTGTGTGTGTGTGTGCAGTGTGTGTGTGTATGTGTGTGTGTGTGTGTGTGTGTGTGTGTGTGTGTGTGTGTGTGTGTGTGTGTGTGTGTGTGTGTGTGTGTGTGTGTGTGTGTGTGTGTGTGTGTGTGTGTGTGTGTGTGTGTGTGTGTGTGTGTGTGTGTGTGTGTGTGTGTGTGTGTGTGTGTGTGTGTGTGTGTGTGTGTGTGTGTGTGTGTGTGTGTGTGTGTGTGTGTGTGTGTGTGTGTGTGTGTGTGTGTGTGTGTGTGTGTGTGTGTGTGTGTGTGTGTGTGTGTGTGTGTGTGTGTGTGTGTGTGTGTGTGTGTGTGTGTGTGTGTGTGTGTGTGTGTGTGTGTGTGTGTGTGTGTGTGTGTGTGTGTGTGTGTGTGTGTGTGTGTGTGTGTGTGTGTGTGTGTGTGTGTGTGTGTGTGTGTGTGTGTGTGTGTGTGTGTGTGTGTGTGTGTGTGTGTGTGTGTGTGTGTGTGTGTGTGTGTGTGTGTGTGTGTGTGTGTGTGTGTGTGTGTGTGTGTGTGTGTGTGTGTGTGTGTGTGTGTGTGTGTGTGTGTGTGTGTGTGTGTGTGTGTGTGTGTGTGTGTGTGTGTGTGTGTGTGTGTGTGTGTGTGTGTGTGGTGTGTGTGTGTGTGTGTGTGTGTGTGTGTGTGTGTGTGTGTGTGTGTGTGTGTGTGTGTGTGTGTGTGTGTGTGTGTGTGTGTGTGTGTGTGTGTGTGTGTGTGTGTGTGTGTGTGTGCAGTGTGGGTGTATACACGTGTGTGTGTGTGTGTGTGTGTGTGTGTGTGTGTGTGTGTGTGTGTGTGTGTGTGTGTGTGTGTGTGTGTGTGTGTGTGTGTGTGTGTGTGTGTGTGTGTGTGTGTGTGTGTGTGTGTGTGTGTGTTTGTTTGTTTGTTTGTGTTTTAGTGTTTTAGTGTGTGTGTGTGTGTGTGTGTGTGTGTGTGTGTGTGTGTGTGTGTGTGTGTGTGTGTGTGTGTGTGTGTGTGTGTGTGTGTGTGTGTGTGTGTGTGTGTGTGTGTGTGTGTGTGTGTGTGTGTGTGTGTGTGTGTGTGTGTGTGTGTGTGTGTGTGTGTGTGTGTGTGTGTGTGTGTGTGTGTGTGTGTGTGTGTGTGTGTGTGTGTGTGTGTGTGTGTGTTGTGTGTTGTTTGTTTGTTTGTGTGTGTTTGTGTTGTGTTGTTTGTTTGTGTGTGTTTGTGTGTGTGTGTGTGTTTTGTTTGTTTGTTTTTTGTTTGTTTGTTTGTTTGTTTGTTTTGTGTTTTAGTGTCAGTGTCTTTCCTTCAAACTCAGAGTCTCCCTTAATGGAGAAGCCAGGCATGATTTTATCAGTAGTCAACTCTTCTGTACCCTTGCTTCAATATGATATTTTAGCCTGTGTTGCTTGCTCATACATCGAAACAACACACATGTGTATCGCTATGAATGAAGCTAGTACAATATCATACATAAGCATGACATTTTTTTGCACACATTAAGACGGGCACAATTCTGTCTACAGTGGATGGATCATTAATGGTCTGACATTATATACTAACTGACATTGTACAAAAAAAACAATCCCCAAATGATGTCCCCCTTTTGTCCACGTACAGTAACCCTTACACAACACCTGAATGTCCGGCCCTAGTTGGTCGTTGACACTCAAATGAGCACACAGACACATTGACTATACGTGATCCAACACATAAGCTTCAAACACCACATGCAGCCGTGTAGCTGTTTTGCACACCAGAAGTCCACACGCCGAGGCCTACACATACATAAAAGCTGAGCACTTTCAGGGAAAACAGAAAAAAAAGTACAATAGAGAAAAATTTATATCGGATACATATATTTATACGTTTTGACCAAATACCAAGCTGTACTCTAGAGGTGTGCTTTTGTCGCTATTTACGTGTGGTCCTCACTTTCTTAAACTATCAATGTTGGAATGTATGAGGCCTCTCTCTTCTGAGGTAATTGATCTTGGATGTTCTTTGGATGTTACATATTTAGCTATATTAGTATTGCACTGGCTGTGAATGTATTTGGGAGACAACGTGAGATGTCCAAGTTGACGTAGCAACTACTTAATGAAATTAACATACAATCAATCATTCCACTTCTCTCCCATTGAATTTCAAACTACCTTCACAGATGTAGGGCTTACGTTACATTATCACACAAGTATTGTAATGTATGTAAGTCTGTGAAGAATCACACAAAGTATAAACTGTGGATTTGCTAAACAATATCACAACCTTAAAATAGTAACATTTATTTATTTTAGTGACAATTTGTCAAATGTTACCTTCATTTGCTCCTTGTGTTTAAATGTCTTGGCTTTGTATTTTCCAACAGACAGTGTTGGGGGAGCAGATAGCCTATGGGAGTGTGACTTTAGGTATGACTGGGTGCCTCTGGTGTTGTCTGATGTGGTTTTAAGGCCTAAAGCCGGGGGCCACGCTGATTCTGTGCCCAGGAGTGCCCTACCTCATCTGGAGACAGTCTCGCCCTGTCTTTGCAATGGGCACTGCATTCATAGTCTGCCTTTACGTTATTCACTGCTAAAGCTTCTTTCTTGCACACTTTGTTTCTTATTATTTGTCTCCTCAGATCCGTCCTAGTTTAGATTTCATTTGATTGAGTATTGTATTTTGACATTGTTGAATTTTGTACCACGCAGTTATGTAATTTGTACTTTATGATGTGACTTTGTGGTTGTCCTAGCTGTTGACGTTGTGGTAGCCATCATTACTTGGTCTTTGGTAAGTTGGCCTAAGTTTGGGGAGCTCACGTCTGAAAGATCATTCATTTAACAGTGGAAGGTCAATGCTGATCTCCACTTGTAGGGTTTACAAGTGGAGATCTAGAATGACTTCATTACTAATTACTATATTAATGAATTCAACTTCTGTGCAATTGTGACTGTGGTGTTAATCAGTTTGTATGGAGTCTGAGACATCAGCTAGATGCATGGTTAGAAGTCTGGGAAGTGTGTTGTCCTAACCAGAGAATATATATCTAGGTCACAATCAGACTTAATTTCCAAAGTAATGATGGTACCTCAAGAATTAACCCCCCAAAAATGATCATTTAGATTGTACTGTATTTTATACACGAACTCACACACACAGTGCTACCGATGGCTAGGGGACAAAGCACATGATCCGAGAAAAAAAAATGTGTCGCCTAATGAAATCAACATGACCTCCATTTCTCCTGTCACTCACTCTGACATCTCCGCTGGAGTCCTGAATGCTGGGTAGCTAGCTGGAATAGTAGTGGAGGTCCCGGAGTTTCCCCTGTCTGTCTCTGTGGGATCATGCATGTTTTTACTGCAGTGTTCCTCTGTGACGCATGGCTCTAACCAGGCCCTCTCGCACCGGACACCCGAAATGCTTGCACTGCACTGTGTCTCTAAGAATGAGCTGTAATCAATATTGTATTTTGAAATAAAAACGAGTACATAAATATTACAGTGTGCATTTTATTGTCAGCAAATTAGCTCTAAAACTGCAGCGTGGAATTACTACTGGTGAGAAGGGGTGATTAATGATAGCATGGAGTGAAGTGTGGAGGCTGTAAGGAGGCTGGGTTGTGGCCAATGCACCAGCGTGCTGCGTGTAGCTACTACCATTGGGCAGCACTGTAGAAACATCCAAAGACTTAATCTTGCTGGGCAGAGGCGGGGGGGGACTGTGACTCAAACTGCAGATAGATATTCTCTCTCTCACTCTACACTTCCATTTCTCTCCCTCTGGCTCTCTTAAAGTGAGACAAATAGAGGGAGGAAGGTCAGCTTGTCCGCTGGAGCCTGGAGAAGAAGGGAGGGGGGAAGGCGGAGGGAAAGAGGAGGAGAGGGACAGAGGATGAATGTGTAATACTCGTAGTGCAGATATCTGGGTCTCAGTGGGAGGGTTCTTAATAAATAGGCCTGGCGGGGGTTTAGATCACAGCAAGGTCAAAAGGTCACTGCAGATTGAGGCTTGATAAGCCAACTGAGGGGTCTTCGGCACAGACAGGATTGAAGGGGACAAATTAATGCTCACAAACTCAGTTATAGACACACACAAGTACTCCGTTGCACAGGTCAAATCCTACTCAGACATACTAGGTCAAAAATGCCGCAGCTGCTGTCCAGTGCCAGCAATTATATCACCTCAGCCGTTTGCCCTAGAGTCAGTTAGGTATAGGTGTGTGTGTGTGTGTGTGTGTGTGTGTGTGTGTGTGTGTGTGTGTGTGTGTGTGTGTGTGTGTGTGTGTGTGTGTGTGTGTGTGTGTTGAGGTGTGTATTTGTGGAAGGAGAGGGAGCTGCCAACACTAAAAGCTGGAGTATTTTGCCAGGAGTGTATTACTGAAACAGTTAAAACTCCTAAATAGCCGTCAGTAAATCTGGTCTCAGAATATACAACTCGGAAGACCATAGCCAAGCTATTTATTGGTTTCTCTATGGGTATCTTAACTGCATTACATAACACACAATATTTATAATTCCTCCAGCTCTCCAGTCTTCAGCTCTTAAGTCATCATCCCATTGGAGTTATTCTCTCTTTCTCTTTCCTCCGCTTCCCTTTAAAACACCTCCTCTCAATTCCGTGAAATCCTGATCAAGAGAAATCGAGCTCATCTGAAAACCGGTCTGAAGCCTGTATTTAGTTCCTGTTAGTCATGCTGATTATAAAAGACATACCTCAACAGAACTGGGTCTGATGAGAGCCACATACTGAATACTAAGCCCAATGATGAATTCAAGTTATTCTTTTCACAAACTGAAATAATATATGTACTTTTCAGTCTCAGAGGAAAGTACTATTTCCTTTTAAAGTTAGATGGAATAGTTCCAAACCGCTCTTGAGAAATATTAACAATGAGCGTCAAAACATTTAATAGTTACAAACTTACCCAGACACATACATGACTGTTGCTTCTCAGTGCTAGACCAGATTAGTCTTACCCACTTGAGAGAACTCCATGTTGTGGCCTATTGAGGAGGTTCAGCTCCGTTGTGGATTACTCTGGCTGGTTCGTGAAGAAATAGCCCAGTCGCAATTGATCATGAAAATAGTCAACCCCACATGAGTCCTAGCCTCCTCTTCCCCAGAGTACCAAGGCCCTGGGCAGGTCTGAAGAAGCCTCCCTAGAGAACATGGTGGTGGATGCTGGAACTGTCGACAGAGGACACATAACCACCTGGACCCCAGCCATTTCAAAACAGATATCTGACTGCAGTGTTTAAGCAAAGCCAGCAACCTGGACTTCCGAACACCTCCTGAATGATACTGTTAAACTGCTTTTAAAAACAACCACGGCAGTGTATCTTTACTTGTCTAATCTTGAAGATTACGGTGTTGTCAAATTGTTAGTGGGGTTAGCCATCAATGCACATAACAACTTACCCATCACAAGCATAACAGCTCGAATCCACCATGATGACCTGACAGGACACATAGTGGTACATCCTGTCTTGCAAAAAAAAAGATTATGTCTACTCCCCAAAATGCATTGTGCCCATGCGACGATTGCGTCCAAATTGTGGCGGATCGTGTCCATCAGAAAAAAAAGCTGCGACTCTTACAGCCCAGATGTTTTCATTTGAGTGCCGTGCCAAGATAGATCAAACATGTTGATCCTGGCATTAAATCACCGGTCAGATTTCTACGTCAGTCAAATCGTCAGATGTTTGGGTCAATGGTTGCCCCCCCCCAAAAAAAAAACATCAGTGGAAAAAAATGTCACGCTGATGTCTCACAGTAGCCCGTCATGGAGTTATTGAATCTCTGACATGCTGTACTCCATTTGCTCGACTACAGTCATACGGACTCCAACGTCTAAACACACCAACGTGAACGCCGCAGTCCTGTTTCTCGGGCTCTTAATAGCCATACTCGTCACTCTCACTTGAGACAGGTCTTTTCAATGATGCACGCCACAAACGGAGGTTATCGGCTGAATGCGGTTTACATACATTGCACTGTGGTAATAACATTCCATGCAAATTCTTACTATCCCGCATAAAAGCACACCACGTGGTGCTGAAAAGGAAGATGCTGAAGTTATCTTGAGAGGTTGCTTACCGTAAGAATACAAAGTTTATGTTTTTTACGGGCCTAATTCACGACATACTGCAATACTGCCCCTTCAACAGCTAACTGCAATAAAGCAAGTAATACCTCTATCAGAACTTATAGGTACACACAGTATTGCTCCTTACCCAATGATGCCACTGCCAGCCGGTACACAAGAACATATCATTTGGATAAACTACCTCCAGAACCAGTCATCATTTTATTTTACTCCACACGCATAGCAATCGCCCATTCACACACACACACACACACACACACACACACACACACACACACACACACATTTGATCACCATCACACGATGCAAAACACTGAACGTACAGCAGTAGAACTACAATTAGGAATGTGTGGCTACAACACCTTTCACCTTTGCCACAACATAGTGGTTCAGAACTTCAGACAAGACGGTCACTCACCTTGTCAAGGTCCCCGTGGCGGAAAACAAAGAAATAAAACAACCTCACGGACACCACACGTACAAAACAAAGAGTAAACGAAGAAGCAAAAATGAGAAACTACGGCCCAACCTATCTTCATCCGTGTCCTTGCATATAGGCCTTACTCTGAGCTCTGTACATGCACTGGCTGCTACGAGGAAGAGAGAACGTGTGTGTGTGTGATAGAGAGAGGGAGGGGGAGAAGCAGAGGGTGGACGGGAGGAAGGCAGGGAGAGAGGGATGGTGAGGGAAGGGGGGGGGGAGCAGCTCTGTCCTCCTTTCCTTTCTATGTCTCCCTGAGTTCTTACTGGGATGGCTAAGGTCACAGTTCTAAATCTCAGGTAGGCGAGGCTCGATGCACCATTTTACCTTTGCAAAGGGAGGGGACATAGTGAAGGCAGAGACCGAGAGGGACGGAATGATCGAGAGAGACTAAGGAGCGTGAATGCTAGGTCAGGGCTGAGCATTCTATATGCGTAAATGTCTCTGAAGACTTTCCCTCCTCTGTCTCCCCTCCAGCTGTCCTCCAATCATGTCCTCCCTCGCTTCCCCTCCCCTCCCCTCTGCATCCATCCGCTGCCCAACCCTCCCCTCCTCTCTCACTCTGAGTGTTGCTTCATCATGCTCCCCTCAGTCACAGTAGTAGAGGGAAGCAAATCCCTTTCTTGTCCGTCCCACCACCATGTTGTTCTGTCCATAGAATTACAGACAGTCATTTCCTATGATCACTATGGTTCCCTCTCCTCAGCACCCAGTGCTTTACTCTTCGCTCAGTCTCCAGGTGAGGGGCATCTGTCAGCGATTTGGTGCAGAGTTATAGTGGAGTCAGGCGCAGGACACAGGTATTGAGTAACACAACTGAGTTTACTCAAAGAATCAAGCAAAATTCCAAATAGGAACATACAAAATACACTCGCACAAAACACAACCACTAACGACAATAAACAATCGCGGACAGAACAGAAATGTATGCCAGAGGGTTAAATAAGGAACGTGATATGAGAATGGAAACCAGGTGTGTGTGTAATACAGACAAAACAAAACGAAACTGAAAGATGGATCGGTGGTGACTAGAAAGCCGGGGACGTCGACCGCCGAACACCACCCGAACAAGGAGAAGGGCCGACTTTGGCGGAAGTCGTGACAGCACCTCTATGCGTTTCTTTCTCATACTCCACAGGGCTCCATCGTGTGCTTCAGAAATCCAAATGTTACGTTTGTCCCGTTTAAGTCCAGCGACAGCGACAGCGCACAAGGACAGAGTTCTGAATCCCGGGAACTCTGTGTTGTTTTCCTTGCTCCAAGTCATGAGAGCTATAGATACTAGGGCACGTATCATCCACTATAGCCACTCTCTTCACTGTCCGTTCCCCAAAAATATACTCCCTAAACTGTTTTCATTTATACCCTATCGCCATTCCAACCATCCCGCCACACGCCATGGTCTCACCTATCCCGTCTCGACCGCCCGACTCCCCTCCCTCCTTCCCTTCCTCTCTCCCCTATCTCACATCTCTCTGAGTTGATAGCAGTCACACCCGCCCTCCGGGTCCTCTGCCTAGCGCTATACTGCAGACTACATAATGGGAATTTCTTCCCTTCCCAATTCCCACCCGCCCCTCTTCCTCAACACACATGATGCTGCAACATCTAGCCCAAGGTCACATCGTCCTGAATTCAGAAAGACTACGCGTGTGTGTACACACGTGTACGTGCACATGTGTTTTATGTGTGTGTGGTGGGAAGGTGCAGACTCATGAATCCGTCAATCCCACCAGGAAACGTGTCACTTCTACAGCACTGTCACTGCCTGAGTGAAGATGCCCCTATCAAACCACTCATGAAGCTCCTTACGTCCGTCATCAGTGAAAACTATTTCATTGTGGTGAACATGGTGGTTTTATTTATATGGAACGATGAATTATTCAAGAAGATGATCCACTGCTGATGTGCTAATGTAATGTGTTATGTGAGGAATGTGAGTGTTTTCATAATAATCAATTCAATTAACACACACACAGTTATATTCATTATTGCTGTGAATTCTGCTCTATTATTGGACTGCACCTGGCAAAGTTTCCTCTATATACATTAATCATCGAAAGATTTATTTACAAACAAATTATGGAGTCACCTTCCCCGGGAGACCCTTGCATTGCGTGCTACACACACGCAAGCACGGAAGCATGCACGCAAGCACACATGTGCACTGACAAACTCACACACACACACACTTCCCATGCCAGGGTGAAAGCTGTTCTCAGATCAAGGTTGACATCATGCTGAATGACAAGCATCAATCACCTCATATAGAGCAGCTCTCACACACACACACACACACACACACACACACACACACACACACACACACACACACACACACACACACACACACACACACACACACACAGCCCTTTACACACTCAAGACTAGTAGTCGGAAGGACTGTTGCAGTGTATGAGAGTGCCTTTATCAAAGTGGGGATGTTCGGCTACAATATTACTCAATATTTAGCGTTTTTGTTGGCATCCCCATTTACATGACCTTTGACCCTTGCCCCTCTGGATTCTGTCATGTGAACCCTCATAGGTCAATTACAGAGACTTTTCTTAAGGGGTCTCTGTACCTCTCACCTTGCCGCACCCCTCATCTCCACACCCCTCTCACACACCCACACCCCTCATCTCACACAACCTCCCCAGGCATCAAGCACCCACTGCCATGGGAATGGGTGACCCGACACCTACTCCCACTCAACCGGTGACAGGTGGTGGAGGTCACGCATTCAGGGCCCTCAATCATATGGGTGACAGGGGTGGGGGTGGGAGAGAGGCAGAGCGCGAGGCAGGGGCAGTCAAGTTCAAAGCAACTTGTACAGGACATTTTGTGCGTGCACACGGAAATCAGTCAACGTGGTTGCGATTACGACAGCCTTTCTTAAACGTTGGTTATTTTAGTGGTGTTTTCTGATTTCGTCATTATTTGGAGAGTTTGTTGACGGAGTGAAACGCGTTTGTGATAAAGTATCGTCAATGCTGCTGCAGAAACAACAGATGCGACAGAGATGTTTTGGCAGGACTATGAAGACCCATACAATCTGAACATGTGTCACTAATGGCATGTTACTGGGCATGCATGCACATCAATTATCTGGCATGGCATCTGATCTGGTAGTTGACCTCAGTGACTTCACTGGTCACAGCCTGCATTGCAGGAACCCCTCGGTTTTTAAAACTCACAGAGAGAAAAAATGAACTCTCTTTGTTCGAAATCCAACTGGATTGAACAAGAACTGATTGAATGGTACATGTAGGGGGAATTAGATGAGTCATGGAATGGTACATGTAGGGGGAATTAGATGAGTCATGGAGACAAAACACAAGTGTGTGTGGCTAGGTGAAATAAAAACAGCTTTCAAGGAAAAGTCATTATTCTAAAATATTTGGAAAGTTGATGGAGAGTGGTGGGAGGTGATCCAGGATGGAGGGGGGTATAGATGGCAGTGTACCCAGAGAAACCCTCCTAAACCCGGCAACGGGCGCAGTGATAGACAGGGTGGGTTGCAGGACCCTCTAGTGTGAGATAGCCCCCAGATGCAATCAGGCTGAAGGTCCCCATTCAACTCCTCTCCTCTCCCATCCCTCCCCCTCCCCTCTTTCCCTCCAGCTCGCTCACTCTGTCCTCCATGCCTCTGCTGCAGTGGCTCTCCCTCCCCGCTCATTCCTCCCTGTGCCGGCTAGGGAGACACATACCGCCTGCTGCCTGCTGCCTTTCTGCCTGAGCTCCAGGCTCTGCTGTCCTCGCCGCTCCCTCCCCCCACATGCAGCTCTCCGTAAGGGGCAACGCTGACATTCCCCGACTGCCTCCACAGCTCCATTGCTCTGCGGTGCAGATGCTCGCTCTCTCTGAGTGAGTTTTTTTCCCTCTCCTCTGCTTGCTCTAGCTCTCAGGCTGAGGGATTCAGCAGATAATCAGTGTGTCGGCGAGTGAGAGTGAGCGACTGAAGCAAAGAGAGAGAGAGAGAGCCTGGATCAGGTGCAGGAGCATTCCCTTCGTCTGTCTCTTTCTGTTACTCTCTCTTTCTGTCTGTCTCCAGCCTGGCACATACAGAAGGGTAGACAGGACTCATAATCCAGGAATAAGCCATCAATTCACTCTTCTTCTCTGGGACTCACCGCAAAGGAGGGAGAAGAGGAGGGAGACAATCACAGCAGGACTTTGCAGACTGACAAGTCTTGCGTTTTTATTTCTTTGCTCGCTCTGAGCCCACCTCACCCTGCCCCTCCCCTCTATCCCACCCGCACCCCTGCTTGCTCCAGCCAACACACACACACACACACCCAGAGTGTGTATCCAGGGGAGGACTGACAGACATACAGATAAACAGACGGACTGACAGATTGCCAGACGGACCCAGTAGGATATGGAGTCCAAAGGAAGCGGCAGGTTCACTATGTCCAGGTGTTTGCGCTCAGGAGACACCATCCATGCAAGTGTTGTCATCACACTTCTGCTCGGTGAGTCCAAAAGCTGACTTTATACTGGCATTTTTCGTCTCCTCTCTCTAACTCTCTCTTGCTCTATCCCTTTATCTCTCTCTCTCTCTCTCTCTCTCTCTCTCTGCACCCGTCTCCCTCCATCTACCCCTGGGGTGCCAGCCAAATCACTGCAGGTTCTGCCGAGCTTGCAGAAATGTGTCCGACGCCGGAGGACAGGGTTGCATACTTATTTACTTGTTGCTTGTAAGGCGGGGGTTTATTTTCTTACACGGCTCATGCTTTTCTATATCGGGAGACTCAGAGTCATGTGTTTTAGCCAGGTCAGGGCAGCAAGTGCTGCATCTTGCTATTTCACTAAGAGAGTGAGTGGAGGGGATGAATTTGAGATAGAAAGGCGTAGATCCAGAGTCAATAAGAGGATGCCGGTAACAATGGATCCTGATTAGCGCATGTGGAATTATGGGCACTGCCAATGGACCCTGCCAAGTCAATGAGTGTCATAATGTCCAATGTTTACATCTTTAGGGGGGAATGGTCCATGGGACAAGACAATATTCATCTAGATGAGGCAGTGGGATGGAATTTGTCGTGTGAGGAACACAGTGTAGTTGTCAAAAGACAGCCCTTTACGCTGTCTTCTCATCAGAGGAACCAGCGATGCAGATTCAACTACGCACTTCATTCTGTCACGGTACATTTACACATATCACTTCATCTGGGACATATTTAACTTGTACAGCTGATGGGGTGAAGTGTAAGGTCTTACTACAGTGAGGGAAGTGTATAGGAATATATGGAGGAATATCTTATTTTGGGGGAAAATATATTTTTGGGGAAAATATCTTTTTGGGGAAAAATATATTTAAATACATATTTTTTAAAGTCAGATAATGAGCAGGCTGGATCAATCACTACTCAAATCATAAGATATCCATCCATTCACATTCTCCTCAGTTTTCGTCCTGCAATCTGTTTATTATCCTTTTAACGTGTTTCGTTTAGCTATGTACAGACTAGTGTGACCACTTAACAATGATCCAACAACCACATGGTACCCTACATTTGTATGTCTGGGTGATATGGTATATTATGATGCACATTGCTCTATAGGTTTGCTTTGTAGTAGAGTACCTGACTGCTTTCAACACATAGTGCTGTACAATGTACAGTAATACAATATAGTTACTCAAGCTTTAGACCAACTAAATCCCATGTATTTGAGAATCCACACATGATCATACAGTTTGTTAACGCTAATTGTTAGCACCTGCTGTAATATGGACACAATTCTTAGTGGGGTAACCCTAAGACTCCTCAGCATCTTTTGAGGTGAGTGCCTTATTGGCACTGACATCAACCCGCCAAACAAATAAGAGCAAGGTCACAAGATTGCACAAAACATCTTAAAGCAAGTTTTTGAATCTAAATTAGCATACGATTCTAAGGAGGCTAACACAGCAGAAAGCTACTGATAATAAATAGGCTTTTCATTTGCATATTTCTTTGAGATGGAATGTGACATGATATTAGATTAGATTATAGGACGTCCCTGTTAAGTAGCCTCTCTTATCTGTGTGTATCCACGGCCAGTTTTCTCTGGATTCTCTGCCCGGCGGCTCTCCTTTGCTCTGCGTCAAGGTGAAGTACAGGCTATAATACTACGATAGGTCTTTTTTTTTTTACAGTTGGGGGGGTGGGGGGGGTGAAGGGTTAATGTGCATGTTCGTATATAAACCCCTAGCGTATGGTGGATGGTTTAACCTCCAACGAAAAATATTGGGTTCCAGGCCTACAGTAGGGCAAGCCAACACCCCCCCCCCCGAGCCATCCATCAGAGACCAGGGAAGGATTTATAATGTTGTTGGCATGTTTGTGTGCCTGTATGTCCCATATAATATCATTAGATCCTATGGTCATTCTACATTGGCAGAGTGGAGAGAGAGACTACTAGACTACAGTATGAGAGATGTTAGCTGGTAGACTTGTTCTTTACATCAGGTGATGGATAGAAGGTCAGGGAATTAGGACATCCTAGTTGCACATCAGAATGTAGCCAAACACAAAACACAAAAACATGAGGCTTGAAGATGCACTCTCAAACTTTAGTATAATTTCAGCCAGTAGTTTTGAAAGTGATGCTCATGAGCCAACTGTGGTCCCCGTTTTGTGTGTACTACGTCATCCAATTGTGTACTATGTCATCCATTTCATATGATACATTACGTCCTGAATTTCTTTCCTTTTTTTTGCAATTTGTATTAAGTTACAAATCCAATTTGTACTATATGTTACAAATTTTTTGTGCTTAATTAAAGATGCAATATTTAACTTTTTGGGCGAACTGACCAAATTCACAAAGAAATGTGAGATTTGTCATTCTCGTAAAAGCAAGTCTAAGAAGTGGTAGATCTGTTCTATGTGTGCTATTCCTATGCTTCTTGTTCTTAAGTGTAGTTTTTTGCGTCTTTTACTTTCGGTTCTGTACACCAGCTTGAAACAGCTGAAACATTTTTTAACGTGATGGGGACACATGATCCCCTTTGGGATCACCCCCCATCCCCCCTGAGCTGTAATGTGGCGCAGGGAACGCAAGAAATAATCCAAAAATATTTAACCTCCACAGAATCGCTTGAAAAATGGCTCAAATGAAAGATAAAGAAGTTATTTATCTACCCAGCAAGTCAGATTTCTAAAATGTTTTACGGCGAAAACATAGCACATATTTATGTCCAACCACCACTGCATACATACCTCATTAGCTTAGCCAAGTAGGAAAAAATATGCAATCAACAAACGCAGGATTAAAAGAAAAATCATTTCACTAACCTTTTGAAATCTTCATCAGATGACAGTAATATAACATGTTACACAGTACATTCATTTTTTTTTCAATAATATGCAATATATATCCATAAATCTCTGTTTACAATTATGCATCGTTCAAAAAATGCTACTGCAATGTCAGGAGAAATAAAATAGCTCCGGCAGATAACGTCAGCTAACAAGGAATACACATCATAAACTTTGACTAAATATGCATGTTTTACATATGTATGGCAAGATAAACTTCTTCTAAATGCAATCGCTATGTTACAATTATTTTTAACGTTACATTTGGCGTTCACAAGGCTATAATAGAGAGTCAGCGCTCTCATTTAGCATACTGACTCCTCTATCTTGGAGTCGACAGAAACCCAAAATGAAGACATAAATATTCCCTACCATGGCTGTTCTTCCTTCAGAAGACCTGGAAGGGTTAATACTCACCAAGTTAGCGTTCAGTTGTCTTTCCGTTCTCAAACTAGACACTTTTCGGTCGAAATGTATGCAAATTTCAAGTGGATGCGCACCAAAACGTCGAAAGTATACATTATATTTCGAGTAAACTTGTCAAACTATGTTTATAATTAAGCCTTAACATGTTATAAAGGTCTACAGCAATCGTGAGGGCGTTCAGAGAAACACACGTTGTTCAGTCCATCCTGAGGGAAAGAGAGAGAAATTTCCCAGCTCCCATTGGTGAAACTTTTTTTTTGCATCACCGGGACGTTTGGGCACGCTGAACGTCTCGTGAGCGCGCGATTCTCACAGTTACACGCCTCATCGAAAGCAGGCTTCACGCTGAAGACGTAGAAACTGTTTCCATGGTTATAACTGCTTGGGAAGTGTGTATACGATGACATCAAAGTGGTGGCAACTTTTTCCATTACAAGAGAGACTTTGGGAGAATGCATGCCCTGAGACTTCTGCTTTACATAGAGACAAAATTTAAACGGTTTTATAAGCTTTAGAGTGTTTCCTATTCGATAATAATTTTTATATGCATATATTAGCAACTTTTGACAAAAATTTATCATGGTTTATATGGGTGCCGAATTCCTCCAGAAGGGGCAGTATTCTATTGAACAAATATTTCACAGCAGTTTAGATGGTACTTTGATTGTGGTGTATATCGTGGCTCCTCCCCTCTCCCACTCTCTCTCCCACCTCAGGTTTTACAGAGGTCATAAATTCCTGGTAGAAACTCTCTTTGCTGCCATGGAATATTGAGAGGAAAGAAACCTCTGGGAGACTAAAGCGCTTCACTGGCCAAAACTCCTAATCCATAACATTTCAGAATTAAACAATATTTCTATTTTTGAGAATGTGGGAATGGTCCGTGGGTATTTTATGTCAAAGATGTTTTATTTTGTGACATCAGGAAGTAGGAGGCAGTAGGACACAATAACGATATCTCTGGAAGTGTACATTCCTCAGTTATTAGTTTTCTACCTGAATGTTGTGTAAAATATATGATTCAATATGAAACTATTTGTGAGAAGATGTAATGTGATGTTGACCTTTTAAACAAGATGCTTGTTTAGGTATAAAGTTTTAACTAGCCAGTGGTCATGCCCCCGTGACGCCAGACATTACATTAGGCATCATGGTACAGCCTCTTCTTCTATAAAAAGCAACTTCAGACAACATTTACATTAGACAGCGTGCAGTGGTGGCAACACCGCTGACAAACGGTTTAAAACTTCAAGACCAGAAAAGCATGAAGCGGTGGCTACATGTTGGAATGGTTAAGAAATCTACAAACTAAAGTCAGAGAACATCAAGACAGAGTCCCCACGTTGAAATGACTACAACACGATAGACCATGAGACCAGAAGAGTATGGAGTGGTAGCTACATGTGAAATGGTTAAGAACTACAACTCTACAGGCCGAGGAGACCATACAGCATGTAGCGTTGGTACATGGCTAGAAATTGTGAAACTCTAAACCATTTCCACAGCAGGAGCAAATCTTAGACGAGGCCTTTTCAGTCTGTAGCTGGAAATGTACATAGCCTAGGACGAAGAATACGACAACCGCCGAAACACCTATTCTCTGCGACAACATGGGTACGCCTGACGTATCCATTAGGAACGCAACCAGAGGCTTTTCTGTCGACTCTCTCCAGCAGATGGACCGGCGACCACAGAGAGAGACAACAAGACATAAGCACGTAAATATGTCAATTGCAATTTCTTTTCGAATGAGCGGTATTAGCCATTTCTATGGGTATAGATATCAGCTATGAGTCTCCAACACTTGAGCATTCCACACCCCCTTTCCTTTGTCTACCAAGCCGTCATATCGGTTTCGTCCACTAGGGACTTTTCCTTGGTTCATGTTTAGTACCCAATGCATAACTAATGGTGTGTTTATCATGCATTTCTGTGATTGATTAAGTTCGTTATAGAAAATAAATAATTAAGCGAATTTGTATGTCGCTGATTCATGATTCTATGCTAGGGTTCGTTCAGATATCCAAGGGTTTGCGACATTCAGTAATGACACTGATGAAGTACAATTCATTAATAAGCGACTGTTTTGATGATATATGAAAATATCTGAAGAGTTGTATTTGGGAAAATTACACAATACAAACAAAAACAATCTGTGGTGCCCCGACATTCTATTCAATTAAAGTTACATGATTAGTTTAATCACGTAATTAAAACACACATAGAGGGGGAAAAAACACCTTTATTTAACCAGGTAGGCCAGCGATTGGTAAGCTGCTCTGACTGCTGACGCTTATAGTTAGTGAGTTAGATATAAGTCTCCAACTTCAGTGATGTTTGCAATTCGTTCCAGTCATTGGCAGCAGAGAACTAGAAGGAATGGCAGCCAAAGTAGGTGTTGGATTTGGGGACGACTAGTGAAATATATCTGCTGGAACGCGTGCTACGGGTGGGTGTTGCTATGGTGACCAGTGAGCTGAGATAAGACGGAGCTTTACCTAGCAAATACTTATAGATGACCTGGAGCCAGTGGGTTTGGCGATGAATATGTAGCGAGGACCAGCCAACGAGAGCTTACAGGTTGCAGTAGTGGGTAGTATGTTGTGAAATAGGATGCCGATTCTAGATTTAACTTTGGATTGGAGATGCTTAATGTGAGTCTGGAAGGAGAGTTTACAGTCTAGCCAGACACCTAGGTATTTATAGCTGTCCACATACTCTAAGTTGGAACCGTCCAGAGTAGTGATGCTAGTCAGTTGGGCAGTTGTGGGCAGCGATCGGTTGAAGAGCATGCATTTTGTTTTACTAACATTTAAGAGCAGTTGGAGGCCACGGAAGGAGTGTTGTATGGCGTTAAAGCTCGTTTGGAGGTGTGTTAACACAGTGTCCAAAGAAGTGCCAGATGTATACCGAATAGTGTCATCTGCTTAGTGCTGGATCAAAGAATCACCCGCAGCAAGAGCGACGTCATTGATATAAACAGAGAAAAGAGTCGACCCAAGAATTGAACCCTGTGGCACCCCCATAGAGACTGCCAGAGGGCCGGACAACAGGCCCTCCGATTTTACACACTCTATCTGAGAAATAGTTAGTTAACCAGGCGAGGCAGTCATTAGAGAAACCAAGGCTGTTGAGTCTGCCAATAAGAATACTTTGATTGACAGAGCCTTGGCCAGGTCGATGAAGGCAACTGCACAGTACTGTCTTTTATCGATGGTGGTTATGATATCGTTAAGGACCTTGAGTGTGGCTGAGGTGCACCCGTGACCAGCTAGGAAACCAGATTGCATAGTGGAGAAGGTACGGTGGGATACAAAATGGTTGGTGATCTGTTTGTTTACTTGACTTTCGAAGACTTTAGAAAGGCAGGGCAGGATGGTATAGGTCTGTAACAGTTTGAGTCTAGAGTGTCTCCCCCTTTGAAGACGGGGATGTCAGCGACCGCTTTCCAATTGATTTGATAATGTACAGTCTTCACATTTAATGGTAGTCAACGTCACGACAACTATTTACATTCTGAATGCTTGTTTTGTCACATAAATTGAAATTATGCAAACTATTCTAATTTTTGCAACGAGGAAATGGCAGGGCATTTCTGCATATTGCACCTTTAAGATCCTGGAGTGAATCTTTATGAAGGGCTGTGCAGTCCTGATGAAAAACCAAGCCCCTTCTCATCTGTGTGTTTGTTTGCACTAGAAGTGAGAGAGCAGGGGTGAAATAGCCAACATCTTTTCTGGTATTACCAACTTCATCTATTTTTCTTGTAAGTCTAATGGAGAAAAACAAATCTCAGCCTCAGAAAGACCAATGGGTAATTAACGTAGGGTAGAGTGGGGTAAATTGAGCTATTTTTTTACATTGGGCATCACAATGTCAAGGGAAATGTTGTATTCTTTTTAACTAATATATCTACATATAGTTCAGGATGTGTGTGTATCCCTGGGAATAATCAGAATTTGTGTAAATATAACAGTTATGATTACATACAGTTGAAGTCGGAAGTTTACATACACTTAAGTTGGAGTCATTAAAACTCGTTTTTCAACCACTTCACAAATGTCTTGTTAACAAACTATAGTTTTGGCAAGTCGGTTAAGACATCCACTTTGTGCATGACACAAGTCATTTTTTCAACAATTGTTAACAGACAGATTATTTCACGTATAATTCACTGAATCACAATTCCAGTGGGTCAGAAGTTTACATACACTAAGTTGACTGTGCCTTTAAACAGCTTGGAAAATTCCAGAAAATTATGTCATGGCTTTAGAAGCTTCTTGACATCATTTGAGTCAACTGGACTAGTGCCTCTTTGCTTGACATCATGGAAAAATCCAAGGAAATCAGCCAAGACCTCAGAAAAAAAATTGTAGACCTCCACAAGTCTGGTTCATCCTTGGTAGCAATGTCCAAATGCCTGAAAGTACCACGTTCATCTGTACAATAGTACTCAAGAATAACACCATGGGACCACGCTGCAGTCATACGGCTCAGGAAGGAGATGTGATCTCTCTCCTAGAGATGAACGTACTTTTGTGTGAAAAGTGCAAATCAATCCCAGAACAACAGCAAAGGACCTCCAGATTCTGGAGGAAACAGGTACAAAAGTATCTATATCCACAGTAAAATAAGTCCTTTATCAACATAACCTGAAATGCAGTTCAGCAAGGAAGAAGCCACTGCTCAAAAACAACCATAAAAAAAGCCAGACTACGGTTTGCAACTGCACATAGGGACAAAGATCGTACTTTTTGGAGAAATTGCCTTTGGTCTGATTAAATTAAATTAGAACTGTTTGGTCATAATGACCATCGTTTTGTTTGGAGTTAAAAGGAAACTGAAGAACACTATCCCAACCGTGATTCACGGGGGTGGCACCATCATGTTGTGAAAAACTGAGTTTAAATGTATTTGGCTAAGGTGTATGTGGCTACTTTGAAGAATCTCAAATTTAAAATATATTTTGATTTGTTAACACTTTTTTGGTGACATGATTCCATATGTGTTATTTCATAGCTGTGATGTCTTCGCTATTATTCTAAAATGTAGAACCTTTGACTGGTACCGTATGTATATGATGGTGTGTATTTTATTAATTTATTTTTTATTTCACCTTTATTTACCCAGGTAGGCTAGTTGAGAACAGGTTCTCATTTGCAACTGCGACCTGGCCAAGATAAAGCAAAGCAGTGCGACACAAACAACAACACAGAGTTACACATGGAATAAACAAAACACACAGTCAATAACACAGTAGAAAAATAAGTCTATATACAATGTGAGCAAATGAGGTGAGATAAGGGAGGTAAAGGCAAAAAAGGCCATAGTGGCGAGGTAAATACAATATAGCAAGAAAAAAACTGGAATGGTATATTTGCAGTGGAAGAATGTGCAAAGTAGAAATAGAAATAATGGGGTGCAAAGGAGCAAAATAAATAAATACATACAGTTGGGGAAGAGGTAGTTGTTTGGGCTAAATTACAGATGGGCTATGTACAGGTGCAGTAATCTGTGAGCTGCTCTGACAGCTGGTGCTTAAAGCTAGTGAGGGAGATAAGTGTTTCCAGCTTCAGAGATTTTTGCAGTTTGTTCCAGTCATTGGCAGCAGAGAACTGGAAGGAAAGATGACCAAAAGAGGAATTGGCTTTGGGGGTGACCAGTGAATTATACCTGCTGGAGCGTGTGCTACGAGTGCGAGTAGGTGCTGCTGTATTACTGTATTGACAGTATGGGGAGTGTAGGAATGGAAAAGGTGTGCACAGCAGTAGTTATATAGGATGAGCCTTGACCAGAATACAGTATATACATTTGAAGTGGGTAAAATAGTATGTAAATATTATTAAAGTGTTCAGTGTTCAATAACTATATGTAATTTAAATAGGGCAGCAGTCTCTAAGGTGCAAGATAGAGTACCGGTTGGTAGCCGGCTAGTAACAGTGACTAAAGTTCAGGGCAGAGTACAGGGTGGATGCCAAGGGGCATGTTGAGCCATTGGCTACCATACCCCATACAAATTATGATTATATTTAGTCAGTTTTATGCATAATATGTGAGATAGTGCATTTTGTATTGGTACAGAACAGACATGCCCTGTGTATGCATATGTAAAACAAGCAGCGGTTTAGCCCCCCTTGAGGTTCATGAGAGTGCAGCCAAGGAAAGGAGAGAAGGGAAGAAGAGCATTCGAGCAGCAGCAAATTATGAAAAAATAGACTGAATGACACTGAAGGGGTACATTGACAAAAAAAATAAACAAACATACCTGGACGAAAGAGAGGCTATGATAGAGTAGCAGAGGCACATAAGTTCTTATCTGATGACATGGAGTCTGAGCTTGCTAAACATATCAAGATTTTTTCAGACCAGTTTCATCGTCTATTCTACTTCGGTTCAACGTCATTTCATTGAAATGACATGGAAACAACAGTGATGGCGCTGAACGACAAAGATGGCGCTGAAGTGGATGGCTGACGTTTTGCTCCTGACTAATTGTGCTATTTTGTTAGTTTTTTTGCGTTGTTTGTAACTTAATTTTTTCCTTATTTTTACATTATGTTGCTGCTACCGTCTCTTATGACCAAAAATAACTTATGGACATCAGAACAGTGATTATTCACAACGAACTGGAAGAAGCTTTTTCCTTTAACGAGTCCGACGAGAAGGATATATTGCTCTCCCGGGAACAGGCCCAAATCCCTGTCATTTGGGTGAAGAAAAGATGGAGGATTAGAGGACGCAGATCGGGCTGCCTTCTGAGAATCCGTAGGCGAATGCGTAAACTCCCACTTCCTTCTGTTGTACTTGCTAACATTCAATCATTGGAAGAAAAACAAATGATGACCAACGATTACGATTATCCTACCAGCGGGACATTAAGAACTGCCAATATCTTATTTTTTACCGAGTCGTGGCTGAACGACGACATGGAAAATATAAAGCTGCCGGGATTTTGCATGCACCGGCAGAGCAGAGATGCTACATCTCGTAAGACGAGGGGTGTGGGTGTGTGTGTCTTCTTGTCAATAACAGCTGGTGCGCAATGTCTAATATTAAATAAGTCTCAAGGTATTGCTCGCCTGAGGTAGAGTATCTTATGATAAGCTGTAGACCACACTGTCTACCAAGCGAGTTCTCATCTATATTATTAGTAGCCATCTATTTACCACCACAGACCAATGATGGCACTAAGACCGCACTCAACCAACTCTATAGGGCCATAAGCAAACAACAAAATGCTCATCCAGAAGTGGCGCTCTTAGTGACCAGGAACTTTAAAGCAAACAAACTTAAATCAGATTAATCAAATTTTTACCAGCATGTCACGTGCAACCAGAGGGAAAAAAACTCTACACCACCTTTTCTCCACACACAGAGATGGATACAAATGTGGATACTACGCTACAGGACTGTTTTGTTAGCACAGACTGGAATATGTTCCGGGATTCATCCAATGGCATTGAGGAGTATACCACCTCAGTCACCGGCTTCATCAATAAGTACATCGACGACGTCGGCCCCACAGTGACCATACGTACATATCCCAACCAGAAGCCATGGATTACAAGCAACATCCACATTGAGCTAAAGGCTGGAGCTGCCGCTTTCAAAGAGCGAGACACTAATCCGACTATGCCCTCAAACAAACCATCAAACAAGCAAAGTGTCAATACAGGATTAAGATTGAATCCTACTACACCGGCTCTTACGCTCATCGGATGTGGCAGGGCTTGACAACTATTACGGACTACAAAGAAACCCAGACGTGAGCTGCCCAGTGACACGAGCCTACCAGACGAGCTAAATGCTTTTTATGCTCGCTTTCAGGCAAGCAACACTGAAGCATGCACGAGAACATCAGCTGGATGACTGTGTGACATTCTGGATGACTGTGTGACAACACTCTCGGTAGCTGATGGGTAGCTGATGTGAGCAAAACCTTTAAACAGGTCAACATTCACAAAGCAATGGGGCCAGATGGATTACCAGGGCGTGTACTCAAAGCATGGGCAGAACAACTGGCAAGTGTCTTCACTGACATTTTCAACCTCTCCCTGACTGAGTCTGTAATACCTACATGTTTCATGCAGACCACCATAGCCCCGGTGCCCAAGGAAGCGAAGGTAAACTTCCTAAATGATTACCGCCCCATAGCCCTCACGTCGGTAGCCATGAAGTGCTTTGAAACGCTGGTCATGGCTCACATCAACAGCATCCTGCCAGATACCCTAGACCCACTCCAATTCGCAGACCACCCCAACAGATCCACAGCTGACGCAATCTCAATCGCACTCCACACTGCCCGGAACACCTATGTGACAATGTTGTTCATTGACTACAGCTCAGCATAGTCACTATGGTTTTGGTACTATGGTGACAACACCATAGTGCCCACGAAGTGCACCACTAAGCTAAGGACCCCGGGACTAAACACCTCAGATCCACAGACGAACTTTGAAAGTTTCTTCAAGTGTAGTCACAAAAGCCATCAAGCACTATGATGAAACTGACTGCCACCACAAAGGAAGGCCAAGAGTTACCTATGCTGCAGAGGATACTTCCATTGGAGTTACCAGCCCAAATAAATGCTTTGCAGATTTCCAGTAACAGACACATCTCAACATCAACTGTTCAGAGGACACTGTGTGAATCAAGCCTTTATGGTCGAATTTCTGTAAAGAAACCACTACTAAAGCACACCAATAAGAAGAAGAGACTTGCTTGGTCCAAGAAACACGAGCAGTGGTCATTAGACCACTCTGTCCTTTGGTCTGATGAGTCCAAATTTGAGATTTTTGGTTCCAACCACCGTGTCTTTGTGAGATGCAGAGTAGGTGAATGGATTATCTCGGCATGTGTGGTTCTCACCTTGAAGCATGGAGGAGTTGTGATGGTGTGGGGGGTGCTTTGCTAGTGACACTGTCAGTGATTTATTTAGAATTCAAGGCACACTTAACCAGCATGACTACCACAGCATTCTGCAGCTATACGCCATCCCATCTGGTTTACACTTCGTGGGACTTTCATTTATTTTTCAACAAGACAATGACCCAAAACACACCTCCAGGCTGTGTAAGGGCTATTTAGCCAAGATGGAGAGTGATGGAGTGCTGCATCAGATGACCTGGCCTCCACAATTACCCAACCTCAACCCAATTGAGATGGTTTGGGATGAAATGGACCGCAGAGTGAAGGAAAAGCAGCCAACAAGTGCTCAGTATATGTGGGTAATTCTTCACAACTGATGGAAAACCATTCCTCATGAATCTTGTTGAGTGAATGCCAAGAGTGTGCAAAAATGTCATCAAGGCAAAGGATGGATACTTTGAAGAATCTAAAATATATATTATATTTTCATTTGTTTAAACACTTTTTTGGTTACTACATAATTCCATATGTGTTATTTCATAGTTTTGATGTCTTCACTATTATTCTACAATGTAGAAAATAGTAAAAATAAAGAAAAACCCTTGAATGAGTAGGTGTGTCCAAACATTTGACTGGTTCTGTATGTATTTATATTCTGACATTGGTCGTATTGATATTTACTAATTCATTCATTTCAATGTTTTGTTTTGTACTGTGCGTACTGTTTTGTTCTGTGGAGCTGGCATCCCAAGCATTTCGCTGCACCTGCGATAGCATCTGCTAAATATCTGCACGTGACCAACAACATTGGATTTGATTAGATTATTATTATTTTTTAATTCTAAGCGTGTATTTTTAACTTGAAGCTCCATTCAGCTCCCTTTTATGAAAGTCAAGTTTGCAGGATCAGACTGGGTGGATATGTGGCTGGGTCTGCGATCAGATAACGCTGACCATTACCAAGGCATTGAATTCCTGGAGGGGCTAGTGATGCTTTATCTCTGAAATAGCCATGTAAACTACCCTGGTGGATATCTGTTGGATGTCTGTCGTGTAGCTAAAAATACAGTTGATTTTAAGCCGCTCAAATCATGTACACACACATGACGTCCTAGAAATACCTGGGGTTTATTGACTCCTGAGATAATGCACTGGCATGCCAAGTCTTGGGAGGTCAAGACTTTGATCATGTATTATGGTGTAGCATTTGACTCTAGGGGTTACAATGGGGGAAGGGGGGTTCAGGGGGTCCTTTCTCTTCCTAGCTGCACCTGTCCTCTTAGCCCCACTATAACTAAGGGTCTGGCCTTTTTAGAGGTTCTTTGGTACGGCTTGTGATGATGGCTTGTTAAAGTCGTTGTGAATGGAAATGGCGTTGGGAAGGGATGTGCGCGTGTGTGTGTGCGCATGTGTGTGTGCGTTCGTTCGTGTCCGTGTGTCTGTGAGCGCGTGAATGCTTGCGTGTAGGTTAACAATTGTGTGTAAATGTGTGTTTGCATGTAAGTGCTGAGGCATGTGCATTTAATGATCGCTGTGTGTGACAAGTGTGACGCGGGTGTTATAGAAAGGGTGTCCTGGTTATGAGCTCGTGACGTCCTGTTGATCCACAGATTAGTCCGGACTTAAGTCTGGACTGTGCCACGGTCATGGGGTGTTCAACCCGTACTCGTCTTAAGCTACCCTTGCTAATACCTACATCCACACCCCGATCTGATGTCATAACCTTTTCAGACACACGCCACCCTTACAGGCCGAATAGTTACTACAGCCCTGCCAAAACCGTAAGAATCCCCCCCCCCCCACACACACACACACACACACACACACACACACACACAGGCAGGCAAGCACAGGTAGAGTGAGAGCGAGTGACACACAGTTTTGAATGTCACCAACCCTCACCCACATACAGATATGTACTCCCCAGACCACACGCGGACACTCAGCACTCCTCCCCTGTGTAGTGTTGCTGCACCGTGCTGACGGCCTGTACATAGCAATGTGTTGTAATACTAACACCATGTGTCGTTTGCGACATTGAAGTACATGGATTAGCGTGTAACAATAGACTCCTTGCTGTGATCCGTTGTTATGATGTGAGACCGAAACACTGCAGTGGCACTTGTTTTTCTATTGCACACCTGCTGAGGGTATGATTTGAATTGCTGTGCTAAAATCACAGGTGGTTGGGCCATTTAGATTTACTGGAGGATTATGTATGTCAAGGTTGTGAGGGCATGTTTGACGACTTCATGAATTAAGGTACCTTGGGAGCATAAGTTAGATTGTCATTTATTTGAACTAGGACTGCATCAATGTTTTTCGTGGATATTTCCTAAAAACCAGTCCAAATGAACCAGAAAGACATTTATAGCAGTTCAATTTTCCTTTTGTACGAAGGGTACGTTCTAGTAATCGTCAAGAGATTTCCCATGTAGGTTACAAGGGAAATGAGTTATGCCTGTAAATTGAGAGCCTGAATGCAGCACATAGAAGGTATACACCGAAGGGTCACGGCTGAGGAGTTGATTGAAGGCAGATGTTTGAATGAATTCCTATCCCTGGGGTTGGTGGTGTATGGGTCTATTGTGGACTTGAATTTGTGTGTCTTCCTGTTTTGAAATAAGTTGCACAATGCCTCATGTGTGCTAACACGGTATGGCACAGTCCCACTGGAATTGGAAACCATTTCTAAAGATAGCGATAAAGGATGATGCTCAACAAAAAATGCTTAGATAAATGATCTCTATAATGGCATCGAGAACCATTATGCTCCGCATTCAGTGTTCTATGATTAAGTTAGATCACAGCTAAAGGCAGACTTGGCAACCTCGATTGACTCTTCCCAAAGTGGCAATGCCCAAAGGGAGGGCACATATTGGGAAATTGGAGAAATCCAAATTCTGTTCATGTTCTAATGGGAGTCTGATGTCATTATGTGGTGCTGCTGTTTCGGTTCGTTTCTTCGTTTCCTTGTCTTTCGCCAGTGTAGCTGAAGCAATGTCACCCACAGTGATCCAAGAATAATTTGTAAGTCGCTCTGGAAAAGAGCGTCTGCTAAATTACTTAAATGTAAATGTAAATAATGTCCTCCGCTCTGCACTGTGCTTTGGTGTGCTGTAGCTGAGGGGAGCAGTATGCCTGTAAGAGGGCCAGAGAGAGAGAGAGAGAGAGAGAGAGGCCTGCTGCACAGGCTGAGTGTACTTACTGTACTTCACTGCTCTACTCAGGCTGAGGTTGAGGCTCATTCTCAGGTCTACGGAGTGACTCACAGGTTTCTGTCCGACTGCCGTTATAAAACCGCTGGATGCGTTTCCGTATGCCTACTCCTGTAGTCACTAAGCAGAGGGCTGAAGGGACCAGCTGGATAACCAAGCACCAGGCTAAGGCCAGGCGGCCACTAGTAAATGCGCATGGAGAGGAAGATGGAGGAAGAGAGGGACAAAGAAACTGAATGAGAGAGGCTTAACTTAGTGAAGAAGTAGGAACGTGAAGGGGGAAGTAGGAGAGGGATGGAGAGACTACAGAAACAGATGCCTTGTACCAGAGCTTAGTTAGAGTTTAGGATTGCGAAGTCAACGGAGGGCGGTGAGATCTCACACGTGAGCTCCTCCTCCTGTTCTTTTGAGAGTGCATCAGTCCAATGGCCACTTCCTGGGTTGTGAACAGGCAGTTCAGATGGGGAGGTTTTTGGAGAACGGTGTCCTTTCTCTATTCCCAACTTCCTTGGAGTAGAAATTACAACAGAAGTTTGAATGGAGCATCTGACAGGAAGTTCCAGGTCAGCAGTTACTTTATATCAGCGATCAGTCCCTGGACGAGTGATAAATGCCAAAAGGATGAGATTAGGAATATAATCCGGCCTTCGACCCACACAAACATCTGCCTTTGTGGCTCATTTTTGGAATAATTGATCTAACTTTAGTAACTGGTATTTCCGCTTGGTTATCAGATGTGTGTATTTGTGTGTGTGTGTCTGTGTGTGGGTGGGGAAGGGGAAGGGGAAGGGGGGTCGAGGATAGCTGTTCTTGATTTAATCTAAGATTAGCATGAGGTATCACCGCTGTGATGCATTCACAAGGGCCTCTAAGGGAATCAGGAGAGGACAGAGCGAGTTGGGGTTGCTAGTCTAGACATGTATCTTAGAGGACAAACAAGTAAACACCTCACAGAGACGCAGATAAGCAAGTTTAAGTATTTAGACGCACACACACACACCACATGCTTAAAAATGTGCTTAGTCATGATATGAGCACCACAGTAGACACTAGCTCTTAAACACGTATCAGGTGAGCAGAAATATTCTTCATCCAATGGATATCACAGGGTTGTAAAACAGTAATGTAAAACTCTCAGACTACGGTAACGGCAGTGTCACCACAATTTCAAGTTGACTGCATCAACAGACTAAACAGTATGCTGAGTCATGGCTAATGGACGAGGAGTCAAGCCTTTTCTATAAAGTCCACGGGAAGCCTCTCTCTCTCTCGCTCTCGCTCTCTCTCTCACTCTCTCTCTCTCTGTCTCTGTCTCTCTCTCTGTGTGTGTGTGTGTGTGTGTGTGTGTGTGTGTGTGTGTGTGTGTGTGTGTGTGTGTGTGTGTGTGTGTGTGTGTGCGTGCGTGCGTGCGTGCGTGCGTGCGTGCGTGCGTGCGTGCGTGTGTGCGTGCCTGCGTGTGACAAAGTGATGGGAGGTGATATATTTGCCAGGCAGCAGGCAGGTAGTTGGGACTGGTGAGCAGAAAAGTGGTTCTTTAAAATCAAAACCACTGAGAGATTAGTCCTGTCCTGCCCTCCAGGGACCCACAGCACACGCACACACACGTGACTGACCGGCCGTGCTGTCCCCAACCTATCTAGCCCAGCACTGCTGGCATCACACAGCATATAGCTGCCTCAGAGCCCTTGAGGGCCAACATCAACAACACCACAATACCACTATGAATTGTGTAATGATGAGGAGTAGATGAGCAGGGAGTATGGGACAAAGAGGAGGGAAATAGAGAGCCAGTAAGAGAGAGAGGGAGAGAGAGCAAGAGAGAAGGAGGCAGAGAGAGAAACAGAATATATTGAGCCGCTGCAGCATTACTCTGCTGCATTACAGAGAGAGAGAGAGAGAGAGAAAGGGAGGGAGGGATATATTGCGATGCTGACCAGGGAAGTGTGCGTGCATGCAAGTGCTTGTGTGTACCGTATGTCTATGCATGTGCATCCCTAGAAATAGGTAAGGGAGATTACCAGGGAAGGCAAACGTGAAGTAGTACAAAATAGGGAGGTTAGTTGGTTTTGCATCCGCCAGTTTCCTCTCAGGTACCCCTCGCTCATTCTCCCTCTGCTTCCATTAGTCAGTTCCCTCTGCTGAAGTGTGATTGATGCTAGCCTCTGTCATTCTCAACCTCTGTCATTCTTAGCCACAGCGGCCCAGTAAAAAGAACAATCTGCCAAGATGTGACAGTGGATTGGATGGGTATAAACTATATGCCAATAGCTCCAACTAGCCCTCTAGGTGGAATTCACACCATATTGATTACACAATGCGGATGACAGGGTTAGAGTTCAGATGCAATTTAAATAGAGTCTAGGGACTAGGTGTTAGGGGCTATGGGATTAGGAGCTAGGGGTAGATTTCAGATGGGATATTCATAAAGTATGATCTAATGTGGTAATTGCCTCAGTTAATCGGTGCAATTAATGATCTGTTGAATTGTTAATTGTTTTTCTTAGCAAGTTGCTTTAAAATAGCTGATCAATCACAGCCAAGGACAACTCTTTTAATAAAACAACCTTTTTCAGTCAATATGTTGTCATTTGAGGCTGTATTGCCATTCGTTGGCACAGCATATTTTCTATTGATCTGCAATAAATTACAGTATACTGAACAAAAATATAAACGCAACATGCAACAATTCTACTGAGTTACAGGTCATGTAAGGAAATCAGTCCATTGAAATAAATGAAGTAGGCCCTAATCTATGGGATTCACATGACTGGGCAGAGGCGCAGTCATGGGTGGGCCTGGGAGGGCATATGCCCACACACTGGGGAGCCAGGCCCAGCCAATCAGAGTGAGTTTTTCCCTAAAAAAAGGGCTTAATTACAGACAGAAATACTCCTCGGTTTCATCAGCTGTCTGTTTGGCTGGTCTCAAATGATCCCACAGGTGAAGAAGCCGGAGGTAAAGGTCCTGGGCTCGTGTGGATTCACGTGCTCTGCGGTTGTGAGGCCGGTTGGACATACTGCCAAATTCTCTAAAATGATGTTGGAGGTGGCTTATGGTAGAGAAATTAACATGAAATTATCTAAACAACAGCTCTGGTGGACGTTCCTGCAGTCAGAATGCCAATTGCAAAACTGCACATTTTAGAGTGGCCTTTTATTGTCCCCAGCACAAGGTGCACCTGTGTAATGATCATGCTGTTTAATCAGCTTCTTGATATGCCACACCTGTCAGGTGGATGGATTATCTTGGCAAAGGAGAAATGCTCACTAACAGGGATGTAAACACATTTCTGCACAAACTTTAAGAGAAATACGCTTTCTGTGCGTATGGAATATTTCTGGGATATTTCATTTTAGCTTATGAAACATGGGATCCAACACTTTACATGTTGCATATATCTTTTTGTTCAGTATAGAAAATGGAAATAGATCAATGCCACTAACAAGTTGAATGCATTTTCTACAAACACAAACACATCCATCCACCACTACAACCATCATCCTTTGACACAAGCACAACCATTCACCACTGCAGCCACCATCCTTCGACACACAAACCCCCCTCCCAGCTTCCCATCATGAAGACATCTTATTTTTGTGCATCATCATCACCTCTCTGTGGATCACAGAGCCGTGACACCCGCTGAAATGTGAACACTCTTATCGTAATTGGCATCACTAACAATGAATTGTTCCATAATGGCACACATCCACCGGTCAGAGTGAAAATGAGCCAATCAAAAGCTTCGGCTATATACAGCACCATTGACCTTGGAGCTGAAGGAGAGGCTTCATCTCAGCATAGGGAAGGAAAACTAGAGCCTTGGTGGGACTGGGCTAGTTTTGGCTGGACTAGGTGGGACTGTGCTAAGTGGGGCTGGGCTAGGTGGGACTGGGCTGGGCTGGCTCCAGATGGAACCTGTGCATTGGACATACCTCCAACCCCACCATAACTGCAGCCTTAAAGGACACATTTCTAATAGACGGGTGGGTTGTCCACCAACATAAAAATAAAAATAAACATGTTGCAAAAAAAAAAACAGACATGGTTGGCTTACAATCAAATGATTATTGACAACATAAACTCTTTTTCCCTCTGCATACATTCATTTTGCCCAATAAATAACTTATTTGTCTTTCAAATACATTGTCATCAGCTGTTGTGTGGTTGTGGACAGTAGTTGAGGTCAGGAGTTATGGTCGGTGTGGTTGTGGTCAGTAGTTGTGTGGTTCAGTAATTGTGTGGTCACTAGTTGCGTGGTTGTGGTCAGGAGTTGTAGTCAGTAGTTGCGTGGTTCAGTAGCTGTAGTTGTGCTCAGTAGTGGCCAGTAGTTGTGGTCAGTAGTTTTAGTCAGTGGTTATGGTCAGTGGTGGTCAGTAGTTATGGTCAGTAGTTATGTGATTGTGGTCAGGAGTTATGGTCAGTATTTGAGGTTAGTAGTTGTGGTCAGTAGTTACGGTCTGTAGTTGTGGTCAGTTAGTTGTATTCAGTAGTTATGGTCAGTAGTGGCCAGTAGTTGTGGTCAGTAGTTGTGTGGATATGGTCAGTAGTTGTGTGGTTGGGGTCAGTAATTGTGTGGTTGTGGTCAGTGTCTAAACTGCAGTTGTTACGTGTGAAAACGTAACGTGCGATGAGAAGTGACCGGGTGAAACATGAAGTGAGTGAACGGCAACAGCTTCGCTCTATCCAATCAGAGCAGAAGGATCAACGTACAGCCCACCATTCTCTTTACAGAGAGGCAAACTAGCCAGGTATTTATAGCACGGTGCACGATCCTGAGAATGAGGACGAAGCTAGTGAGTATTAGAGATCTTCACTGTATCATTGCAGGTCGCCCAGACCAGGGAAGCATTAGAAATCTTAACGCAAGCTGTTTGGTCCAAAACAGATTCACAAATCATGGGAATTTGCCGTGCTATGTAGATGTTGTCTCCCTCCGAGGCTCATGTTGCTAGGCAACAGTTGCCTTAGCACGCCTGCTCCCTCCATGGCTAAAGCCAGTGTGAGAAACATGCTAGCAAACATTTGTGCTATGAAACTAAATGAATACTGCACTCTGACCCACACAACTTCGTTGCTAGATTCATAATAGTGTTGTTAGTCAAAGACAGGAAAGTTCATTTCAAAATGTGATGTAGTTGTATTGATATTTACAGCTGTTGTTGGTAAGTAATGAATCTGCTAGCTTCGGACATTACTGCATCTTTAATAAAAGCAGTCGATGGGTTACTAACTAAAAGAGCTCTACCTATTGATTAGTAGAAGCTATTCCTGTTCTGCTTTCAGATTTCAAAATCAGAGAGGTAGAGGAAGATTTAATATGCTCTAAGTTTTGTCTGACTTGTTGGTGGAGTGGTCAAAACGGTAGTTGTTTGGAAAAAGTTGGGGAAAATGTATTAATGCAGTTACTAAAACAGCTGTATCGATAGATTGGTAACAGATCATTATGTTCCAATTTCAGATTTGAAAAGCAATTGTTGTCTTGGCAAAGTGGCCGACGTAGCTGATTTGTGTCAAAAATTGCACTATAAACTGGATGGTTCGAGTCCTGAATATTGATTGGCTGACAGCCATGGTATATCAGACCGTATACCACGGGTATGACAAAACATGTATTTCTACTGCTCTAATAATAGCAATAAGGCATCTCGGGGGTTTGTGGTATATGGTCAATATACCACGGCTAAGGGCTGTATCCAGGTGCTCCGTGTTGCGTCGTGCTGAAGAACAGCCCTTAGTTGTGGTTTATTGATATACACAGTTGAAGCTCGCATCCGCTACAAGACCATGGTGCTTGCCTACGGAGCTGTGAGGGGAACGGCACCTCAGTACCTCCAGGCTCTGATCAGGCCCTACACCCAAACAAGGGCACTGCGTTCATCCACCTCTGGCCTGCTCGCCTCCCTACCACTTAGGAAGTACAGTTCCTGCGCAGCCCAGTCAAAACTGTTCGCTGCTCTGGCCCCCCAATGGTGGAACAAACTCCCTCACGACGCCAGGACAGCGGAGTCAATCACCACCTTCCGGAGACACCTGAAACCCCACCTCTTTCAGGAATACCTAGGATAGGATAAAGTAATCCTTCTCACCCCCCTTAAAATATTTAGATGCACTATTGTAAAGTGGCTGTTCCACTGGATGTCTTAAGGTGAACGCACCAATTTGTAAGTCGCTCTGGATAAGAGCGTCTGCTAAATGACTTAAATGTAAATGTAAATGTATTGTCCATACCACACCCCCTCGTAATTGTTGCATTTACAGTGAATGGAACGTTGAAAGTGATGATGTCACAATGAGGCCTTTAGAATGATGAGGAAATCCTTTGAAAGTGGATGGAGGACAAAAGAAAAGACAAAAAGTTTCGTACCTTAAAAAGTATCAAATATATCGTAACGTTTTATACAAGCAACTCAGTCCAGACCAGTCGTCACGTTTTGAAGTTTGAATGACATTTCTAGATTAAATGGTGTAAGAGGAATAGCGTGCCAATGAAAAAATATAATGAGAAGAAAGTATGCTGATGATTTAGCGTGGGGACTCTTGCTTTGCATGCCCCATTAGCTAGCTGAAACAAGCCATCTGCATTCATGCTTCTAGTTGTTGTTGCTAGCTATCTGACAGAGTAACAACAATTACAGAGCCTTTTTCATTTTTGTCGTGGCGTTGCCAACCCACTAGCATGGGTGCAAGTCTGTTTCTGCTAACATTCCACTCCTTGCACTCCGTCTCATGTGTGGAGTGGAATGTTAGCAGAAAAAGACTGGTACCCAGGCTACCAACCCAGCCTTCTATTGGCAATTATCATCACATCACAGTGTGTTAACATACCGTAGTATTGGCCAAGTACAAACACATTCATTTCATTAATTACCAGCCCCTGGTAACGCTGGGGTAATTGGCTGATGGGATTGCTTGGTTCTCCTGATTTGATCTATTGCCATGTTGAGCAAGGCTGGTGTGACTGCAGTACTATAGTCTTCAGTCATTTACCGTCCAAACAACACACTCACGCGCACCAGGGTTGTTTACAGGCCCATACACTCAGCACACACACTCACTATCTCTTTCCCAGAATGAAATATTGAGATGGGACGAGAGGATTTAAAAATAGCCCCTGTGCAGTCCTCTCAGCGCTGACGCCAAGCCGCGTGGTGAGAATACCACCGCCCGCCGTGCTGCAGCGTACTGCAATGCATGGCCCACAGGACCAGACAGAAAACAACCCGGCCTTGTCTCTTTTTCCTCCTCCACTCTCTTATCGCTCTCTTTCTCTCCCTCTCTCTCTGTCCCTCCTCCTTCTACCCGCCCACACACCCATCCGTCCATTATTTCTCTCATTTTGCTTTCCCACTCTTTCACTCGCTCTCCCTTGAAAACGTACTTGAATAGGCTACTTGATTTGGATGCAGTAGAATAGAAAGGACTCAGATATTTTGGAGATCACGCCGATGCTGTGATTAGGGAGGCATGTTGACTCGTGATGGACACACACTCAAACACACGAGGGCTATATTGGCCTAGGTTGACCAGCCAGGTCACCCGTTACACAAATCAGTATTGGACGTCCGTCCATGTCTGAGGACATTGGGTGACGACGTGGAAACCGGCCGCTAGGGGCAACCGTGAGCGCTGAGGGTTTTGATTTGATTTGATTTGCTGCTAGGGGATAGCAGTTGGGCATAAGCATCTGCCTCAGATTCCACGTTGCAAGTTGAAATTCGGCAATAGAAAGTAATTTTTTTTATTTTTGTTTTAAGCTTCATACCGAACCTTAACCCTTACCTTAAACATTCAGAGTTAATGCCTAACCTTAAGATTTCAGAGTTCATGCCTTTACTTAACCTTAAATACTTTGATATTTGACGTTTGCAACCACTTTGAATTTTGAGAAACATCGATGAACATCTAATTCTGACATGAGACTGTGAGAGCTAGTTGAGGTGTGTATGTAAGTACACACCTGTGTGTATTGTGCCCCAGTGTCAGCTGGGTAAGTGATAATACTAACATCCATCTAACAGCCAGGCCACTATACAAATAGCTGGAGATAAGAGAGGAACGGTCATGTAGGCTACTGCTGTTGGTGAAAAACAAATGAT